>NC_044016.1:20617693-20926373 GCF_900496995.4 Aquila chrysaetos chrysaetos | reverse complement strand
TGGATTACTGATAATTTAGAGTTATCCTTTCTGTACAAGATAACCGGTTTCATACACAATGTAAGCAAATATGTTAAGCAATTTCTTGGTTCACCCATCTGTAGCTGCCAGTCACACTAGGATTTATGTATTAACTGCGTTGGATCAAATGTCGGCTCAAATGTTGGATAATTTGGGCATGGAGGCCAACTGAAAAGAGAACATGCTGGAAGATGAACAGGACTGTGAGCAACGGTATAGTTTTACTTTTTTAACCCCTCACAAATGCCACAGGCAGCAAGGCTGATCACCTCCCCTGTTAAAACTGGGAAGATGACTGTAGTTTTGGTGTATACCCAGCTTACATGGAGGTAGCCACCGCCACAGGCAGCACTCTCCTCTGATCTCCTCTGCTACGCCTATGGGTGCAAAGTGATAGTTGCAACTCCTGGGCTTGGAGGAGGAGGTAGTGCAGCTCCAAGAGTCAGAGAACAGCAACTGCTCAGCAACAGGCTTCCCTAAGAACTGTCAGTCTCCACAAAAAACATCTTTTTCTGTCAGGGTGTCTATACAGCCTCTCCTCTCGCTGCTGATAGATGGACCAGCACAGCTAGGAGGCATTTTGGTTTTATGACCAAGGTCCACAAAGGCTCCCAAGTTGTTCTATGCATTTACCCTCCAAAGAAATCAGTATGAAGAGAGGAGGGTAGCAGTGCCCCGTCCCTTGGACCCACACTGAGCTCCAGAGAAACTTTCTAGCTTGAAGAAATTGTGCCGAATGAAACCCCAGGACCTGCACCAGGCCAGTGGCTGAATGCTGGCATGTCCCAAGGGCCCCCCCAGAGGTGCTTTGAGGACTGGAGGAGGGACAACCCCTCTGACCCTTGTGCCTTTAGTCTGGTTGTGGTACCTCCTGCTCATCTAGTTCCCTGTGGGACTCAAACTGCTGGGAAAACCAGTAGGTGAGCAAAGGGGAAATCAGCTTTCACCTGATTGCCTCTCCCTTGGAGCATCATGAAAAAGTCAGGTACAGGTTGCTGGGATGTTGAAAGAGAAAGGAGGGAAGAAGGGAGTTTCCCAACCCAGTAAGGGTGGAAGGACATGAAGTTTGCAGGAGGCAGCCTGCAGCCAAAAAGGAAGCTTTGTCTGAAGTCTCTGTTGCATTAGAGATGTGCAAAGTGCAAACACACTGGCCAGTGCTTTGCACTAATGTCCTCTCAGCACGGAGTTACTGTCATTGGGTGACACAGCATTTGGGGTGAAAGACAGGATCACGTGAATGTCAGTGGTGTGGGTAACAGACCAGGAGACCCCATTAACTCTCTCCCATTAATTTCTGCTTCAAAAGAAATTGACAGTTGTCTTCAGGCTCCCCCTACAGAAAGCACCTTCCTGGTGTCCAACTGGTGGTCTCCTCCTGCAAACATTCATTGCTCCTCACCATCACACAATTCTCTTCAAAGAGGGAGGTTGGACACAGTTTAGCAGCTATTTGAGCCCTGTACATTTTTCTGCCAGAAGATGTGAAAACACCTAAATGAAGTGAGTGGGTTGGAATTGGTCCAGGACACTGGTACTCTTTGTCTTAGGGAAAAAATCTGTGGCATTTGCCAGGGATTAAAGATATCACTAGCTGTACAGTTCCTCCAGGTCTTGCTAACTATTTTGTTGAGCATGGATTCAAAGGGAAGAGAGTGGCTGTTCCCTGCAAACACAGACACACCAAAATACCAGTGCCATTTCCTGCAGCAGCTAAGTTTCCCATAGTTGAGTACCGATGAAGATTGGTGCTGCTTACTTTGTAGGACAGGCCAGAAGCAGAGCCCCGAGTGACGCCACGTGCTTGTCTTCTTCCTATAATTTTCTCTTGCTGAGACTGGTCACATCTCACTCCAGCCACCTTGGCCAACATATCCTGAGCAGAGACACTGCAGTTGACAGCTGAAGCAGACCTGACAAAAAAAATATCACAGCACTTCACTTTTGCAGAGCAAGACCTGCCCACAGCAAGCCAAGGGATGAACAGGAGTCAAGAGTAACTGACTTTTCCTGAGCTCCCAGGCAAGGAGCTGCTGATGCCAGGCTGTGCTTCCCAGAAGACGTCTCTGGTTGGGATCGTTCTTCCAAGGCTCGCTTTGTTTTTGCCATTTCCTAGCTCATATTTGACTAGTTAAAAGTTTTATCAGCCAGGGCCATAAATTACCATGACAGCTTCTAGGGAAACTTGGCCCTTTCGTCTCCTGCTCATTTCCTCTCTGTCCTCACCATTGATCAAACCTGAGGAGTTTTAGACTTTTCAAAAGCAGAAACAAAGAGAATTCCAACCCTGTCTAATTGAGACGTGGGTAAAGTTAAAAAGCAGCCGCCACGCATGTATTTGCCTCAATTAAATTGTCTCCTTGATATTCTGATAATTCCTTTTTCTTGTTTCCTTATTTATTTTTTTTTTATAGCAGCTTTATGATTAATGGCTGCTGTGATGTGCTGACATTTCAGCTTTTCACATATCCCACACTCCTGTTAAATGGTGGGGGCTCGAGCTCCTATTTGCAAGGAGCAAGAGGACTGCAAGTTGTACTACTAATCAATGGGGTAATTCAGCAGGGGTGCAGAGGCAGAGCTCAGTGCTTGGCTCCTGGCAAACACAATACCCCCCAGGAACCTCGAAAATGCTTGTATCCAATGCACTCTGCACCTGAGAGCAAAGTGGCTCAGCTGAGTAGAGGGCTCAAGGCAGCAGTATCACTGCACTGCTTGAAGGTCATTAATTTGTGTCCGATGAGGAAGAAAAAAAGCAGTGAAAGCCAATGCTTTTCCAATGTGTGGATTGAGGGCTCTAACAGGCCCCAAAGAGCTGATGCTGGAGAGCAGGAGTTGTGTTTCAACCCATTAAGCCCTGGCCTGACTTCCAATGTCAAAAAGGAGAAGGATGGTGGTGCTGAGAGCACAGTTTCCTTGCACAGGAGTTTGGAGGCCATACAGTAAACTTTGAACTGGAGGGAGTGTGAAGGATATCAGGCTTTGCTGGGGGCTGCCTCTGTAATAACAAGTTTCAGACATTGTAACAGTCTCTGACCCTAAGGGGACTTCAGCATAGCAAACCTGGGTACAGGAATCAGTCACTGTGCTGAAAAGTGAAGGGCAGCTGCTCCTGGAGGGAAACAGTCCCAGCGGTGTAAGACAGCACCGTATGCTAGGAAGGTGGACTGATCCTTCCACTTAAAGGAAGCATCGAGAGTCCAAAAGCAATGAACTCAGGTAATGTTTAAACATGCCCCTAAGAGTACATCCTAAGTTGCATGAGCACTGCGATTGCTTGCCAAAAAGCCTCAAATTTCCATAGGCAGGTTTCTTGGTCAGGCCTCTGCTATGTCAGTCATTCTGCAGCTGGGGAGATTGGATAAGGTCGTAGCCCAAGATGGGCGACGAGCTCTGTGCATGAGCAGGGGAAAGCACAGCTAAGGGATGGGCTATCAGGATTCTCCCTTTCTGCCCCTGGTGCAGCATATCTGAGCAGGGGTGCCAGCCCAGCGTTTAGCGTCTGAAGAAGCATCAAAGCACTGAACACCCTTTCACCTGAACAGGAGCAGAATCGACTCCCTTGCCATTGAAGAGCTAGTTGCACAGTATGGCGTGTTCAGCAACAAACAAAAAGACACAGGTTAAAAATAACCCTTCCAGAGAAGAGCTGGAGATGCTAACCTCGATCTTCTTATCAATGCCCAGCACAGCCCTACAATCAGTGGTATCAGGACAACTGAGGGTGCTGCAAAATGTGTACAAGAGCAGGAATTTCTTAAGTCAGCTTTGTGAGCAAAGGTAACTTATGATGCAATTAAACCCTGCCAGCAAGCACAGCAGTAGCAGGTCTCTGTTGTCTCTGGATTTCTGTTCCTCCCTAGATGGGTGTAGTTATGGTAAAAGTAATCCAGGCAATCCAAGCTACACCACGTAAAATAACAGCAGTGAAAACAACAGTTGAAAGCTTTGTCTCCTGTGGCCATACTGTGCTTGTAGATGATGGTCCCAGTCCTAGGAACAGGAAAGGCTTCTCTAGGAGATCAGGACACCTACAATCACTGTGTTGCCTAACTGGTGTGGAGATGGAAGAAGTCGTGCTTACTCTTTGGGAAGACTCATAGAGCAGCAGCCTTCAGAGAAAGCAGCAGTGCTGGTAATTAGCTATTGCAGAGAGCACTCTGGTTTGGCACCACAACAGTAATGATTCCACACTGACTGGGACGGGAGCAAAGAGCAGCAAAACAAAGAGGAGAAACCCCCACTCTGTTCCACATTGCCACCTCTCTTTCCGAAGCACCAGCAGAAACATACAAGAAGACATGAAAGAGCCCCTTCTTGGGCAAGTGGTGTCCAAACCCCCTGTCTTTCCTGCTGCCCTGCCAAACCCAACTCCAAGATGTACTGAACAAATAGTCTCCAACATAACTAAAACACGGGATTAGCAGCAAGTGTTCTCCCTGAACTAGAGGAGCTCCCAAAACAGGGTTTGGGAGGCCTGAAAGGTCCAACAGAAAAGGATTTAAGGAGGCCTTGACAGGGGGCTTAGGGCCATGAGCCTCAGAAGGGGAAACACCAGCGGGACACACTGGCACAGCTCACCTTGGCTGGGGAGTTTCTGGTGTGGGTACGTGTCTGCCAGGAGACACCCAGCTCTAACTAACCTGCTGGGGTAGGAGGATGGACCAGCAGATCTTGTGAGGTCCTTTTTACTCCCATTTTCTGCAGCTGCTATGAAAAGGGCCTCTTTGTAAATAAAATAAATCATTGTCTTAATTTTTCCACAACCAGAAAACAGGCTTAAGCAGAGCAAATAGATTTAGATATGAAACCCAAGGGACAGGCAGCTCCACTGGAGGCCATAGCTTTATTCAGTAACCCCAGCCACATCCTCCCTCCCTCGCTGAATAATTCAGAGCTTCATTTTCTTATCTGCTCTAATCTGGGTTTGTACAAACCAGCCCTGCTGTTAAGTAACATGAGCGAGATAAAGAACAACAAGGCATCTTCATGCAGGCGGACCCTCAGCAGGCAACATATACCTCCTCTTTGTGCTGCCATTCTCTGCGAGAGAGGAACTGGCATCTTTCCTCCCCTCTGGCACATTCAATTCCCTCTATTTTCTCTCCATGCTTCTTTCTCCACAAGGATTCTGTATGTACCTAGGCTGGCCTCTACCTCGAGTGGGGAAAGCCAAGCAGCACTCGGGGTGGGTGGAAGGAAAAAAAAAAAAAAGGCCCCAAGCTCTGTAATAGACTTTTCATGGCATTTACTAAATCTTTTAGAAGTTTTCCTTCTTTCTGCACTAAATATCAGTTGCTTAAGATAATCTGCAAACCTGTAGAACAGCCATTAGGAGCTCCCTGGTGACTAGGTTAATTCACAGTAAATTACAGTCACTGCCAAGGAGATTGCAGGGAGGTTAGGAGGAGATTGGAAGCGGCAGGCAGCAAAGCACTGTAGCATTTACAAAAAAAAGGAAATAGAACAATAATCAAAACTCTCCCTTGTAATGAATGAGGAGGCCAGGCATTGAATGCACGTTGGAATATGGTCATTTCCAAACTCTGACAGATGCTGGTAAATACTGGGATCAGCACTGGGAAGTTTTCTGAGTGACAGGCCAGAAGTAGCCAGTGTTACCATACCCAGGAAATGTGAGGAACAGCCACAGAGACACTACACTTTTCCCAACTCTTTTTTAATGTGGTAGAACCCAGGAGTGCCACGCAAGAACCAAAAACTTGGCTGCACCAGGCACTGTACACATGGGAGGTTGTTCTTCAGGCAGACAACAACCTTTTCCACCTTCCCTTCCACTTCCCTTTCTCCTCACCATCCTTCCATCCTGTCCCATTTTGCTGTTAATGTGGTGGCACTGACCTTGTCACCAGCCCCATCATTGGTGGTGTTGTGAGCACCTGGGCTCTTTAATAGCGCAAATGTTTGCTAGTGCACGGGTGCACCACAGCTCAGAGGCAGGCACTCTAGGTGCATGATCCTGGTCCTGGTGATGACCAAATAGTTTTAAGCATAAAATGTGGGACAAGTTCCCTGTGCAAGTCACATCTCACAGAGCAAACTTTACCTCCTTTCTTCTGGCTCAGTTCAGAGCCCACATCCCCCCCATCTGTTTGGCCACTCCAATGTTGAGAATAACTACATTTCCATAATCACACTTGAGAGAGGAAAAAGGGGAAAATGCCACAATCCAGGCAATCCCCAAATTACTGAACAGTAATTTGAGTCGCATGCAGTGTCTAAGCTCTGTGACAAAATTGTGCCTGGAGACCTTTTTGGAGAATGCCAGAGAGTAGTCTCCACTGTAGGACTGTCCCTAACTAACAGGGGACTGTGGCTGCTCCACTGCAAACCTTCACAGGCTCCCAGAACAACTGTGTGCATCAAAAAACTGCCAGGATTTTTTCACCACAGCTGCCAGACACAAAAGACTCCCTCAACACACTTGTACAGTGTCTGCATCGCTTCAAGAGACCAGTGCAGTGAGGACCAACCTGGCCCATAGCGGCAGTGTAGCCAAAAAGAGGACACGTGGCCAGTGTCACCATCCCACTGCGGCTTCTCTCCAGCCTCCCACCCAAGATCTGTTTCCCTTCTCTTGATATTTCCAAGGTCTCTTGCTCCAGCCACTGCTCTGGCTGCCAGCCAATATTCAGATCCCTCTGATACTGTGACTGTGGCTTCTTAGCGTACAAAAGCCCAGTATTCAACAGAGTCTCAGTAAGTTGGTAGTAGATCATCCTCCAAAGTGCTGGGGTTTCCTGCACAATTCAGCTCAATTCATTTTTGCACCTTTCTCTAAAATGGGCAACAGGCAGCAAGGTATAGAGGCCCCTGGAAATTCAGATATCATCTCATCCTCCCCTCCCTCCTTCCCTCCTTCCTCCCCTCCCTTCCTCCCTCCCTTCTTCCCTCCCTTCTTTTCTTCCTCCCTCCCTCCCTCCCCAGCAGCCTCTGGGCTGCTGGTTCTTTTCATATGAACTTTAATTTCTGCTGTTAGTAAAATTTAATTGTACAAAAAAAATAATTTCTGCCTTTTTGTTTTCTTCCTGAAAATATACATATTAACCTATCGGAAAGGCTTCCTTTCTTCTGCCAACAGGTATCAACAGTCAATCAGAATCTGTCAACATAGTAATTTTATCTTCTCCAACTCGGGTAGCTATGCAGTCGTCATGGGAACCAAAATAGTAACTATGGAATAGCTGCCTTAGTAACAACAACAACAACAAAATGTGTTGGTATAAAATTGCATTTGTAGTAAATTTCACTTAACACTTTAGAAATTAAACAGTTGTCGTGTGAATCCTGGAATTTGTAAATCCAAGGGCCCTCTCCAGGGAAACAGTGGCTTTTAAAGTTCCCCAAGATCTAATCTCGTTGCTGGCCCCTCATGCTACAAGTTGAAAGAGGAGGAACAGAGGGAAACACATCTTTATTTTGATATGGGCATCTGTGTAACATGAGATTAAGGATGCAGCAGCTTTATCCTGCTTGAAGAGGCAACCTGCATTCCTTATGTATAGAGCTAAATTTGTGATGTTGGGGAGAACTACTAACTACAGAGATTTTAAAGGCAGCTTGCTTTGGTCCGTGTGAAGATCCAAAAGAACATGACCATGGGCAAGCAGCAGGAAGGGAAACATCGAAATTGCTGTACAGGAACAGACCTGTGGTGCAGTACTCTGGGGCATATCCACATTTCAAAGGAAAATACGTATTCTCAAAATGCTTTTGGTCATATATGCACAGATACTCAGCTTTGCAGAATAGTGGGTCATTCCCTTAATCCATTTGATGCTCACACTATATTCCCAAAAGCAAGAGAACAGAAAGGCAGGGTATGTCTAAGAAGAGCACTTGCTCTTCTCTTTCTTTTCAGAGGACAGGTTTAATACATTTGGTGCTTTTATCCCCTCCAGACCTCTAGTTTCTGTCCTGTAACACCTTCAGAAATGGAAAAAGTCAATCCTAGCTTCACTTTGTACGTGACCTCTAAAGATTGTGCCAGATATCCTTGCATTGCATAGACAAACATGACTCTCTCAACAGCAAAGATGAATAGCTAATTTCCAGGACAGCTTTTTAAATTCTCTGTCAAGGAGGTGACCTACTCAGCTGAGCATCAACACTACCCACAGCAGCAGGTTCAAATCCCAGCACTGTCTTCTCTGCCCTGGATCTGCTTATGGAAGATAAATCGTGTTCTCTACCACTGAAGTCAACAAGACTGTGGACAGTTGAGAAGGGGGTTATAAAAGTCCCCCAAAGAGTAATGAAGTTCCTTATTTGTTCCTTAGTTGTTGCTAAGTAATGTTTAGTCTTAGGGCTCCTTTTGAAATGACAGCACTATTTATTGCCATTTGGCAACACTACCAAATATATAGAAAACACATCTGGTACTAGAAAGGTTGAGCCACAGGAGGCTGGAGAAGATGTGGGCAAGTATCACTAGCTGCTTACACTGATCTTATACTTTTCCTGCAAGGTCCAATTTTTGGCTCCTGACAGAGAAAAGATGCTGTGCTAAATGGATCTTTGACAGGCACATTTTGGGTATTTTAATACTCTTCCATAAACACATGCCCAGTTAGTTATTGGCCTATATCCAAGGAACAGTTTTATTTAATCAGTGCTGTATTAAAATTGTGAAACCATTCTGATAAAAAGGGGCTTGATAGGTGGTTAATGTTTGTCTTTCTAAAATAAGAGGTAGTTTAAAAATGTGTGTAATTGCTGTGTCACAGGATTATAATCCATTCACTTTAGCACCAAGACACCCTTTCTTGGGAACAAGGCCATTGAGACTGTCAATTTGCAACAAAGGCCAGTGACCCAGTATTCAACATCCTGCTCCAGCAGATGATGTCCCCAAGTAAAACACAATCACTTAGAATGGTATAAGTGATGTACACAATTTAAGTGACCTTTTATCCAGATGAGTTTGTCCTAGTGACTAGTTACTTAGAGAGAGCACACTCAGAGGAGAGCAATGGTCAGAAAGGTCAAGAAAGCTTTGCACTCTTCCACGGTCTGAAATCTTTTCGTAAGCCAGAGAAGTGAGGATGCCTGTGATGCTCCAGAGAAGTCAATAGGAAAATTCTGCTGGAGTGATAACAAAACCTGTGTCATTTAAAGTGAATTTAGACATAAGGTTTAATGTCATTATCTTAAAAGGGCATCTCTCTGCATTCTTCCCAGCACTGTGATAGTACAGTGGAGAATGGCGAGAAAAGGTGTTTCTCAAGAGGAGATGTAAGTGCTTGGAGAGTTTGGAGGATTAACCTTTCAGTTTTAGAGACCAGGGCTTGAACATAGACTTTGGCATTAGAGAAGTGGCTATGAGTAAGTGAGGGCTGCAACACTATCAGCATGGACAGAGCTGACAAGGTTACAAAACAGTTTGTGAGATTAGACACGAGCCACAGCAGAATCAGTGACAGAAGTAAAAAAACAATTAGGAATTCTGCAGCTTTGAAGACAGGAACCAGGACATTGGCTAGAGAATAAGGTTAGTTTGCTCAGAGGTGTTCCTGTGCTAATAAACAGGGGCCAGGGGTTGGGGCAGGGCCCGGGGGTGGTGTGTGTCCTGGTTTCAGCTGGGATAGAGTTAATTGTCTTCCCAGTAGCTGGTACAGTGCTATGTTTTCAAGTTAGGTATGAAAAGAATGTTGGTAACACTGATGTTTTCAGTTGTTGCTAAGTAATGTTTAGTCTAAAGTCAAGGATTTTTCAGCTTCTTGTGCCCAGCCGGCGAGAAAGCTGGAGGGGCACAAGAAGTTGGGACAGGACACAGCCAGGACAGCTGACTCAAAGTGGCCAACAGGGTATTCCATACCATGGGACATCATGCCCAGTATACAAACTGGGGGCAGTGGGGGAGGGGCGGTCACCGCTCGGGGACTAACTGGGTGTCGATTGGCGGGTGGTGAGCAATTACACTGTGCATAATTTGTATATTCCAATTCTTTTATTATTACTATTGTCATTTTATTAGTGTTATGATTATCATTATTAGTTTCTTCTTTTCTGTCCTATTCAACCATTCTTATCTCAACCCACGAGTTTTACTTCTTTTCCCAATTTTCTCCCCCATCCCACTGGGTGGGGAGGAAGTGAGTGAGTGGCTGCGTGGTGCTTAAGTTGCTGGCTGGGGTTAAACCACGACAGGGGGCTGTACAGCTGATCCAGAAAGCACAACTGCAGGTGGGAGAAGGACTGGCCTTGGAGGCATTCGCAGGTCTAGGGTATCCCCATGCAAAAGGTTGTAGTTATTATTTCCTTACTCCACACTTTTACCAGTCTCTCTCTATCACTTGCCCCTTCTCCCTTTCATCTTGACATGTGCAACCACTTTTCCAAGCAAAGATGGGAGCAAAGCGAGAAACCTTTGCAGCTGTACCACTCAGGAGAGCTGAGCACTAAGCAGGGTGTTTGCATGAAGCTGTAAAGGACTAAACTACTTCAGCGACTCTTTGCCAAACTTCTTGTGTTTTCCTGTGTCTATGAACCACACCCCTTCAGCACCTGAAAGATGATTGCTACTTTTCTGATTTCTAAAACATACAAGAGAATTAAGACTCCTTTCTGCATCGGGGAGTTATGGGTTGATCCCAGTGTTAATGGTGCCTGGCTACTGCCTATAATGTTCTCCTGTAATCCTCAGAAGGTTTCCATATCCCACATATACTATAATTAAAATGTTTCACAGACTTAACCCCAAGAACAAAGAAACAGGAATATTCCATAAATCCACTAAAATCTACTGGGATAAGGAAGGCTTCAGGAAGGGCAAAAGCAGAAAATAAAGCTATTTCAGAAGACAAATGGGGCATATCATAGCATGCGTATGAGAACCAGTTTGTCACTGTCCCTCACTGCCACCTCTGGCTCAGGAGGTCCCATAGCTGCAGACCACAGGCAGCCGAGGAGAGTGCACCAAGGAAGCACCATCGCCTAATGGCTTATTTCTGGTGCTCTCCTCTAGGCAACAGCTGCTGCCAGATTCTGGATCCTGAGCAAAGAGGCTCTTGGGTCTCACCCAGAGCAGCTGTTTGGATGGTCGCATCCTGCGTTCCTGGAAGGCAGCTCTGACTTCTGTGGCAGGTACACCCGCCCCAGCAGGAAACAAAACTTCTCCGGGCAGGGAGAAGAGGAAAAAAAAACCCAAACCCTAGAGGCCGCAGGTTGAAAATTGAACTGACCAATCGAGATGTGCCAGGTACACTGATGTGTTGGCCTTTTGGCCAATGGGGATTAGAATAACCACAGATCAGATTTGACAAGGGTATAAACAGGGCCCCATTGGAGGACATTTTGAGTCAGTCCTCCTCAGAGCAGCAGGTCTGCAGTCGGGGATTCTCCCCTTGGGTCAGGACGCTGCCCTAGGTAACTCCTTGAGATTGAGAGCCCTCATCTTTTAGGTTAGTGATATGCACATTTTGAGTCATCATTTTTAAATCTTAAGAATTCTTAAGTCGGCTGTGTAGTACTAATTCCCCTTACACCATTGAACCTGTGGTTCACAAATGTTATGGGACTTCTAACTAACTTTTTACTGAAGAATAAATCTGATTTTTAACATCTGTTGGATTTGATTGTGTGAGCCTCTGTAACAACTACATGAGCTGGAAAGGGAAGATCTCAGTCCAGGATGAAACACTATGAACAGTTCACAGCGGCTGTGCTGTAAAAGCCTGTGTTTACCTTTGAAACGTCCAAGAAAACATTGCTGAAATCAGGTCTGCAACTGCTGACCTATTTCCGCAGTTACAGAGCACATGATTTTTGAGGAAAAAGTGACCAATTGATGCCAATCTTCCCTTATCTCAAGATAAGGAGCTAAACGGGGAAGGCACCTCCTGCATGGCTATGAGCAATACTCCTTGCAATGCAGTAGCACTCAGGTGAGGGAGGGGGGAGTGAAGCCCTGTCTCAGCCACACACACATCCCAGCAAAGGCAAAGACCTCAGCTCCACTTGCATGAGAAGGTGTCTGAATGCCACAGCAAGAGGAAACCCAGGCCTGAAATGGTCTTGCTGCCCAGCTTCATGCAGCACCATACTTATCATTTGATGCAATTATGTCATTAACTAATTTGCAAATTTGCATAGAACCATTAATTTAATCTTTAAATAAATAGCATGGATTTAGCGCTGGTAAAAGCACTCCAGATTAACTGCTTGGTGAATGAAGCCCTCCACTTATCTGTGAGACAGCAGCAGGACAAGCTTTATCTAGACGCTGACCTGCCAGCACACTGCAACCTTGATTTGACAGATAAGTGCACAGCTTTATCTGAGGAGTTCAAGGAAGGAGCTCAGCTCCCTGGCTCAGGCACCGCGTAATCTCTCTTGGGACAATTAGTGCACATCAGAGCAGAAAGTTTTCATAGAGGGCAGCTGGCATTGAGACTCACCACAGTTGCTGCGCTTGAATCTCAGCATCCTTGGAATTGAAGTGACTATTGAGTTGTCATGGGGAGCCAGAAATGGCCCCTCTACAAAATGAATGCTATGCAGTTGTGAGCAGCCACAGCTGAATAACACTTTCAGACATTCTCCTGCTGTCTTATTGTCCTATGCCACCCACCTCACTTAAGCTATTTATACTGTGCTCTACACAACATGCTCACATCTTCTTAGAGACAGGGAAGACAGACAAGGCATCTGATGGTTGCATTATGACAGCTCAACCAATTGGATTATCTTGACTGCTTGGAAGCTGCCCCCACAACCACTGCTCTCTTGCAGAGAGAGGCGGCAGTTAGGTTGAGAAGGAGCAGAAGATCCTTACGTATATGCTTGGTGGTGGATGGAGCTGGATTCCCTCATCTACCTGTCATGGCTGGGCAGACTGACAGCTAGCAGACCTTCTCCCTTTGGCTGGAAAAACCACAGGGCCTACACCACTACAGGAGGAGGAGGAGGAGGAGGAGAACGATTCAGGCTCTTGCTCTGCTGCCTTTGCGAAATCCCAGGACTGCAACATAACCATGACAACTACCACTCTGCAATCAGGGGAGTGAATACTAAAAGACAGTTGTGGCCAGCCATGAGGAACAGGCAGACAAAAATCAGAGGTAGAAAATTAACAGGAAGGGGGTGACTTCGCAGTGTGTGATGTGAAAATAGACCCTGCTGCCTTGTGCCACTGTCAGGGAGGCACGCTCAGTGGCTGGGCACACCTGGACCAGACGGTTGGCTCTCGGCTGCTCTTGTTATTCTCTGCAACCCTTCAGCATGACTCTTGACAGAAAAATTACCAAATGTAATGCACTTGTGACTTAGTTGATTTGCACCTGTATCTAATTTCAGACTTGCTAGAATAACAGAGCAGTTCCGTAATCAAAACAGGAGAAAAAAAAAAAAAAAGCCAGATCTGCCAGTCACTGGCTGCTGCAGGGGAAATTGCCCCCAGTTCACACAGGGACTCTGTGTAAGAGCTTTTCACAAAGGTCACAGCAGGATGCAGAGGTTTCCCTGAGAAGGGACAAAGTGAGACCCTGCATGTGGGACTCGAACGAGCCCATGGCAGTTCAGAGCAGCAGCTGGCAGCACTATGCTCCTCCCTGCTTTCCCAGGCAGGAATTGCTTCAGTCTCATAAATGCATCTGCATTTTCATTTTGGGAGATTGTTCCTAGCAGTTTACAATTGCCTACTCATGGCTAATGGCCATAACTTTCTGGATGCCAGAGGGTGCCACGCTTCATCATCAGAGAAAGCACTAATGAGACAAAGTCCCTCTGGCCCATGGTTGTGGCTCATTAGGGTACTAGTCACAATGCCTCAGTTTCCCCTCCAGGTTCAGGGGAGCCACAGTAGTTAGAGTTCATGTGTCATTTTTAATCCTCTCCCTCAGTCTTTGCAAGAGTCTAGCTCTTCCAGGATATTCAAGTCCCAAAACAAGAGATTTAAGAAAGTTAAAAACACTGCTTTTGGCAGGTCTCCCAGGACCTTTACCCACCCTGGTGCTGGGGCACTCAGCCAGGCCTGCTCAGCACCTGGCCACCATGCCGTGTGGCCTACTGGCCCACAGACCTTGTCTGGGCTGTCCGTGGGACCTCAGGCTGGCCTCAGCCAGGGCCAGCGGCCGCCTCTCCTTCATTGCCTGGTGCAGAGCTGTGATGGCAAATACGTTCCTTCTGAGTGAAATCAACAGGGAAGAGCTTTGATTTTCTCCTTGGCCAACTTCTCTGTCCAGCCCTCCCCAAAGAGGTCCTATCTTCCTGCCTCGCTTTCTGCTGTCCCCTCCCTGCATGGATCCCATTGCAGCATCTCCAGATATCCCTTGCATCCTGATATCCCTTAACCTAGGTGCAACTCTACCCTATCACATGAACCACTGTTACACTAAACCCTTTCAACCCATACCCAACCTTCTTCCTACACCTTCCTTTGATGGTGTCTGCCGTTCCTGTAGCACAATCACCCAGCTCCTTCCCCGGCAAGAGTGGTGACTGACCCCAGCCATCTCCTCCCTGCAGGGAGCTGGAGGCAGTACAGACACATGTACAGCACAGAGCAGCCTGCACTTTTCCCCTTTGAAAGACCATCAGCCTCCGACAGCTGTATAGAGAAAGCAAATCAGGACATAAAACATTTTGAGATCTTCAGATGAAAGGGGTTAGTAAAAGTCATTAACATCAATTTCTTTGGCTGAGACACATGTTAAGCACAGGACTGGGAATATGGAAGTCTGATGTTTTAACCTTGGCTTTCTCACTGACTCCACATCTCTAACCCTGGTTATGCATTTTAATACCCTTGACTCAATTTCTTGTCTACAAGGACGCTCATCCTAACTGCCCTGCCTTGCCAGGCTGCTGTGGTTCTTTAATTAGGCACAGCCTGTGGATCACTGTAAATGTAAAGAGCAATATGTAAGCATTATCTATTTATAATAGCCTCAAAACTCAGAGTCCTACAATAGCGGGTGTACCACAGTAATGTGCTCACTGAGGAAATGGGTCCTTCCACCTCACAACTTTACTTCTCTCCTCATGGAAGCACTCCATTGGGCAGCCTGTGCAGGGGATATCTACTCATTACAGCAGAAGCTGAAGGCTGAACCAAGAGGAAGGAATTTCAGATGCTGTCTCGGGATGTCCTCACACCACAAAGGCATTTATCATGCTGTTATCCAAAAGGTCTTCTCTGCAGTAGAATACAATCCCAGGAGGCTGTTGTTCACTCACCAAAGGAGAACGGTGTGAAGCACAACCATTGATCCATGCTGATCATCCCATCACTGCTGAAATTTCCTCCCAGTGATGTCCTGCAGCCAAAGAACTTGGAGAAAAATCTGGGTGAAGGGTATGCACTTCTGTCTTCAAAGTGACAGTTGAAGCCACTGTTCTTGGCCTGCCACAGGAGTTCAAAGGCCTGGAGCAGAGCATGCCAGGATTCACACCAGAACCACAAGAGAGGAAGACTACAGCGAGCGAGGCAACCTCAGGGCACTGAGTGGTGTCGAGGACTTTCTTCGTATCACAACTGGCTCCAGCAAGCCCTCTTCTTTGGTCAGCTGAAGAACTGTCTCACATTCACAGTACCTGTGCAGAAATTCTTTCTTTTTGTCATTTCTATGCCAAATAGCTTTTATGTGATACACTTTTCATATGCTTAGAAAAAACAACTAGCACGGGGAGCCTGGAGTCCTCTCAAGCCACTGTGACTCAAGAGTAGGTAATTACCTACAGCCCTCCTCCTGTGAGACAAGCACCTACCTGTTGGCATTCATCAGTCCTAGCAGAGAGGCCAAGGCTCGAATACACCAGGGAAAAAGAACATCTAGTCCCTAAAGCTGGTGCCTCTAGGGCAAGGCTGAAGGCATATTAGCAATACAGTGTGGGAGAGCTTTAGTTTATCTCAGGATCCAGAGCTATCAATCCAGTGCTGCAGTGGGGAGATGCAAAATCTTTAATTAACTTTTGCACGCTTGCTTCCAGCACTGGTGGAGGTGGGTGGATGTGATTGTCGCTCAAGGGAGGATTCTCCCCTCCCCCTGCTTTTGAATTTCCAGGCAATTAGTGCTCTGTATAGAGCAACATAAATAGAGCTCCTCAGACCTGGTGGGTTTTAGTTTGGTTTCGTTTTGTTTGGGGTGGGTTTGCCCTCCTACCTGTTCTATCAAATACCAAGCAATTTATGGACCACTTTACATGTGTTTGCACACCCTGTTTGCACCTTAACTGACAACCTACGTGCCTTGTTAATTAAAATTTTATTGGCTTTTCCATAAGTGATATACCTACTGTAAGTGAGCACAGTTCAGTACAGATAACATGTGGTTTGTTTAGCTATCTTGCAGGAGATTATTTCTGTTATCATTGTAAGTTGATTATTGTAATTATTGAAAGAGAGAGGGCTCAGAGAGAGAGACCATGCAGAAGGAAAAGGGGGGGGAATTAAAAGATAATAATAAAAGATAATAACAGTCTCCTTTGTTCTTTTTTTCTTTCTCTTGACAACCTACTGTACATGCTAAATTCCAGTTTAATGTTAGAGTCAATCCCTCCTGTTGCTAACACAGCCCCATCAATAACACAAGGTCTTTAAACCCTAGATGCCTGCAATTAACTTCAGTACCAAAGCAAGCTAGGAATTGTCTCTCTTGTTAGTACTACCAGCCCTGTAGGTATCTCAGACTGCTTGTTTTCACCTCTTTATTCTGAATTCACTTGACATTTTTAACCCTCTTTAAAAAGTGTACGGCTTAAACATACAAAAAATTAAAGATAAGCATTATGTATGTGGGAGATGTGTGTGTGCATGCATAAAAAGACTGGGGGAGAGAGATTATACACTGCACCGACAACCATGCTGTTCTGCCATCACTTTGAGGCCAATGTGTGGGACAGGAAGGTGGAAACCCCTGAAGACCAGTCCCAATGTTGTTGGTGAAACACTGTGCTACCTTGCTCTGGTCAGGAGAGACATATGTTCCAGGGGCAGTGAACATTCCCCACTCGTGTGAAGTACAAAGCAGTCTGCAGACGCTGGGCATTTCTGCAAGGAAAGCGCTAACGGTCCCAGGTGAGGAGATTCTTTTCCACACTTCAGAGAGACACTGACCAATGCTTACAACAACTGGAGGAGGATATCAGAGAGCCACCTCTTCCCCATCTCACCTTTTGCTGCAGTGGGAAATGGCAAGACTCTCGTTTAATTCAGATGGTGCTGATAAGGTGACTTTTTTAGATACTTTGATCCAGGCTATTAAGGCTTTCAAGGACTGAGACTTTGAACTTAACTACATATTCTCTTAAAACTTGAGAGGAGTGGATGGCGCAAGCAGCTTGAGCTCCTGAAATGTTCTGGGCTGCAGCAATGTCTCCCACACCCTGCTGACTTTGTGCTCAATTGGGTTAGCAAAAAAAGGAAAAGCATAGGTCCTCGTGGGACAGCACCACATCCAGGCATTAGCAGTAGGGGTGTATGTTCATGTCTCTACTAACTGGGTATGTCCCACCGAACCATTCCCACCAGATTGCAATCTCCTTCCTCAGCAGAGGCCGGCAGGGTTTCATGGTTAACAGTCAAACGCTGCAGAGAGATATAGCGGGAAATCTGTCCTCTAGCCATCAAAAGCAGAAGTGCCACAAAAGCAGTTTCATCTAATGTCCTGGCCTGACTCCAGCCAGAGCCCCTGTGTCATTCCAGGAATACTGCGAGTGGCAAACCTCACTCGGGTTAGGGGGTCAGTGCTGAAGCTATCCAGCTATCAGCTATTCAGATGCTTCTCAGAAAATCCTCCCAGCAGACCAAGCCCTGCAAAACTGACCTGAAAAATAAAAACCAAGAAATCAATGCTGTGCTCTTTACAGTTTCTTTGTGGTAAATAAATACTGCATTACCTACATGGTGCTCACATTAAAGGATTTTCTTCACTATGGGTAGTTACTCACTTCAGCGTATTTGGCATTGGCTTCCCCTCTTTGCCAGAGGACCTGATCTGTGATGTTGCATGAAACTTCAAAATGAAGTGCAGCTCTCCGTTCCTTCACACGGAAAAGGAGGCTAACAAGCTGCATACCCTTGCCCACCTCTCCCAGGGAGGGAGAGCTACAGCCCATGTTATTGCTTTATAATGACATGACTATTTATGGTTGCAAAAGTTCTTGCCAGGGTTCTTCTAGTGAGGAGCAGAAAGGCAGGAGTTAAGACTTTGAAGGTCAAAACAAAATGGACAAACTGAGAGAATATTTTTTCCACTGAGGGAGGAGACAGGGAGAATAAGCCCCTTGAGATCATCTGTGAACATAAAAAAGCAGTAGGGATCAAACCAGATTATTTTGATTTGAGGGGAGATCAGACTGTTAATATATTAAAGAATAACCAATTTTACCATGCCTTCATTATATAGCAGTGCCCATCCTGACCTGCATGCAGGAAGCAAAGGAATAAAAGAAACCAGAAGGAAAATATTTTAAAATTAACCCAGCTTTCTCAAACCACCTCAAATAAGCAAACAAACAAATAAAAAAGCCTGAACCGTCACTCACTTCTTGGATGCAAGCTCATGTCAACTTTTATTTTTCAGAATTGATTTGCTTGTTTGTGTTGCTTGCCATTTTTATTTTTTTGTCCCTGAAAATATTGTAAAAAAACAACTAATAGGGGTACAAAATAGTAAGTTTTATGTACACTGCAGAAACTTGTATATGATGCAGTTTGTTAAGGTCTCTGCCATTCCCTCAGCAGTGTGTCAGGTTTGTCTAACAACTGGCCCTTGAGTTACAGTTTTACGGTGCCGATTTATAGCGTTATAAGTTTAATATAGTGCTGCATTGTAAAAGGGCTTTTTTTTTGCCCTTAATTAATATTTTAGACCCTAGGAAAACACCACAAGGGCAGATGGCAGGAGCAGGGGTATAATTTACAGCGTGCCTGGAGCACAGCCTGGCAAATCGGTTCCTAGTGGTGGGCCGGAAGAGCCCCAGGGCTGGGCTGGGCTGGGCTGGGCTGGGCTGGGCTGGGCTCGGCTCGGCTCGGCTCGGCTCGGCTCGGCTCGGCTCGGCTCGGCTCGGCTCGGCGGCGTGCGGGGCTGCCCGGGGCGGCGCTGCCCCCTGCCGGCCCGGCTCGGCGCCGCTCCTGCAGCAGCGGCCGCGGGCACCGCCTGCAGCGCCCTGCGCCCGCTGCGGGCCTCGTCCCCGCTGCGGGCCTCGTCCCCGCGGCGGCCCTCCCGGGGCAGCCGCCGGCGTCCCCGCGGCCGGGAATTGCCTGCCGAAACGCCCGGGACCCGCGGCGAGTACACGTGAGGTGGGGGCTGGACGGCCGGGGGGAGATGTTAACAACATCCATCTCCCCCGCACACCTTCGGGGTACTGAGTGAGCATCGTTAAAAAATAATAAAGATTTCAGAAAAAGGTAGCACTCTCTCACTAGTTAAACAAAGTAACCAACCACACCCAAGAATATGGCAACCAGAAAATAATAAAAAATGAACAGACACAAGCCCTTAATTCCCTTTCATTGCTAATGTTAGCGTCAAACTGCAGATAAGTGGGGCAAAAGTCAAAACGTGCAAGCCCTCATGCACTGGAAGTAAAACAACAGCTGTAGGCTTGTGAGTTCTTTCCCGCACTTGTCTGATCCTGCTGCAGCTGGGATCCTGCCACCCTCCTGGGCCACCTCTTCCAGGCCTTCACCTCCCTGGAGCTCACCCCCAGCCTGACAGGTCTCCTCCAAGACACTTGGGAACGTCTGGGCAACTCCAGGAAAAGGGGCAGCATTGCTGCTACTTTTTAAGCCTTTTAATTTGCCATTCTCCAGTGAGTCTTTTTCCCCGCCAACTAGTGGGATCTAACAACATTGCCTGCAAATACAACGGAGGTGCTGTGGCAGAAGTGAGCTGCAAAGTGAAGATACTTCAGGGATGGAGGGAAGAAGAGATGCTTTGGTTTTCGCTGCAGCCCCTCTTCCATGGAGACCCCTCTACTCCAAACAGCTGCTTGCCATCAGCTGTGCCCATCACTGGAGTCAGCTCCTGCTTTATTCCCTGCTCCTCTCTGTCACTCTTCTCTCCTTCCCTAGAACACCAATTTGTCTGATTGTTTGCAATTAACTGTTGATTATAGTGCACAAAAGTCCAAAGAGGATAATTAAAAACAGTTCAGCCAGCAGCAGTGAAAAGAGCCTGCTGCCGCAGAAGAGAGAATGATGCACAGCAAGCACGTCCCTGCTTACGGCGGACTGACGTGAGCTGGTGAGGACCAGCGAGGCTGGTGTGTGCCGGTAGGCTGCGGGCAGGGCAGGGCAGAGGCTTCTGGTGATCTTGGAGAACTCGGACAGAGCACTGCAGCTTGCTGCCCCGGCTCCCAGGGGCCCTCACACTGCAACGAGCACCCAGTATACCCTGAAAGAGGGCTCATTCCCCATCCCATTAACTAACAGGACCAGGAGCCCTGCAAGTACAATGTGCAGCCAGGTCCACGGCAGCAGCTGCGAAGCCTTGAGCAATTTCCTCAGTAACTTTGCTGAGTGGGTTGAAGAAACCCAGCTTTCTGCCTTCTCTAGCAGCATCTCTTTTTAGACGAATTGTCAGTGGAAAACCTTTCAAGAAACCACCTCGCTGTGAAATACGCTTTTGTTGCTTGAAATAAAGGACACGGGCAAATGCTGGAGCTGATAATACAAAGTGCCCACTCAGTCCTGTGTCAACACAGATCATTTTTACACACAGTAATAGACAACATGGAGTGTTGAGGAGAAGCCTGAGCAGAAGCAAAGTACACATGATAAATTTAAACCTTGGAGGACAAAATGCTGGAAGCAGAGTTTTACTGAGGTAGAGGGGTTTTGCCTCCCCAGTTATACAAAAAAGAATTTCAGGTCAATTAGAACGAAAAGTCTGTCCAGTTGTATGTGCTAAGCTGGCTCTAAACAGAGCTCAGAGCCTCTCTCAGATGCCACCTGTGAACAGTAACAGCCTGTGACTGTGCAAAGGGAAGGAGACTGAATGAGAGAAGAGGGGCTTGCAGGGAGGGCTGCTGTTTGTGTCTAATAGCCTGTCAGAAATGAAGAAAATGGCTTTTCCACTTCAAAAATGAACCATGGATCCAGAAGGGGCAACTGAACTTGCTCCACCATGGGTGAAATCAAGTCTTGGTAGATGGTCAGCTGAGGCAACACAGCTGTTCCTGCTGAAAGGAAGGGACCTTCCTCTTCCCCCCCTTATCTTTCTTTACCTCTCCCCTTCTCCTGGCCCTGTGGGCCTATCTTTTCCCTTAAGCCAATTCTTTTTGCTCACCAAATCCTCCAGTTAACTACATGAATCACTAGCGTGGCAGGATATCACCCTATTTTCTGGGGTGGTTTTCAGCTATATTAGTTAAAGCCACTCAGGGTATGACACACGCAAGGTAAGAAGAGGACAGATGCAGCTGGAAGAAATAATAAATCTTTCTTCAAAGGGAAATAGCAGGATGCCAAAGCCTGGTGAAATGGTTCAATATTTTCTAAGAAACAGACCTTGAGTAAATCCCAACCTTGACCTGAATGTGGGTGACCGTCTTGTACCCCAGATACAACTAGCAATGCAGAAATGGGTAAAAATTAAGAGTAAAAAGAATAATTGAACTGCTTTGATTTTCAAAGAGACGTTCAGGGCAGCCCAACTGTGAATATAATGAGCATCTTTTGTTTCCTCTGTAGGAGATCTGTAGGGATACAGTTCCTATAAAGATATGGGCTCAACCACTGATAAGACATGATTACAGGAACTGTGCCATGCTGCTACAACAAAGCATACTTCGAGATATAATATTTTCTCTGAAAAAGGTGAAGCTAATTGCAAATTCTCTTGGTTTCACTGAAATCTGCTTCTTGGCTTCATTTCATGAAGCCTGAGCCAAGGAAATGTGAACAGCTGGGATACCAGAGGCAGAGCAGAAAGGAGCAGGAATTCTGTGCAGGAGAAAATGCAAAAATCCAAACTGGAAGAGGCTTAATACATCAGGGATGAACTCTGCTTTGACTTTTTTTTTTAATAATATCCCACAGCCTGAAGCCACGATGCTAGATGGTATAAGAAAATAGCTCTCCTCTGAAGCCTGATGTTTCAAAAGAATCAAGGCTTAAAATCCCATTAGATGTTTGTTTAAGGACTAACACATTTAGCAGCTGTAAAACCTAACTGTAATGTCTTGCTGTTTGTCCACTAAATCACATTACACTTGAGCAGTGGGATGTATACTCTGCTTTGCTGTCCTGCCTGTCCCCAAAACTAAGGTTTTCTTGCTGAATGCGCTGCTAGCATTGTACAGTTCTTGTTCTAGACCTTGTATTTAGAGCTGGTCAAGAGGGATGTAAGAAACATATCTGAAAGACCCAACCTCCTGCCAGGCAGCTCAGGAGCAAAAAAGGCAAGACTTGAGCTAAGGTAAAAAAATAAACAGTTTTTCTTTTCTAAGAATTCAAGAAGCAAAGGGTAACTCCTGAAATACAGAGCTGTGGGACACCCATGGATTCCTGCGACGCAGCACCTTCCCTGCAGCTTACTGCTGTCTGCACCATGGGATGATGGACAGGTCTGAGGAATGAGGGTTCCTCTCATGGCAGGCACTGTCCTGAAACAAAGCAGGCTGCCCAGGTTTCATTTATAATTTCAGCAGGAGCTTTGCTCTCTTGAACCCAGTCTGCTTTGGTCCACGGATCCTTTCCAGGGAAGACTAATGCACGTTTCACCGATGCTCAGCTACTCACTGAATCTGTGCTTGGGCAGACTGGTAAGTCCTGACGTCTTGGCATTCAGGCTGCTAAAATGCAACACCTTGAAGCCTCAAATCTTCAGGTCAAGCTTCTCGTTTATCCCAGTCACTGACAGGCTTTCATCCCATTCAGAAAAGCTCCTCTCAGTGCTTAGAAAGTCATCCTTGCAGCCCAGTCTAGCTTCCCTGCTGAGCCTCATAGCCCATTGACAATTTTATAGCTCTCTCCCCTGCTGTGTATGTGCCAGACCCAGAACTGACAGTCCTGAGTACTCAAATCAACAAATGGTGCCCCAAAGTCATGAGTTTTGTCCAAAAGTTGTAAGCTCAAATAGATTACTTAGGGACAATTTCAATTTCCCTTAGTCTGTATTTCCCTATGAGTAGCTGGCTGGAGATTTGGGTTTTTTAGAAAGAAGGAAAGAACAAAGGCATTAATTTCTTGTAATCACCTAGCTCCAGGAGACAGACCTGCAAGATATCAGAGATCCAGTAAAATCCTGAGCTGGCAACACCCCAGCCCTGGGGCCTCTAAAGAACTGCTGGGTGAAACCAGGCTTCATAGCTCATCAGCATGAAGCAAATATAAACTTTATTGTGTAATCATTGTTGCTGGAAGAATTATCTATTCTTTATCTCTGTAAGAGTGCAAGAGATTAAGTTTGGAAGCCTATTAGCCACCACTGAAATGCCATTGTTATCATTCACTGTTAATCATCACGCCTGGCTCTAACGCACTTAATGAGAGCAGCTGACACTTGGGCTCTAAATGAAAGCCAGCCAAGTGGGAGAGAGGAGGTGAATGCCCAGGCCTGTTGTATGGGTCTGGCATCTTCCGCTCATGGCAACTTTTGAGTCAAATAAAGACCTGAGCAGCAGGGTGGGAACTCCTGGCAGATTCTTCCAGATCCCTAACTGATTACAGCTGGTCTTGGCACTACATTTGAATGGCATGGGGAAGTTAGCAGAAAGGCTCCCTGTCATGAAACATCCAACACAGGACTAACAGACAGGTTGAGGAAGCCAGCCCTTGGTCAGGGAAAATGCTTCTTGGGGTCTTTTTGGAAACTCCTGCCTGCCAGCTGTTAATGGATGGGGCTGAACTGCAGTCTGAATGTTAATGAGCCTATTATGAACAGCACTTTATCTTGTGACAAAGGTAGATTTAATGGAGTTGAAAGGTTTCCCAGAGTAAATTTCAAAATGTCCTAATAATGCAATGAAGACTCCATTAGTGTATTTATTAATTACAACGCAGCCACATTTCAGCAAGGCTGTTTCAGCAACCTGGGATGTGAATGTCCCAGGAGAGGAACCTCATACAAACGTGTCCTGCAACTTGAAGATGAGAACATGCGGGTCCATGTCACAGCCCAAAGGATCTCCTTGCGGTTCTGGGCCTTGCGGGTGGACCGATATAGCAAAATATCTTCACCAGATTTAGCTCGAAACATTTCATTGGAGCAGAGCAAACCAGAGCATGGAAAAGTCCGCTCTACCCTGCATAGACATGTGGCATCCAGGCCAGAAGAGACCACTAAACAGTGCAGTCTGACCTTGTAGAAGCCCTTAACATGATGTTCCTTATCCCATCTTGCACCTTTACTTCCACTCTGCTTTATTTTGCGATAATTCTAGCCCTGATGTCTGTCAGGAGCTCCGGGTGCTTATCATCCAAATACTTTAAAACACCTCCTCAGCTGATCTGTCACTGATACAGTTCTGGAGTGGGATGAGGCGCCGTCTCATGTAGGTTTGTAGGTTAGGGCCATATCTCACAGCTCCCTAGGCGTACCCCATAGCTTTTCTGGGCTATTTTGATGAGGCCTTTGCCTCTACCATGAATCCTCCAGCAAAAGTGACGGTCATGTCAGCTTCTACAGTGCCTGCTTTTTCAAGCTACTGTGACACATACCAATTCTTATTCTTTGCATGCGTGGGCTCAGATCGTTTAAAGTTCAGGTCAATCTTAAGGCTAAGATGAATCCCTTTGTCTCAGGACTGATGCTGTCCTTTTGACCCCGCTGGTCAGAGGCCTCTTCTATCTTAGATGCTCTTGCCAGGTTTCCATGAAGATTGTCCGGAGGAGATAGGGACCATGATCGTTGTTTTACAGCACTGTCAGATAGAGGATATCTTTCTTTGTCTTTCAGCTTATGGTTTGGGTTAATAGTTAAGTGTGAATGACTGCAGGCTTTCTGTGGGTTTGCCAGAGTCAAGCTTTTGAACTCTTTCCTCTCCTAGGAACTAGCACACTCAGAGGTGAGGAAAGCAAGGTGTGCAATTAACATAAAATTCTGGCACAATATCATGATTCACAGTATCACCTGGGTTTTCCTTTCTGTGCTCATCACCTCTGTCTCTTATTGAATGCCCTCTGTGCACAGAATACATATGTTGTCAAGTTGTATTCCACATCTCATTCAGTAACCATACACCTGTATAAAAAAACTGCAAAAACAACAGCTCACAACTTTTCACTGACAAGGAAAATGTGATCTTTCCTACCTCCACCAAAACCTCCAGTTGAAGAACTTGCTGTGAAAGTAGCTGCACAGATCTATAGGAGATGCTCTCCTTCATGACAATTGGCTCATTAGTCGTTTTAAAGTAAGGGTTGAAAAGTCTATTTCAGTTGGAAAAGGGGACTAAATAGTGTCCTTCAACCCCATTTCACTCCAAGCTCTCAGCTGCACTGTAATTACCTTTACTATCTGCAGCAATCGAAGAACATCTTCAGTCAAAATCAGAAATAATACTTCTATAGTACTTTCTATCCAAGACTGCTAATATCCCTGAATTATTTATCATATCATCCTACTGCCTATTTGTGGTGGTGCATTTCTTTCCCCCTCTCCAGGCTGATTTATGAACTCGGGAAGGCTCGCTAGGCTTTAGCATAAGTGTAATGAGTCGGGCAGTTAAGCGACCCTTGACTGTGCCAGGAACTCTTACACAACTAAGACAGGGAGATATGCTGTGCATCTCAAGGACTCCTGCTGCCTGGTGAAGGCGGGAGGACGGGAGCAGAGATAGCCGGTTCTCTTAACAACCTGCAACCAGTTCTTCCTCATAACAACCTTGAGACATTACAGTCCTCCCCTGACAATCTTGGAGCATCCCGTACCTATGTTTTGAGTTATTCTCCAACAGTCTCAGAATTTTCCAGCACAGCTGGGATTCTAGCAATTTGTTAATGACGAAAGCAAATCATCTCCTGAACCTATAAACAGCGGTACTGAGACCCTTTGAGCATTCCTGGACTGCAGCAGGCTGTGACCAGGATTTCCCTCTGAGTGGGATGCCTCTCAGAGCTCACAAACTTTCCTGTTTGTGAAATCGGAGGTCTGTTGCCAAAAGCTGACACAATCTGGGCTGATTCTCTTCGCTCCTTGAGGCTCGACCCTTTGCCCATTGAGACAAATGCTGAAGCATTCGACGTGAATATTTTCACTGATCTCGAGGGGAATTTTTAACAGGTATACCTCTTTTTCTCTCTCTTATACTCTCTTTTATTCTCTTACATGTATTTCTCTTGGTGTCTTTATGTATGCATGTGTGCTAATCTGAATAGTCTATAGTAAGTAAGTTATAGCAAGTATATTATAAGTTAAGTATGTTATAGCAAGTATATAATAAGATAATTTAAGTTAATACTTTCAAATTTATAATTAAATTACTGTCGTGATTTTTACTCAGCTGTGAATGAATTTTAGGCTGCTGTTATACTCATAACCCCTTTAGATATAAACTGTTGACCAAGTCTGGGACTAGGAGTCGATCCAGCCACACCTAGACTCCGACAGGAGTTTAGAAAGCAAGGGGGTCTTCTCTGAACTTCGTGACTGAATGGGAGGGTCTCCCTTACCCTTTCCCACATTTCCTTTTACGCTATTATGTTTTTGATCCCTATATACATACATTTAGTTTGATTCTGATTAATTTTCCTGTGTGCATTTTATCCATGTACTACGTAATAGAGTGGATATTGCCAATGAATTCCGTGAAGTCGCACTTTTATGCAAATTTCTATTAAATCATTTTTCTATTGCTAATACAATTGGAGGTGATTCTTTAAGCGATCTGAACCTCTCTCATTTTTAAATTCCCCCCGTGACACTATTGCCTTCCTTTTGCTGTTGAAAGAGCCAATGCAAGGCGCTGTGAAGCAGATGATTGTCTCCACTGACAATGAACAGTGGTGGGACAGACAGACACCATCTCGCTGGCCCTGACTCACTTTCTGTTCCTACACACTTATGCTGTCCCATTTGAAGACACCATGAAAGAGAGCCCTGTTTTGTGGCAAGCCTGTCTCATTAAGTAATTCCAGATCTCATCGGAGGTCTAGCAAGTATTAATGCTGTATCTAGAAGAAAAATGGCTGCATTTTGGTCTTCTAACAGGAATAAAGGTAGGGTCATTCCGTCCTTTCTTTACAGCAAAGAAGAAATTGCTCTGAACATGGAAGGGGCCCCAGTCAGATAATCTGGACGACCCCCTGACTCACATGCCATCATGCAGTCCCATAACCATAAACTTCAACATCATTACAGAAGAGTATCATTAGAGAAAGAGGTCCTGGTTAACAGAGGTATCCACACACCTCTGCAGAACAAAAGGACTATGTCAGATCTAGGAAATTTCTGTTTTACACACTGTTCCAGGGGTAAATTGCAGGAGTCTTGGCAGATATTATGAGGGAAACCAT
This sequence comes from Aquila chrysaetos chrysaetos, assembly GCF_900496995.4. NCBI lineage: Eukaryota > Metazoa > Chordata > Aves > Accipitriformes > Accipitridae > Aquila > Aquila chrysaetos. The sequence goes on along the minus strand of NC_044016.1, from coordinate 20,898,931 downwards.
CAGCCTCCTGATATTTGTCATAAGTGACCAGAGAAGCACATAAAACCACAAATAAAGCCATTTGTATTGCTAGATCAGTCCTGAACATGGTGTTTTTTCTAGAAAATACAAATAATAGCAATTAATTTGTCAGCCCATGTTTAGGCCCCAGCCTGTTCCACAGCAAAAGATTGAGGAAAGCTCGTTGAAATAATTATTCTCAACTTATGCAATCATTCTTTTTATTTCTGAAGGCTAATGGAGTGAAAACATGCTTTCCAGACCTTTGCTAATGAGAGAGTCAGAAATAATGATCAGGCACCCTTATGTTCCTCTCATAATGAGGAAAGCAACACAAAATGATAGGGATGCGAGTCCTCAACAATCATTTGTTCTTTATTTAAAAGGCAAATGGAGCATTCAGACAAGTTCTTTAGGTTAATGGAGCCACAAATAAGGTTTTGGGGCAAGGATTTTTCACAGATAATGCAACACAGGTAATACCTTCTCTGGAGGACAGAAATATTTACAGACATTGAGATTTCACTGACATGGAGAGGCAACCTAAAAGCCAACACTGTGAGGGTGAGCCAAATCCGGCCTTTATTTCTCATCCCCCCTAAGTCTGCACACACAGTCCCCTGGGGTGCAGAGGCACCAGGTGCCCAGCCTGGGTTTCAGGTGCTGGAGCGGTGCAGGAAGGTCACAGGCAATGTAAGCCCCAAACCAGCTTCAGAGAAGGAGCCACAGCGAATTTGGAAATTACTCCTCACATGCCTGTCACCCCAACCTCACATCCCCCTGCCATGCACTTTCCTGCCCCTACTCCATACCCTTGCCTGAAGCACAGATGCTGGCACTAACCCAGCCCACACAAGAGCCCCAGCAAGATGAAATGACCCAGTGACTCCTGCTCCACTGCTGTTTGCTGGGGGTTGTGAGTTTGGACAGACCAAGCCCAGGAAGCCCCTCAGAGGAGCCCCAAGCAGCAGCTCAGGCAGTTTTACCCCAAGGCCAGGAGAAGACAGGGGGAGTCATCCACAAGATGTTCAGCTTCAGAGGGAAGGGGCAGAGTGTGGGAAGTCCCTCAGGCTCTTTGCTGATGGTCAGGTGAGATTTGTTTGACATCTGCTACAAAAAACTGGAAGGGGAAGTGAGAGCCTGCAAAGACTTCTGCCCTGCAAGGTCCTTCTTGCTAAAGGAGACTTGTACCTGTTGCTTTCTCACAGGCTGGTGAAGGCAGTGGCAGAGCAGAGCCCCCATAACCTTGGGACGGCAGTTCACGTCCAGGTCTCCAGAGGGATCTATTTTTTCACCACATCACCACTTGAAGCAGGTTCATGTTTCCCTCCTGGTTCTTGTCATACTCATCAGTTCTCCTGCAAATAGACCTGACACAACAACTGTAGGCTGAGGACTTTTAGAGAGAGGGACCTTAACTCCTTGGCCGCTAGCACCACGTAAACTAATTTTACACCACTGCTTTCAGTTCTATTGCAGCAAGAGGACAGCCAGGCTTAGGCACAATCTCTGCCATACAGTCCTGAGTCACTGCTCTCTCTGTAGAAACACAGGAGGGAACACAAAGCTCCTCCTTCACTCTTAGCAAAGCCTACCCCACAAAGGGAGGATCCTTTTAGTCCTTCTCAGGCTGCTGGTTCAGATGGTTAAAAAAAAATCCAAATGCAGGTATACCAATATTGCTGATTACTCAGAAATAGGAGGCAGTACATAATCCACTAAATAAGTTCTGAAAGATGCATAATTAGTACAATTAACAGTCTCCGATTCCTTTCTATATCAGACCATCACAGGGGAAAAAAATTTTCTAACAACCACTGTGATATTTATAACTCATTATGTATCATGAAGCAGTCTCCTGGAAAGACAGAGATAATAGTTCACAGATATGTTTGGTTTTTATCAAAGTCTGCTCAGCATTTATACAATAGAAAAATAAATTTAAACCCATTGATCTGTCAGGGTTAATGACAAGAGAAACAAATTTGAGAAATTGGTTCAATTTTCAAGTCCCTATTTTAATAAAGCTAACTGTTTTCCTAGGTTGTGATCTCATCAACTCTCACAAGCTTAGTGGCAAGAGCTTTGTCAACATGTTCAGTGGGAGCCCATGACCGTATAGAGATGCACCTTGAAGTGATGGAGGAAAGTTGCCTGGTCCTGCAAGCCAGGACTTGAGCCTAGCACCCTGGTTGACATTTGCCTGGTGTAGTCATCTGTGAAAAGAGACGTACTTTTCACACAACGTACTCAAAATCTGTGACCATAAAAGATTCCACAAAACTTTGTGGGTTTACATTAGGGTAAGTGATGTTTGGTTTTGAGGGGCAAAAAAGCTACTAAAATAGAGCCTCTATCTATCAATGGATCCATCTTCATATGTGCAACTTCTCCCTTAAGTTTTTTGACTTTCACTTCAGATCCTGGATGAAATCAAGATATTCCTAATATTTAACTGGAAATAAATTCCCTTTCTATTGTCTTTACATTGTTCCATAGAGGTATGAGTCTTTAATGCTGTAGAGTTAGCACAAGCTGGAGCAATTCTGCTACTATGACTTTCTCTCCTTACTCTGACCAAGACAGTATGAGATGCTAATCGCCCTTCAAACCTCGCAGCATGGACACTGACTCTTGAGAGTCTACTAATGAAGACCCAGCTGCAGTAAGCTGGGCTCGTGGTTTGGACAGATGGTACAAGGATGCCCAAATAATGAACTGGGAAGGGCAGTTGTCCAAGAAAGTACTTCAAGTAACTTTAAATGCACATTTGACTAGGTGTAATTTATCAGCCAATGCATGAATCTTTAGTCACAAGCATAGCACCAAGCTCAGGGAAGATATAAGCTGCTTTAATCAGCTTGCCCCTGGGCAGGGAAAGCACACAAGGAGAAGGTATCATCAGTAGCAGAGTGACACATGCTGAGCGTAGAGTAGGTCTCAACAGTCACCTACACCCCCACTGAGTCACTCATTGCTGGTACAACACGGTCACCCTCACCTGTAAGAGACTAACGCTAACATACGCAACCAGCTAAAAACAGCCTGTGCTGGCAAAAAAACATTGGCAAAACAGTCAGTGATAAGATCCTTATGTAACAGATATTTCAAGAGAAAAAAAAAAAAAAGAAAAAAAGAAAAAAATCCTGTGTTAGGGCTGCCATGCATAAAAGTTGACCGGATCAGAAGAGTCCCTTGTTCCTGCAATCCAGGTGAATGACTTGGCATTTGGCAACGTTAAAAAGCATTTTATTGAAATGGGCACTGCAGACTGCACCATCCTATTTCTCTGTGTAACCACTCTGTCCCGAGCATTATTGGCTACTCCTTCAGTTTGTGTGTCATCCTCAGATTTTATCAGCAGCAATTTTATATTTATTTCCAGATCACCGATGGAGAAATTGAAATAACACCAGACACAGACTATTTTATAAAAACCTCACTCCCATCAGTCAGCATTCCCTGCCTTTTTTGACTCAAGTCAAAATATTGCGCTGGGCCATGTTGAACACATTGCAAAAGCATATTACCTTTCTGCAGTCACTGTTAACAACTGAATTTGTAATCACATACAAAATGAAAGTAGTTCTGTTTAGCAGGCTCTACCTCCTTGAAAGCTATGTTGCCCAATACTAATTATATTTCTATTTAGCAATTGAATCTCATATTTCCTATGCACTATTTTGCCAGATATTGTCTTAGGTTGGTCAGTTTATAATTATCTTAACCACTCCTTACCCCTCTGAAGTACAGGCAAAACTTAAGACCCTTGCAGTCATCTGTAATATTGTCAGCACTCCCGGGTTCATTAAAACCAGATGTTTCCTAAGCCAACCCTCTCACGACTCTTAGGTATAAGTTATCCTAAGAGATCATGTTTAGCAGACTCTTCAGTTATTTCTTCTTGGAAGTAATCACCCTTATGTAAGCCTGTACGCTGCAACTTTTAAAATACAGAGTGGAAATCATGACATAATGCCTTTGACTCCCTGGCCTCATTATAATATCTTTCATTATCTCTGCCTGATAATGCTAGCATTCCTACTGTTCTCAAACCTACAGAAAGTCCTTGTTGCCTGTCCCTCCTCTCACTAAACCAGAGGGTTTACGTGGTGTGTTTAGCTGTCCCCTGCTCCAGCGACCCTTTTTTGCTGTCCTTTTTCCCCTCTCCAACACTGAAGGGGTGTCGTGGACAAGGAACAGCAAGCAAGTCCTGGAGGAGGATCAGGAAGGATTCCCAAGAACTGCCTAGGGATTCAGAGGCTTTCTGCAACTCACATACAGGTTAATAGGGCCAAAAGCCCTGCCTGCAATTAGGGGAAAATGCACGAGGAGAAAAATTTGCTCCCATCCTCAGGGTCTTCATGCTGTTGTACAGGGCTTCTCTCTATCCAAAAAAGGTCAGGAAAGGAAGGTAATAGTTGGCACAGAGTCCATAAGAAAGACAGGGGCAGAAGTCACTGCTCTAAACTATTAATTTTGTGTCTTTTTCCCATTCCACTCCATCTTTTTTCCAAATTACCTGCCCCATCTTGTCTTCACTGCCACATGCACAACTGAACTAAAAGCTTTGCACCCAGAATAAATATCTACTGCAAGGAGAAGCTTGTTATAGTAATAACACATTCACCGCACACACACTGCATTCTAATAACTATGGTTGTGTAGAGAAATCCTCTTAAATCAAAGAAATACCGCAACGAATAATGAGAATGTTCAACAAAACTCCCTGAAGCAAACAGGGAAATAGAAAGATTGTTTGACCTTTTAATACTGTAAATACATCTGCAGTGCCCAAGGAATGGCTGCATCCCACAGCCTCCTGAACAAATACCTGATGCCTCTAATAACACTGTTTTCCTGCATGTCTCTGTAACAGCTGCATGGCTCCTCTTAGCAGCAGGACAAGACAGTTGGACCAGCATTTCACAGGTGTGAAATTATATGGACCAGCATTTCTCAGGTGTTATGGGATTTGGTTTTTTTTTTCTTCCAGGAACTGTGTCCACTGAGTAGGCGAGGTCATCAAATGCAGCATCCATTTCTTCTCGACAGAGTTAGGCAGTAGCAGAATACAGGGGATCCCTGTGTGCAGCCAACCAAGGGCTACTTTATTAGTCATGACAGCCTGAAGAACCAGCTGCAATGAAACACATGTCCCACTGGACAAGCCACACTTCACCGGAAGAAGTAGGATGAACAGCCTGATCTTAGATGTTTCATAGCCATGAGGAAGCTGTGAGGGTCAGAGGGGGATTTTGATGAGTGTGTGAGGCAATGGCATCCACGCCTCCTCAGTATCTCCCTTGGCTGAGCAGGGAAGCAGCTTCCATAGGTTTTAGGTTCAGCCGATGCAGAATTGGTTGCAGGAAGAAGGCTTCTCATTGTCTGAGATTGGGGGTGAGCCTATACACTCCCCAAAGCACTTTCTATGAGCTTCCAAATGGCAGTGATGAGCACAAAGCATAAACTTGTCTGCTTCACACAACTGTGCACTGGGCAAAGACCATCAAGTTAATTCTACTCTAGTTATCTCCCAAACTGGAAGGAGAATAGCTGTGAAGCTGCTTTGCTCTACAGCAGGGCTAATTTGCTGGGCACTGAAAGGTCTACTGGATCTCTGGAAGCAGAGCTGTTATCTGCACAGAGCCACACTGTGCCATGAAGACTCACCAGCTTGTTAAGAGGTACCAAGGCACAGCCCTGGGTCAGGTTTCCAAAACAGTTCAGTTCCCACTGTGTTAAGTCTGTGAAACTCTAGTCCCAGGCATGAGTACTGATCTGTTTGGAAAATCAAGCCCTAAGCTCTTGAAATCTGCCCTTTCTCATGCTTTTCCAGTTTCTACTGATCTCCTCATTTAAAAGCCTGGTAGTGCTGAGGGGTGGTGTGATCAGCATGGTAATAGAAACAGGTTTTTGGAGTCTATAGAGCTACCTCTGGTTGGAATGTTTTAGTCATTCTTCCTTGAAAGTAGCATTAATAATAGGAAGAAAATAGTAGCAGGGTGTTTAAAATGATACCCAGAGAAAGCAGAACTCTTTCACTAATCTCTCACAATTCTCTGGCCATGTCAAAGGAAAGCCATGACTTACTCAGACTGCCAAAATGCTATTGAGCAAACATTACAAAAAAGAGAAGCTATAGAAATTAAGACAGCATAGGGGAGGGGGATAAAATATTATTTGGATGGAACTTCAACAAAGAGAAAAGAAATGAAGAATCAAATGGCCTATTTTCACCCTGGCAAACGCCATATGCCTCAAGGCTCCACCCTGGATCCCGCACTTTAATTTGCTTGTGTTTATGAATGATCTAGAAAGGGATGGAACTGAAATAGCAAAAATGCACCAGCCACAAATTTTTGGGTGGGTCAGTAGTAGGAACAATTACGATGACATTCAGGAAGACTTTAGGCAACCAGATGACTGGCCCAAATAATCAAATTCCAGTGCTGAAACACCAAAGGCATATAACATTGGAAAGGAGAAGAAAATTGCTTGCACAGGAATCTAAATGGAGGTGAGCAATTTTTTCTTTACTGAGAAAAAAAAGTTTTCTTTACACCCATCCCATGATCTGTTCCCCCAAACTGCTGAGGCCCCTCATTGCTGCACAGTGCATCACCCCTGTCCCACCAGGGGAGAGGCTGTGCCCCACAGCAGGGCAACATCTCCCCTGCCTGCCTCCCTCTGTCCCCCTGGCTCACGGCATGGGGCTCTGCCAGTTCATGCAGGCAGGTCCTCCTCTGCCTTCTCTTGCCCACCACACACAAATACACACATGGGTCCCTCATGTGCCCCTTGGCCTTTGTCTCAGTGAGAAGCAGCAAGCAGGAGAGCAGAGAAGGACAGAGGATGCAACAGGAAAGAGAAAAAGGCTGCAATGTTATAAGGAGGAGAAGAAAGGACAGAGACAGAGCAGGAATAGTCAAGAGATGGGGCTAGGGAGAGGATGCTGCGCTGCAGGTGGTGCAAAGGTATAATGCAGGTGACACAATGAAGTACTCCAAATCATCAGTGTACATATATTCACGTAGATTCCATATGCGCACAAATGATAGCAGAGAGCCAAAATTAATTAGAAATTAAGCACTCAAAAATGTTTGAGCAATTCTACGTAAGCACTACAGACCCAGCTGAAATCCCACACGTAACATCTCTTCATACTCTAAAAACTTCCTCAGAGATACTGCACAAGTTAAATGGGGTTATGAGATGCCACAGGGAGGAAAAACAATTCAAAAATTCCTGTTAAAGCAAGATATTAAGAAGACATCCTAGGGAAAGAGCAGAAGACAAGGCTAATAGCTAGGGTTAGGGTTAAAAATGACAACAATAAAAGAGCTACAGATGGAGCGGGGAGAAAAAGGGATGCCAAAGGAACAGGGAGGCTGCAAATGCATTCTGCACTGACAGGTCTTCCACCTCCAGGATCCTGAGGGTCTTGGGTAAGGGTGTGCTGACAAAAAGAGCAAGTGAAAGGGTTAGGGTTAGTGCTGGGAGAGAGACAAAAACTCCAGCTCCGGTTGGAGTAGGGCAGGAAAGGGGCTGCCAAGGGACAGATTGTCTGCAAAAATAGCTCTCATATGAGAGCTTGCTCATCCTAGCCATGACCAGGAAAGCTGGGACAAAAGTCAGCCAAGGTCAGCAATCTGGACTAAGGTGTGGATTAGGGTTTGTGTTGGGAGAGGTGCAAAGCCTATCTCTCCACTTTTGAGTGGGGCTGGAACAGGTTGCCAAATCGATGGTTAAGCTGCTGAAAGAATTCATCCCCTGAGACCTTTTGTACAATTATGTGATGAAGAAATGTGTAATCTTTAGAGTATACTCACTTTATCCTTACTTATTACTTCATAATGTCAGGAAAAGAGACATGCAGTGAAAAAAAAAATCACAAGGAAATCACCACAGATAAAAAGAAATATTGAATACTTTTTGCAAACACCTATTTAAGCCTATGTACTCATTGCTACAGTAGACCAAGGACACAGAATGATTCAAAATGAAAATGTATTTGTCTGTGGATAACATTAGTTTCCAGAGTCATGGGAGTTAATGATAACAACAATTTTTAGAGTATATTAAATGCCATTCTTCAAGGCTTAATCTAACCTCTAACTATTTAGGGATCAGGACGAGATCTAATGGAGCTTGAGAACAAGGTTGAAAGGATTGATTATCCTGCATCTGCCTGCTGTGAGGTTCCTACATGTTCCTCTGAAGCATGTATTGCTGGCCAGGGTCAGAGGCAGGATGCTGGACGGGAAGGCACCCTGGATTATTTTGTTTGTACTCCCTCTGCTCTGCCTTGGCTGCAAGCTATGCAAGGTTTTAGATCTATAATCCACAGCTCTCCTTGAGGGACACGGAGGGCCTCTGAAATGCTAAACAATCAAGGGAAAGAAGCTTACCTGAAGTCATGAGTAAATGCAGCAGTCAAACCTCTGGCATAGATTTTGGCTTCTTTCTCTTCTAAATGGCTCAAGGTTTGTGTGCCTTTGTTTTCAGCTCTGTATCTGAAAGATAAAGGAATTAGCAGGATTTCTTTAATCTTTGTGTTCTCCCAGATAAGTGTATTAGAGCAATATTGCAGGTTATGGAAATATTTATTTTGAATTAAAATTAAAGCTGCACCATGCTGTGTGTTATTGTATCTTAGTGTAGGGCACAGCTGAGCCGTGCAGTCTCCTATACCTGACTGCAGAAACATCATTCCTTTTGCCCAGTCCCAGATAAATGAAATAACGATGCTCTCTTTTCAGCACAACCCAGTTTATACCTGCTCTGACACAGAACACATGGGGTCCACAAAGTCTCCTTAAATATGTATTTTATTTTCAAAATTTCATAGGGAAATTGATTTTAGCTTTCAAGCAGCAAAGAACTAGAAGTGTAACCTAAGGCATTATGGAGTCAGTGTGCCCAGTTATTGACAGAGGAGACCAATAATTGTATTTCTGTGTAAACTTATTTTAGTGAATATAAGAATACCTCAGCTAGCTTTACCTGAGTTCTCTCCAGCCAGTTTCCTCTAATTTAACCAGAGGGAAAGTTGCTGCTACTGTCTAAGATAAAGAAGAAAATAGAAAAAGTGATAGACAATTAACAGGCAGACATACTTCCTCACTATGAGCAGAGTTGTTGCTGGTGTCTACAAAATTTCCTTCCCACCTCCAAAGGAAATACAGTTTTCAGAAAAGATCAAGCCCAGAACACACTGTAAACCCCACAGGCAAAGATTTGTGAACAAAGTGAATTCTTGGGTGCAGTGCTCCTCTACCCAGACAGAGATATAGGGGAAGATGGGAAGCATGGTATGAACCCTTCCCATCTCAGCAGCTATCAGCCTCTCTGATTGCTCCTCATGGCGGTGTGAAGCCCTCCCTGAACACAGCTGCCCATCAAGCAGCATAACTCCAGCACCAGCTGAATTACTTTCTTACCCACATCCTAGCAACCCTATCATAGCCTTCAGCAAATCTCCTGCACTCTTAGTCCTGGCCCAGTCAACGCTCAGGGAAATGCAGTTTCATTAACCCTTTCTCACAAGGACTGCATTCAAGTACACCATCCAGAGAAGGACTAATGCTGGCTCAGGTCCTGTTGCCTCAGTTTCTCCTGTCAGTCTTTTTTTTCCCCTTCTGCCTTCAGTAAGCTCTTTAGATTCAAGCACTAACCTCAGGCCAATTTTTTATTTCAGAGCTGGATTACTGCCTTAACTCCCTCTCCCCATTTTTCTACCACTTATCTCAATGCTCTCTGACTGTGAGGATGTAACACAGCAACAAAGGACCAGGAAAAAACCAAGGGATTAAAGTATAAATGGATCTAAATACTTAATAGCTGGAAGGAAGAAAAGTCTGACCTACATTAACAGGAGGCAAAATAGTAACAATAGGCTTCAGCTGGTTGTGTACCTAATTATTTATTTATTTATTTTTAAGACATCAGGTAGCAAGAAAACATGCTTGAAAAGGTTTCATTCAAATGTGGATTCAGACATGATTTGGAAGTTTTCTACACTTTGGAAATAATCAGACAGCATTTGAGGGAAAAAAATAGAATTCACCTTTATGAGGACTGGCACTCCAGACAAGAGACAGTTGAGAGTTGCAGATTAAACCCTTCTGTGTGTAAATTACCGAGAATTCTCTTTAATTTCACCATGAGGATCTTTGTTGCCAGTTCTTGAAACTTATGCACATGCCTTTCAAACAGCAGCTTGAAGCTCCAGGCCCTGAAGTCAAGAGATGATATGAGAGTCTCATCTTCCACCACAAATAAAATTGAGGCCTGCCTTATGATCATTAAGATAATGTTGAATGTCAACAAGGTTCAGATATAAAGAAAAAAACCCAACCTCTTCTATCTCTTTTTGACTTAGGAATTTTAAAGGTGTATTGGTTTTGTTGGCAAGGTTTTGGTAGCGGGGGGGGTTACAGGGGTGGCTTCTGTAAGAAGTTGCTGGAAGCTTCCCCTGTGTTCGAGAGAGAGAGAGCCAATACCAGCCGGCTCTAAGACGGACCCGCCGCTGGCCAAGGCCAAGCCAATCAGCGATAGTGGTAACGCCTCTGTGATAACATTTTTAAGAAGGAAAAAAGTTGGGACAGGCAGATTCGGCAGCCGGAGAGAGGAGTGAGAACATGTAAGAGAAACAACTCTGCGGACACCAAGGTCAGTGAAGAAGGAGGGGGAGGAGATGCTCCAGGCGCCGGAGCAGAGATTCCCCTGCGGCCCGTGGTGAAGACCATGGTGAGGCAGGCTGTCCCCCTGCAGTCCATGGAGGTCCACGGTGGAGCAGATATCCACCTGTAGCCCGTGGAGGACCCCACGCCGGAGCAGGTGGGTTTCCCGAAGGAGGCTGTGACCCCGTGGGAACCCTGCGCTGGAGCAGGTTCCTGGCAGGACCTGCGGATCTGTGGAGAGAGGAGCCCACGGAGCAGGTTTTCTGGCAGGACTTGTGACCCCGTGGGGGACGCACGCTGGAGCAGTGTGCTCCTGAAGGACTGCACACCGTGGAAAGGACCCATGCTGGAGCAGTTCGTGAAGAACTGCAGCCCGTGGGAAGGGCCCACGTTGGAGAAGTTCGTGGAGGACTGTCTCCCGTGGGTGGGACCCCACGTTGGAGCAGGGAAGAGTGTGATGAGTCCTCCCCCTGAGGAGGATGAAGCGGCAGAAAACAACGTGTGATGAACTGACCGTAAACCCCATCCCCGTTCCCCCTGTGCCGCTGGGGGGGTTGGTAGAGAAGCCGGGAGTGAAGTTGTGCCCGGGAAGAAGGGAGGGGTGGAGGGAAGGTGTTCTGAGATTCGGGTTTTTTTCTCATTACCCTACTCTGGTTGATTTGTAATAAAGTGAGTTAATTTCCCCAAGTTGAGTCTGTTTTGCCCGTGACGGTAAGTGATGAGTGATATCTCTCCTGTCCTTATCTCGACCCACAAGCTCTTTGTTATATTTTCTCTCCCCTGTCCAGCTGAGGAGGGGGAGTGATAGAACGGCTTTGGTGGGCACCTGGCAATCAGCCAGGGTCAACCCATCACAAAAGGCAAATTCATAAGGACGGTGTACCAACTTGTCTTCTGAACTGCTGGAAGGAGCAGTGCAGAAGACATGGGGCTGTTGTAAGTATGCAGATCCCTCAAGGCTGTTGGTTACATCCTTTATTTCTCACTTCAGCTGCTACTGGGAGAAAAGACAGAAGATGCAAATGGCCAGTGCAAACAGCTAGGCTTGTGCCATCTGCTGCCTTGTGGGAAGTCTGGGAAGAAGGCTTGCTCTGCTGAGAATTCTTGGCCTGCCCAAAACAGGGTGTGTCTTTGGGGTCCCCGAGCCTGAAGCAGTGAGCAGCTGAGAGTGATGCTTCAACCTATACCTTATCTGCTGCCCTCCTTTGAAACACTACAGCTTGGCTCATTGACTGTACTCTTGTCTCAGTAGCCTCTTGAGCTCTGAGCCGGATTGGGTTTCCTTTAACAAATCAGGCTCCTAGCCCCCATTTTAACATTAATTGATTGGAGATGCTTTTAACTGTTCCTTCTGGGTGTATTAATTTTTTACAGATTGAATTTGGTTTGATGAGGCAGGAAACCTGAAACTATTCCTGGCATCTCCTGCATACTCAGAATAACCACTCTAATGCATTCAGAGAAGCATGCAGCAGCAGGGTGGTAACAGACCGGAGCTGGGGAGGGGGAAGTCAGAAGAAGGGGGGTAGGGCGAACCTAGGTAGTCACCTATCCACTTGCAAAAGACATCAGTAAGTGATTGCTTACCTGTGTCATCTTTTATATTAAACGTTTTTCCCAGCAATGCAAGTGTTTCGATCAGGCTGGGGCTGCTGACATTAACAGATATTAAATATACTCAGGAGAAATATGATCAAATGTTTGAAGTGTCTAGTAAATGTGCCGTTAGCCACCCTCCCAGGGAGGCTTAGTGCAAGCTATTGTGTTTTGTTGAGCGAGAGAAAGGTTGGAATATTAGACAAGGAATCCAAAGGCAATTTTATCAGCAGTGTTATGCAGCTCTGGAACACATTGCTAAAGGATTGGAAGCTTTTCTATTACAGCCATCAAATTACTTGCTATTCTTAAACATTGAAATGCCATTTTGCATTTTAAAGCCTCCATGTTGGCACCTGTAAAGGATTGCTATGCTCAGCAACAACACCTCCTTATTCTGACACTGTGGCAAGGCTCTGGGCAGGGCCGGGCTTTGACGCCTTATTAGACCAGACAAAGGTTTCTTCCTTTCTGCTCACCCAGACAGGAGTGGGAGACAGACTTGGCCAAGCTCCTCTCTCACATAACCCTGCTCAGCTCAGCATGTTTAACCCATAGATGAGGTTGACTGATTCCATTCCTAGCAAGATCAAATAGGCCTTATGCATCTCAGAGAGTGTTTGTTTCTTCCTCCAACAAGAATTGCTGTCTTTTTACCTCCAGAGATGTAGTACCAGCAAACCCCATCATTACAGCTCAACTACTCTGCTCCTGGAGCAGAGGAAATAACAGATGGGAAGACAATTGGCAGAGGAAGAAGGGGGTTGGTCACACTGGAAGTTATGTGAAAAAACATCAGGAAAGAAGAATGGAAGAAGATCCTCCCTGAAAGCGTATCTCCACACAGTGGCTATTTCTCCTCTGTTTTTCAGCTTCTGGTTTCATGAGAAGGAGCTTGAGACTGCTCCTGCCTCTTGGCACATCAGGGATACCATGCCTGAGCCTGTGAGCCCTCTGTTAGGCTGCGCAATGTAAACATTCCCTCGCAGAGGTTTCCTCATCCTGAAAACAGCCTCTTAATCCTGCAGGACTCTTCCACAGGGTTATAAAAAAGAAACCAACTAAAAGTAAAAGGCCACTTTCTTTGGCAAAAGGCCAGGTCCCCCCTAGCGAAAAATGATTGTAGATTACAGAAGATATCCCATTTATTACTAATAAATAAGTTACATAGAATAGTGACATACATAGTGTTTTTCTATCCTGGAAAGCATCCTCATTCCTTTAAAACTTCCCAATATATCCAAATAATCCAAATACAGCTATGTCTGAACTAGATACAGCCCCTCAAAATACTCCTCTCCAGCCAAAAGGTCAATGAAGGACCAGCTTTTTTTTATTAAAAAAATCAAATCTCATGTTTCTGGTGTACATCCACACCTTACCTGAGGTAATCAGTCCCAGGAGCAGCCTGAAGCCCAGGGCACTCTGGAGATCCAGGGCTTCATATCCAAAGCATCCTTGCAGGTAATTTGAATTCAGCCTGAATTCAGTCCTGCCCACCTTTCCAACAGGCAATGTTAGTGCCCTGCTAGGAAGGACTTGGACCGTCTCATCTGTCCAGTCAATTATGGGATGTTGCTACAGGGCAAACAAGATATATGAGGACAGCAGGGCCATGCATTGTAGACTGAGGTCTCCAGGTACACTCACCTTTTATGACCTGTACAGTACCGTGTTCCCTTTCTCCCTCCTTCCTATAACCCTGGGCTGAACAGCTGGATTAGCCCCGAAGTACCCCAAGGCAGGGATTCAACAGGCTAGACAGTCGGTGTGGTTGGATTAATTCAAGGCTTTGAGACTAGTCATTAATAAGTCCTGATGGTCAAAAAGTAATTGGCCAATGCACTGTGGATTTTAACCCACTGTTGAAGCACTGGGTACCAGCAGGTGCTGGCTTCACTGAACCAGTGGTCTCATTTAGCAAAGCAAGCCCTAGGCCCTCTTGTTTGCTAGAGTAGCATGCTTATTTTAAATTCAAACCTGCTGTCTTTTTCTACTCTTCTTTTTCTATTGCTAAAAGTGGTTTTATGACAGATCTTGATGGATATGAATTGTCTGCCATATGTTGTTTCCTTTCCTCACTGTTATCTCCATATGTCAAATGTACTTGGATCTGATGATCTCCATACAAATGATAACAAAACAAACAGACAAGGAGAGGCCAGACTGCAGGGGAAACAGAATCCCAGTCAGAGAACTGAAATACCAGCAGGCAGCCTTTCTGCTGGAGACTGTATGGTTTACATGCTGTCACTCAAAACCAGTGACTAGCTACTCCTTCCAGGCACTCTCACACATTAGTTGCTCTCTGACTGCTAAGAAAGGATGTGGTCTAGGGGAAATTGCCTGGGGATCCACCACCCTGTTTAGGATATACAGAGTCTAGTGAGAGACCTTATGAGTAAGGGTTGTTTTGCCTCCGGCATGACCAGTGCCAAGCTTCTTATAACTTGTTTTTTCCTGGTAAATTGGGTAAATAATCAGAAGTGCCTCAAGTGACTTAAATTTACCAGACGTTTGCTCTCCTAAGTCCCTTAGACACTTATGAAAATTGGATCCCTTCTCTCTTACAGTCATTGCCTTTCTCTTTCATTTTCTCCTTATCACATTGCCATTTTTTTAATGTGTCTTTGAGGCTTCCCGTGTTCTCCAAGAGATCCAACAGCAAGGAGTATTTAGAAAACAGAGGATCATAAATACCTGATAATCCAAGATAGTGTAAGGTGGATGTTGTTCCTAATTACTTTTTCCCTATTGGTCCCAGTTTTGATTTTCCAAATCAGTTAGGGGAATTCCTGCTCATCCTTCAGGCTGCTTTCCCCTGCAGTGAGCATCTCTGAACCTGGGAGCGCTTGGCCTGGCCAAAGTCTCCTTTTCATGTCTGTTGCAAAGAGGATAGGCTATTCCCAGGGAGGCTGGTGACAGTGAGGACAGGTGAAGCCCTACTCCACAGCATTCTCATCTCTGTGGTGGGAGCTTTCTCTGAGGCAACACAGATTCAGAGTCACATTGTGCACCCCCTGTGACCATATTGCATCACTGCAAAGGAATCATCTTTCCAGTGAGAAGTATATCTGCAGCCCTGTCCCCTAACTTTCTGCACAAGAGCAAGGCACAGTGCTTTTCTTCCTCGCTGAATCCACCAGGAGTTATGTTCTTCCTTACAGGCCAAGGTAAATCTGTGCAATTTCTGAGAAAGGACCCACCAGCAAGGTAAAAGTTAAAAATCACATTTTAGGTGTGATAGTTTCTGACTTCCTCAAGTTCTACTTCTCTGAATCCTTCTTCTCTTTCTTCCCCTCACAGTTATTGCCCTGCTGAGCTGCTCAAGAAGGGAAGCGAAGTGTTGGAATAGAGATCTTTGCAAGGTTAAAAAAGACACCTTTCACTTTAACAAATTACGGTCTCCATCTGTTTAGCATCCCTTTCATGTCTGTAACAGATACAGGCAGAATTGATTACCTTTACTTCAGGCCTACTAATTAAAGCCCTCCCCTGATGTAATGGTACCACTAAAATTTCCACTTGGGTCATCTGTGTTTTTCTGTGGATCCTATCTTTTCTTCAGGACAGAGAAGATATTTAAGGGGCTACATTTTTTAAGGGAGACCAGACACAGAACAAATTAAAGGAGCTGATGAGTCAAAACAATCAACATGAAGGAGTTCTAAGATCTAGAATAATTCAGGTTGGAAGGGATTTTAGGAGTCCATCCAATCCAAGTGCAAGCTTAAAGTCAGCTTCAAAAGTAGATCAGGTTGCTGAGGACCGTGTCCAGAAGTTTTGAAAATCTCCAAGGATGGTGATGTTACAGCCTCTCTGGAGACTTGTTCCAGTGCTTGATTGCTCAACTTGCAGGCTAATACAGCAACCTAATAAAGGGCTTTACGGCTGGTATCTGTCTTGAGCTATCCTTTCAAGGCAAAACATGGAAAGCAGGGCTGGGTGTGGCCAGTATTTGCTTGGGGCTCAGCATCTACCCAAGAAAACTCTAAGGCCCACAAGAGGAGCTGGTGAATTGGTGTTTCAAGCCTTTGCTCAAGCACAAAACACATCAACAATGCTAGGTCCTAGGGAAGCGTAAGTCATCCTGTACAGCCATTTGGTGAGCAGTGCAGAGAGAAAAATGTCTTTAACACAATTAGCCTTGAAGAGCCACTGTTGTGAGTCCAGCACTTCCCAGAGCATCCCTCATCAGGGGACTGGCTACACTGCACTTCAATACCAAGAGGATTTAGGGAATCCTTTATTACCATCATCCTACCAATGTTTTTATTAGTCTTATAGTGTTACACACACTTGCTTTGCTAGATAACATGGCTGCAGCAGATTTCCAACCATCTCCCCCATTATCTTTTCAGGGCCTTACCAAGTGGCCCAGGTCCACAGTACAGCCAAGGGGGCAGCCAGCTTGGGAACAGAGGCAGAAATGAGCAGCAGTGAGCAAGCCAGGTCAGAGGACAACAGACCAGGTTACACCAGCTTCAGTGACAAAGTCAATGCATTAAAACTATGGCCTAAGTGCTGAGCCACTGCTGGAAGAGATCTCACTGGCATGAGTGCTGATGCTTATGTGAGCAGTCAGGCACAGGAAAGGGACTGAACCCTTCAAGAAACACCTCTTTCTAGAAGGCAGGTTACCACCTGCTAGTTTTAGTGTAGTTAACAGAGGTCAGAGGTTGCCCATAAATCCCAGGAAAGTCCCTCACTTCATAAACCTTGCCACCATTTTGCTGGCTCTTGTGACAATGGTGGTCCCTCGGACCTTTCCCATTGAAGGAAAGGAGAGAGGGACAGACTGCAGCAGACCTTTGAATGCCTGGGGAAAGCTGAGATGTTTCTAAGAAGTTGCAATGCAAGTATAGTTTATTTGTCAAATTAGTAATGCCTGAGATAACAAAAAGCTTGCTGCTTCTCTAATGAAATAAATTTTTAGCTGTTGGCTCAGGATAATACCATAGCAGACTGGTTGGGTTGCCTCTGTTCTACATGATGGTTGTTACTAAATGTGTATTTAGAATATTTAAAAAAATGAATGTGATTAATTCTCTTGAGCTAGCTGAAACAATGAGTTGATCCAGACAGAGTGAACAGACGTTACAACATGCTTGCACACACTGGAGTTTTTCTTTGTTTGAGTAATTCTATCGCCAACCAAGCCTAAGATTTCAGTATTTAGCAGTAAAGTTCACACTTGCTAAAATTCAAATCTTCTAGGTCACTTGCTTATTAGCCACAAAAGTGCTCTGCTTGGAAGTGCAATATAAATAAATAAAAGATAATGTATGTAATTCAATTTCAATTCAAGAAAAATGAACCTGAAGAGTTATTCTTAAAGTCATTCAGCTTTCCAGGACCCTGGTCTTCTGACTGTGCTTTAACAACTGCTGTTAAAGAAACAAACAGTTTAGTGAGAGGCACTGGGATATGGGAAGGGTTGAGGACCAGGAAGGTCCAGGAAGAACTATGACCATCCCAGCATTGGCACTGAAAGAAAGCAACAATTTCAGACCCTCCTTCACCACAGCTCCAGTTACCAGAAATCTGTCTGTAAGGATTTCCGTAGTAAATAACTCCTAGTTTTGTCTCTTGTACATCTCTGACCATGAAGTACCAGTGTTATTGCCCTTGGGGAACACTTAATGTCTCCATCTATTTTAATTTTGTATCATTTTGCACTGGTTCTTTAGAAATGCAATTGGATGCACTTCTTTGTTTCAGTCAATACCACCTAGACAGCCTGAAGTTGGTACACAAACTCCTTAAAGATAATAATGCTCTGAGATGAAAAGAAAATATTTGACTGCTTCATACACTTGAATAGGAAGGAATTGAAAGGACCACTACCAACATCAGACAAGCTCACCATTTAATTTTATATTTCAAGAGTCTGATATTATGTTGTCAAACTCTTGCAGTTCAGTTCAGTACAGTTTTTACCAACATACAGAGCACTTCACAGCTGCTAGTGCAATTGTTTCTATTTAGATGGTGCCCTTTAATCAACATAAGATCTAGCGTTGCAAACAGCATATAGAACTCATAGAAAGCCTTGCCAAATCAGTACTCGTGAAACTTCACAAGCTCTAAAAAACAGGCCTATCCGTGACTGGAAAATAATAGAAATCATAAAGCTTCCCCAATTAGTGCATTCAGTTTTGGTGCCATCTAAAGACTGAAGAATGTAAGTCTCCATGTTTAAAATTAATTCTACAAGACAGAGAGGAATCACCATAGTGCACAAGTTGAGCCAGGAAAGGTGAGAAAGGAGGAACTGGAACAGCAAAATTACTATGGCACTAATGACTATGGCTAATGACAAGATGTTGCAAGAGCTAATCATCCAGAGTGAGTAAGTGAGTGAGTGAGAGTGTGTGTGTATGTGAGTGCATGGGGCTAGAATCAAAAGGGTGAACTGCTAAACCTCAGTGGAGTTGCGCAAATTATTTAATATAAATAACTTGTTGAATTAAGTTTATCTTATAGTCTATTTACTCTTTACGCAGTCTGTGTTCACTGATTTGAGATTTTTTCTAAAATGAATTAATCATTTGAAATTGTAACTGGAAACGTGTTAATTAATTCAAATGATCTACAGTTCATTCACAAGCTGTGTGTTGCAAAAATTCAGTACCTGAAATTGCACTGGCTTTGTCTAGATTTCTAGATGAGTTAATATACTTTTCTATTCCTAACTGCTGTTCTTTATTAATTGCTAATACTGGTTTTCAAAGGCAGATTCTATTACAAATTCAAAATTCACTGTCTGAAAAAAAATCACACACCAGCTAAAATTCCCAGTAAACTGTAAGCAAGGAAATTCTTCCTTTTTACAAAATTTCTGTGTGCACATGTGCTCCTTGGAACTCTGGCTTCCAGCTCCCCCTGGGAGAACATGGCAGGGACAATGACAACCAAGTCCCATAATGAAGGAGGGCTTGCAAACGTCACAGCAAAGGGCTAGAGAAATCAAAATGAAGGATACACTTGTGGGGAGCGCAGCAGTTTGAGCTTACATCTCTTAACATGGGAGACGTTTTGTATAGATGTTTTGAATAAGCTGAAGAGACATCCTAAGTAAGGACAATCCCAGCAAAGTCATTTGAAACCACAATATTGCTGGCAAGTCAATTAAAGGAATCCCTTAAACCATTTATTTTGCTCTAGTGTTAATGACTGGAGGTATCTTGAGTTTAGATGGTACATTTCTTTGTACAAGAGAAGGATGGTCAGACCCCATCCTGCTAATGCAGTAAATCTCTAAATGCCACAATATTTGGTATAATGACAACAATGCAGATATTGCAGCAAGCAGCCGCAGCTCTGCTGATGTTGAATTTTGTTAAGTGACATCTTAAGGAGGACAAAATAACTTCCTGTGCATATTTGAAGATCATATATAGCAGAGTTGAAAAAGGCCAGTGTTAATGGTACCTAAATATAACAACATGTCTGTATTGTGCTAGGCTGAGTATGTCGGTGAATCCAGCTGCGACACAGTGAGGACTCCTGCATGCCATAAGTTTTAACTACATTACAGGTGAGTTCCCTGATTCAGCTGCTCAGATGGGCTGTAGAAATAAAGAACTAAAATCCTACAGAGGATATCTAATGTGAGGTATCATGAAAAAAAGAGCTTGTAACAATGGGATCTGCCAAGCCAACAGACAGAATTGCATAAGAAGGTGTAGGAACCACATTTTTGAGACACAGACATTCAGTTTGACAGCTGCTCTGCACAGAGGCAGCTAGAGGGATGCTGAGTTGGTCTTTTGTACATACAGCTAGCCAGTGCTGGAAAAAAAAGAAACTTCTGTTTTCCTGAGGGTAAAACAATCTACCATTTCAAATTCCCTTTCTATGGCAACATTTGTGACTCCCAGAGAATAGGGCAGCATGTTCCCTGCTCCTCTTAGTGCCCTTCCTCAGACAACCCTTCCCATGCTGGGCACCTTTTTTTGGTACTTATTGCTCCCTTGTCAGTGATAAACCTACATCTATCACTGCTGCTGTAGGTTATGGCATCAGGTTGGACTCCCAAACTCGTGGAGGCAGGACTGACAACAGGCAAAAATTTAAATTAATTGAGATTTCCGTCCTCATTTGGAGACAACTCAGGGAACACATAAACCTTGTCATATCTGAAGGACAGCTTAATACTACACTCCTAAATGAGACATGACTGAGTCTTAATCCCGCTGAGTGAAATTTTACTAGTTTGTATTAATAGTTTATTATTATTTCTGATTGTTCCCCCACTCCAAATCCTTTGTGCATCATTTACATGGGATTTTTAAACAGCAAAGCAAAATCCATTTGGAGAGACATTTTCCCATTTTAATAACATTTTCACACACATCGGCTAAGTCAGTCACTAGAGGTTGCAAGCTCAGCCTCCCTTTTCTGCAGTGATCAAAATTAAATGCCAGCTGATCTCCAGGGAGGCTACAGACTGAGCCAAGCACAGCAAGCTCCTGTGGTAGATACTGATGGTCTCAGTGAATCCCATCACTACTTATTCATGTGTTTAGCAGTAATTCAACACCATGTTTTTACACAAATCACAGGATCCCAGCCCAGCAATTTTTGCTGAGGGAGTTTCTCTATCCCCTGAGATTGGTCTTCAAGCCGCCTCACTCCAGCCTCTCCATTTCTCAGTGCCCAGGCAGAACCTGTCTCCACACTGGAATGAGTGAAGAAGTGGCCCTGAAGTTAACACAGGAGCTTAGGGCTAAAGATGGGGGCTCTTTCAGGTCAGGAACCTAAGAAGCAGATGTCAAATTCAGACTTTGCTCTTGTGTGGACAAACTCAATTATAAAGCTTCTGTTTTTCAAGAAGGAGCAGAATACAACTCCCTTTATTTCTCCTTCCTGCAGAACAGGTGTCTGTCTGTCTCTGCTGTGAGGAGCTGAAAGGAGAACTGCAAACACCAGTGTGCAACCTCCCTAATACTCATGTCCAGCACTGCCTGGGGTAACCACAGCTGGCCAGGGTTCATCCAAAAAAAGCACTGGGAACTCTTAGCACCAGCCATGGCTTTTTACAGGTAAGGTCCTTCTTCCTAAATGCCATGATCACATAGATCACACTCATTTTCCTAAGGATAATAGCCCACAACACCAAACAATTCAAGAACCTGTGCTATCAAGACCTCCAGATCTGGACTGGCAGACAGTATATACACATCCCTCTGAGGATACCAGTGGGAGATAACCTTACTTGCAGAAGTAGGAAATACACTCACTTCAGGGGTTCTTCCACAACTACTGCCTCCTCTCATCCCCCAAGAATATCTCTCTTCTTAATAACCTGAGCCCCAGTCCCTACACTGCTATAACAAAGAGCACTCGTTTTGAAAGTAATCCTTAAGGGAGGGTACACTGCTGTCAGCACTGCTACCACCCAGAACATTTTGCATGACTATAAATCATTTGGAAGAAAAACCCACAAATGTGCAGGACCACTGTGTAATAAAAAAACCTTTCATTCTATTTGTGGTATGAAATGGATCAGAGGTAGCAGGTGTTTTAATTGTGAGTGCACACAGAATCCTTTGCCATCCATTCTGTACTGCAGTTATAGGTGATCATAGGACACCTGAAAATTATTGAGGGTACAAACTTGCAATTTTATAATACCTATACGGGCTCAGATTTTGAAAAATTAAATTTTATTTGCAGGTTGCAAGTGAACAAGACCATAGGAAGTTGTGTTTTATACCTAGCAGCTTTCTAAATTTATACCAGTTTTGTAGGGTGAGGATTGTGCTCAGTCTCAGTGGTCTTGTTTTCAGACAAGAGGCAAAAGAACTAAGGAAATGTGCTACCATGTTTTAGCATTTGCTAGTAACATTCTGTGATTGGGACTATTGTAGCATCTGAGCTAGTCTTGCTTTGCACCTTGCACAGGCATTCATGCCTGAACAAGGAACATACCAAAATGCTACTCTTTGGATTTGGCAGTGTGTTATAAACTTTTGGCATAAGCACACATTTCAGTGTAAAGTGCAAGGCAACAAAGAATCCAATCCCATTCACTTCACAAAGCAAAGAGAAAAAAAAAAAGTATTTTGCACTTACCTAATGACAAAATCTGCCAGGTCTGAAGAGTCTTTTTTTTTAATGTTCCTATCAGCCTTTGCTTTTAAAACAGGAAGAATGGTAGCTGAGGGCAACTAATAGCTTACAGGGTCAATCTCAGCATTAGGGTTTGAATGAAGAGATGAAAGAGGTCTAAAGGGAATGAAATCCCTGGACACAGAACTATGATCCTTTTGGGAATCGTTCCCATGGGGCCACTTAGCAACAGGCCACCATCCAAGCACAACACCCCTGAGAGCAGAAGAAAAACTTTCTTCTTTGTATTTTGCCCTCTCTGTTGAAAATACTGTTTTCAGCTTATTCCCTGGGGAGTCAGTGCCTCATCAGGAAGAAATAAAGCTGGCCAGTCTGAGCATGATTGTGTCTCATGCTCTGCAAAGGCACACATTTCTCTTATCCCCAGGAAGAAAATTGCCTCATTTTATATTCACAATCAAATGTACTGAAATTATAAGCAGTGGAATAATTATGTTCAACATGACACACTAGATCTGACCTTAATAAGACAGCCTGGTGGCCTTAACTGTTATGGGACCGGCTCCTCCCACCGGCTCCAGACCTGGGGATCATTTCCACATTCTCCCCCCAGTAAAAATAAGTTATGTGCTTCTTGCATCATGTCCATGTGCTCCGTGTGACCCTTGGGGCTAAAGCAATAACTCATTGAGTTCTGCTGCATCTGAGTGCTGACTTGGCCAGTGCCACTAACATAGAAACAAAGAAAGTAAACATTTACTTAGAGAGAGGAATAGGCACAGCCATGGAGTTATTTTTAACCTTTAATTGTTTGATATAGAATTTTAGCGATTCTACAAGAAACTGTGGTATCTCTGACACAATGAATTTGCCCTGAGTGTTGATGGCTCCAATGGAGTAATGACATACCTCTTTGACAAAGGTATTTGGTATCAAAATCTGTCACACACCAAAATCTGCCAGCTTCTTCACTTCTGACTTCCAGGTCACATTCGTATTCCAGTGTCACCCCACCCCCATCTCTGCCAATGCTGCTCAGTCATGACCTATACCCCCTGCTATTATAATCACCGAGCACCCCACGCAATGCAGACAACACATTTTTCTGATGGGATAAGTATAACACAAAGCCATCACACAAGTTGGAACTGTTTGCCTTTGCTCTGAAACCTCCCTGCACTTAGAGGACGGAAAAACTGCAGGATGGGAGGGAGGGGGAGCAACAGACCTGTCCAGGACATATCCTTGGGAGCCTGCAGATGTGGTTTTTAATCCCTCTTTTCCTTGGGGATCAGTTACTCAAAAGCACGTAAGAGATTAAAATCAACATCCCACCCTTCTGCTGAGTAACAGCAGCAGCTGGAGAGAAATGTGTGGATATAACTGAGATCTAACAACTATGTGCAAATTCTACTCTCCAGAGAGGTGCAAACATGAAAGTTTGGTTGAGAGTTTGCCCCCCCTCATCCCCCGGCAGAGGAAGCATTAAGGTTTCTGCAACTAAATATCAAAAACCAGGTTATTACAGTGCTTTCTTCCGGAACTTGGGCAACCATTACTTATTACCAGTTCAGCTTTCTATATAATCTCAGATTTCTTCAAACCAAAGACATGAGACATACCTTAGACCCCCTGCATTGCTATTCTCTAGGTGTAAAAGAGGCACTCTAGTATTTCCTTCACAGGGATGCTGGAAGGGTAACACTGCAAATGCTTGGAAGGTGTTCAGAAGCTGCGGGTGTAGATGTTGTACACTATGAGAACATGCAAAAAGAACTGAGTTGAGTCTTTATCGAGAAATTGCATGTGTAGGGGTTAGACCAGGAGACTTGGAGAAAGGATATCTGTGTTATTTTCCCAAGTCTGTCCTTGGTCTTCTAGGTGACGCTGGAAAAAGCACTTTTCTTCACAGTACAACCATTTCCCCAGCCATACTATGGGAACAGTACTACTGACCTTACAGCTCAGGAGACTGGGAAAGCTGAATTCACTCACGTGCAGAATGCTTCATGATTTGCATCACAGATTGTGGATGAGAATTAACAGTGTCATTGTCCTGGTGCGACCTCAATGCAACTGATTTTGAGCCTCTCATATTCCAGTGCTAAAGCAAGGAAAGCAAAAGTAATTTTTGCTTTAACCAGCCTTGAGCAAAGCCTGCCTGCACTTTCTGATACACACCTTGGAAAATGATGACATGGCATGTTGTAGCCCATGCATCAAGGACAACCACACAACATGCCTCTGCAATTGTGACAAGCTATAGCACCTCTTGCATGAAGCCCCATCCCTGTTCAATGAGCTCTGCAAAACAAGCCATAAGCAAAAAAAAGGCTGTAAGAGAACCCAAAAACTCCATTGTACCTTTGCCCTCTAGAGCTTCCCTGGCTCACCTGACAGAAGTCCCTCAGTGCCTATGATCTGCCTCAGAGAGCCTGGCAGGACAGCAGACACTTCATGGCAGTTTGTCACTCAGCGTTGCAGGTCAGGGACTTGTGTTCCCTCCCCTGCAGAAAGCCTCTGGCAGGAATTTTGCAAGCTTTAGTGTATCCTTTGTCTGAGGAAGATCCATAATCTGAAGTCGGAGAGGGTCTCCTACACGGCAGGAACTTGTCAGTGCCCTGCTGCTTCCCAGTGACAGGGGTTTTGCTCTTTGTCTTATTTTGCATGGCCTCAGCATTTATGGTCTGTAGCCTTCTATACACCCTGCTCTTTGCAGTGCCACCATGGAAATGTCTGTATAAATGTGAATTTCAATAGCCATTATACTCCCAGCAGCAGCAATCCGTGTTTGGAACCTCAGAGCCTGTTAATCTGTAGTAGTCATAAGGCTACTTATCTCCTGCTCTTTTCAAATATCTTGGCAGTGGATACAAAAGGGAAATGGCAGGAGCTATTCTTCTCCAGAGTCTGAGAGGGGTTTTTTTCTTTTTCTTTTTTTTTTTTTTTATTTTATGCTCTACTGTTGCTACATTACCAAATGTCACATTCAAAACTGATGGCAAAATTTGCAAGAGAGATAAGAGATGAAAATCTCCCAAGTTCCTGCTAATGTAAGACTTTTGGCCCAGGAAAGCAGCTAGTTGCAGGGTGATGTTGCAAGTGCCCAGAGTGCTTAGCTGTCTGTTAGCTAATTAAAGAACCATGATCTGAAAGCTTTGAAAGATTTAGTTCGGATCTTCCTTGGGGTCATTTTTAGCTCTCCTACCTATTTGCTGATGAATCTTCAGCTCCAGCCTACAGGTGTTGAGCTACAAAAGGATGTTTGGAGAGGGGTGGTTGTATGCCATGGACATAGGCATTGTTAAAAGACAGAGATGTGGCTCCAGAGAGACTTCTAGTGAGATAAGGAGTGCTAAAAATGTGCAAAGGAAATAAATTATGAAAGAAAATTATCATTTGGATTGGATCTGGGCTGCTGCCTCTAGGGCTTTTACAGTGAAAATTTGGGATGCTGATTCATTTAAACTCTACTACTGCTGACATCCAAAGCTGAAGCTGTTTCAGCAGCCAAAATCTGGACAAGAGCTCTCCCTGAGAGCCAGCCCTCATCCCTTTGCCCAGCCCTAGGAGATCTCACCATGTGGCCAAGTTTGACTAAAATAAGGCCACAAAAAGAGCATTAAGGCACAAGCTCCATGATTAACCAGCTAGGTAAATAGGACACACTATGTTTAAAGAGGGACTGAAGAAAATTCTCTGCTGTGGGATGAAGTGTCCCAGATGAGACCAGAGGTCTGCCAGATGCTAGCTAGGGAAATCCAGCTGTGGGGCCGTGTTTACAAAAAGGGAGATGCTGGACTTACACATCCAGGCACTCCTGAGCAGAGCTGGGTCCTGCAAATGGAGAATGATTGTGCCAGCTAAGGCAGGACACAGAGTACTGCAGACGTGAGGGAATGAAGACGATGCTGAAGGTGCTTAGCAAAGAGCCCTAAAAGGTGAGGGTGATCTAGTTCTTGTGAAGAGATGGTAACAATACAACTTTATTTTCTACATACAGCAATCAAGATACTTAACAGTTCTTTCAGTTCAGTTTTAATAATTTCGTAAGCAAGAGGCCCTCAGTCAAGACACAAAAGGCCAAGAATGAAATCTTCATATTTATTGTCCATCTGCTTTTCTGGCTTATTTATCACAAGGTGTTGGTGAAAACAGCTGGCTCACTGACCACAGTGGAAAAAGGTTCAGGAGCACATGCCAAGAACACCAGTACAAACAGGGACATTTGCAACTTTCTGCTTGAAGCTACAAGAATGTTTCAGTACTGGCAGATCACCTTCAAACTTTTTCTGCTCCTCCACCTTAGAAATAAAACCTTAGGTCTTTCTCTACCCACATGTTTTTTTCTAATTGTCATGAAGGTAAATGGATATCCCATCACCACCAGCTAAGGAGATCAACAACCCATACAGATAGGACTGGAAATCTCCTGAATCTAGAGGCTTGGAAGAGGTGATTTACTGAGGCAGAGGAAAAGAAGGGGCCAAGGACAGACATTTTGTAGTGCAACAGCAGGCAGCCTTCCTACACTGCCTAACATAAATAAAGCAATGCTCCTGTTTTCTCTTGCTGTCACACCTTTACACATCCCTGAAAAACTTTCTCATCCTGGAACTTCTGCTGGAAGGTTCAGTCTTAGAAATAAATCCTAGATTAGCAAAATGGGAAGCTTTTCAAATGCTGACTGCCAGAGGTTGGGGAGGTGAACCAGGCAAGGCATAAGCGTCCTGTTCTTACATTTATACTGAAGCATCCACCACTGCCATTCTCAGACAGACTGCTGGGCTGAATGGACTTTTGATCTGATGCAGTGTGGCTGTTTCCTTGGTTCCTCTTTATAGAAGTCGTCAATAAGTAAATTTATATTTTAAGAGTTAATAGCAGCTAATGATAACCTTAGCTTTTAAGGAGACCAAGCTTGTGAGCCTCTCCTAATCAGAGGAAGTTCAAGGCACATTGTTGCTTCCAACTAATCCAGCCTGCAAACATAAACAAAAACTCTGTCTTTCATAAGCAGGGTTCCACATAAACCAATATATTCATAGAGCTTCATTGATCTTTATTTTGTTAAAACCATCCTTCACTGCTGCCAATTCTACCAATGGCAGCAACAGTGGCAGGGCTAGGACAGAGATCTGCCCGTCATGCCTCTGTCACGTTATCACATCATTTGGGCCCTCACAAACTAATTTTAGGTGATATTGCAGTGTAAACGTCGGCAGCCAGGGCTGTACTGTTGCAAAACAGTCATGGTCTCTGCTGAGTCAGGCTGGCATTTTACACTAAAGATAAGGAAAAAGGGGATAGCACAGGATTTTCTCCTTTCCTGCTGTCCAGGGTCCAAGAAAATTCAGTAAAGGACAATCCTGAGCTCCTTGGAAAGTACTTTTAATTCCTATTGAATTTCTGCAGGCAAAGCCATATATAACAATAATCAAGACAAGACAAACTAAAAGCAAAGAGCATGGCCTAGCAATTTAAGATAAACCATGCTCCTTTTGCTATTGATCACCTCGACTCTGTGTTTTGTTCCTAGTCAAATCTGATCAAAACATTGGAGAGAGAAACAGCTTGAGGATTTCTGAGAAAATAGGCCAAATGCTGTATCCCTGAGAAAAAATCTATCTGAAAATCCATGGACCAGGAGCAAAAACTGAAGTTGAATTAAAATCTGGCTTTCTTCCCCCCTCACTTACCCCTCTTCCACTCCCCCACTGAGCTAACAAGCTTCTACCATCATCTACTTGTGGAAAGGCAAAGGCTTCAGGCACCCTCCTTTTTGTGTGCCAGCATAATTGTAATTACATGAGCAACCACCAGTATTGTAAAGGAGTCTTGTATTTTCTTCAGTGAGTCTGCCTATTTGTCCAACCTGAAAGGAACGTACTTTCGGTGTCTTTCCTTGTGCATCCGCATGCACAGCCCACTGCAACTTGGCTGTTATTTGCTTTTCCTGCCTCACAGGGATAGATACTCAGGAGGAAGAAAGTAAATGAGAGAGTGTCCAAGGTGCCTCACAACACAATTTGGTTTGCCTTCTAAATTATTGCTGCCAGAAGCTAATGAGCCTTTCTCCCCAGGCTTTCTCTCACAAGGACAGAAAACTCACTTTGTTTAACAAGATTTTCCACATGCTTGTTGTTGTGGGTACAGGCTATGCAAGCCAGAAGTGAGAAATATTTTCTTGGTTTGAGGCAGCCACACAAAAGCAAGAGAAGCTTTTACAGAAATCAGGAGATGCAATGAATGAGCTCAGATTTGCATTCGAACTTAACCTCAAATCCTCAAAGGCAGAGAAATTTGAGGTGATCTTTTCAGCATGTTTTCCTGATGTCTTCTGGAGGTTCAAATGCATGAATACAATTTTGTGGTGTATATATGGGTGTGCATGTATCTGCTGATTATTTATGTGAACTCTGAGATATGTGTTTTTATGTATATTCAGGGCTTGCTCCGATGCACTTGGCAATACCAGTAAACCTATTTTCCGGTCTTTACCTAAGCAAAGTAATAATCCAGTTGTACTTACAGCACTTTGCAGCCAGGACACTTGAGGCACTGCAGAACAACTATAGAAGCATTTCAGAACACAATACAAACACAGTATTAAAATAATCTTATAATTCAAACGAAACAGGCTGAGTTCCTGAGAGGCTGAGCAATGGAGATGTCAGAAAGGAATAAATATGTGGTTACAATGGTTTTGTTTCAAAGTACACTGTAAGAAAATGTGGTTTAGATGGATTTAGCGGGGAAGTGATGGTGGGCTGAGTTCCTAGTGCTGGAGCTCTTTCTGACAAAGACTCACTGTAAAAGCTGAGCTGTGTCTGGCGCTGACACACAGTCAAGTTAAGCTTGAAGGAAGCAAGCCCGGCGTATTGCAAGGCTCCACACTGTAAAGGGGTTTCAACCAGCAGTATCAGTGTGACAGTCACTCTGCCCCAGAGGAGGCAGCTGTCGCACTGAACGCAGAGCATGTGAAATTTAATCAGTGCTGTTTTCACCTACTAGTGGGGATTGAGGGAGTGACCTGCTAACCGATGTGGGAGCCATGCGAAGGGATGGGGAATGACACCTGTGACCCCAGAGGTGAGTGTTGCTCCAACAAACAGCAAAACCTGTGTTTTCTACCTGTGGCCCATCCCAGGTACAAAACAGACACACCCACCCTCCTCTTTTATTACACTTGGCCCTTACCTTCCCATAGATTTATCCAGAGAAACACAGGTCAGCCCACTGTGAGCACCAGCTCCCCAGCTTGCTTGCTCAGCCATTGAAGGGTCCCCAGTGAATGCTGTCAGAGCCATTGTTATTCCTCCCGTGCAATATCTCTGAGCACAGCATAGAGATATAAAGCCAGCAGGATCCTTGCAGACAAGAGCCTCGTGATTTGTTGAGAGCCTTCTCCAAGGCTAGCGCTACATAAAGGGAGCTGCATCTGGTGATAAGCATCTAGCTCCAAGGCTACTGAAAGCTAAATAAACCAATGTTTTTTTGTCGTGCAGCAAGCAAAGCTCTAAGCTGAATGCTGCCCGGTGCCTTCCCCATGTAAATCGGGGAGTTCCTGCTCAGATGCCAAATGTTAGAGTTGCCTTTGTGTGCCTGACATTGATTTCAATGGGAAGCAATTGCTGGAGCTTGGTTCTCACTGAAGAAAATGAAAGACCTTAAGCAAAGGGGTGCCTGGGGGAGCCGTTTGGTGTAGCAAGAGGAAGGCTGAACACTGCCCTCTGCCTTTTCAGCTCTATGCAATAGGCATTTTTCACTCCCAAACAGACTCCCATAGTACTCCAGGAAAAATGCCAGGAAGCTCTCAAGAAGGAGCTTGAGGTCAGGGCTAAGCTCTGTTAGTGGTGTGAACAGTGAACTAGAAATACTGGTGGGAGGGAAGAGTACTAGAGAGGGAAAAGGTGGTAACCAGGAAAGCACCAACACTGCACTGGAACAGAGTCATTCAGTATCGGCTTGCTCAGGGAGGTACCAGGAGGCCATGGATTGTGTTGGCTGTCCTGCAGGAGTCCCAGTGCCATCGCAGCAAAAGATCCCACAGCAACCTGTCTGACTGTCTTGACAACTGTGTGTCAGAGTCCCACAGTGTGTGAGACCTGATGTAGTGTAAAAATAAACCTAATACTTTAATATAATCCCACTGACACAAACACGATCATGAATTTCATATGCCAATTCAATCATGAATGTGACATCCATATTTTGCCTCTAATTTAAAGAACATCAGATGATCCTGGTCCAAACTTTAATTTAATATAGCCAGGTAGGGAAAGAGCCTTCAGTGTATAAACAAAATTACTTGTTTGCTTTATCAGAATAGCATAGAATACAAATTAGTTACCAATATTTGTACAGTGCTTAGACAATGACTGAGTGCTTGGGCTCTTGGAGTATCCTCTCAAGAAAAGGAGACAAAAGACACTGTTCTACCATCTTTGTGTTCCCTCCAGCAGCTGTCCCTGTGTGATGGGGAGGAAGTGGGTCTGGCTGGCAGGGGTCATACTGGAATTTCTTCTATTCCACAGCTACCCTACCCCCAAATGTCTAATTGTTACATGAAAATGCAGGGTGCTGTCTATCAGGTACAGTGCTCAGAATCTGTACTCCCAATGAAGTCATCAGTGGCTGAGAAAATGAGAGCTTAAGGTAGTATTGAATCAAGAACCAGAATAGCTTAAAATTTATAGCATCAGAGTCATTACTGATCTTCTCCAGTCTGTGCCTTAGCTGGAGAAGTTCCTGTGGCAATAAAAACAGCATCCCTGCAAGACTCAGGCAGAGCCTGAGACTCCAAGCTGACACACCCGAGTCTCAATTTATTAGGCAGGACCATGCAAGAACAGCTACAGCAGCCCTGCCATTTCAAGGTTAAATGTTTGAAATGATCTAATATATCAAAGAAGGTGAAACATCAGGATATACTGGGCCGATTGATATCATTAACTCCCAAAGGAGGACTGAATTCCACCTGTCCAGAATCCCTTAAGTGCTGTCTTTCTCTCCAAAGACCTCCCATTATGCTGCCTCATGTATTATTAGTGACATTAAACTTATATCTATGGCATCTCTCCCTGTCACAGTCCCTACACATCACACACTGACATTGTCCTTTCCTCCTAGCTTTCATAAGGAATGACATTTTTGACATCACCCTATGAGCAAGAGGTAAAGAAGCAGCAAAGCAGCAAGCTATTCCAGGATGAAAACGCACAGATCCACCTGGTTAGTGATCTGAGAGTTTTGCAGGCAGGTGATGTGTCCTGTAGGTTTCTTCTTCAGATGGAAGGAAAAAAGATACAGGGAAGACAAGAGTCTCTCACAGTCCAGGGCACCTGGTGAGCAAGCAACTGAAAGTTCAGAAACTTCCAAAGTTTGTTTCATTCTTTTAGGGCACACTTATATTGTTGAGTATTTGAATTAAACAACCTCCTGGGGCTTCCTTGCTCATTTTGAGAAACTCTTTCTTATGTGAAACCCTTCCCTTGGGCATTTGGGAATGAGGAAGTGTAGAAAATGTGCAGCCTGGGAGAAAAGCCTGGAAAGGCCAGCTATTCTAGGAAGAGGTTTGAAGATGCTGAAAGAGACCGCTTATGTCTCACTGAGGACAATTCTGCCTTCCTTTTCTTTTATTCGCCTTTTTCCCCTCCATTATTCCTGAAAAGAACTTGAGGATAATAATCAGCAGTAACACAAATAGCAGAAGATGGCAGACAACTAGAAACTAATAAAGGAGATGCTTTTCTGGGACTGGTCTGGAGTCCATAACAGTGTTGGAAGTCACTGCAGAACCTGACTGCCACATTGCTCCAATCTCTTCAGTGTCAGTTTCTCGCTTTATTTTTCCTTGGTGTCAGCACTATGTCTATACGGTGTTATACGTAAGGAACAAACAAAGCATTTAGTGCTGCCCAGTTTTCTGAGGTTGTAGCTCAGTTTTGACTCAGTCTTTCCTCAAGCTCCTTCTGGAGAAAGAGTTGAATCGTGATTAAATAAGGAGCATGTACATAGGAAACGGATAAACAGAGTATGAAATGTTTCTCCTGTTATTTTGTTCATTCTTCAGCCATTACCCTCCATTTATGTATGAACAGGTGAAAGGATGAGTACAAATATGTTCCAGGCTAGACAAAGTAAAATTGATGGAGACTACAGATGCCAGAGCAAATGAGATCTCTGAGGGCTCAGAAAGAAACTCGCTGACATATCCACTCAATATTCACTGAAATGAGCCCAGGGAACTTTGCTCAATTAAAGCCTGCCTGCGGGGGAAAGCAGATCCAAGATGAACTCAGAAGAAGAGGTTTTCTGGACCCGTGAGATCTAGGTCAAGAGAGACATAATTGGCCAAGGGATGCAGTACATTATAATGATATCTTCCAGAACCGGTGTTTTGGAGCACTCTGGCTTAATGATGCTCATCTCTCACAGTTATACCAGTGATATACCACAGATATACCAGTGTTAACGCCTCTATAGCTAGCTTAGTAGCATAGCTATACCTATAAATGCAGACTCCCACAGACAAAGGGGACTTTTGACCCTACTAGTCAGTGAATAACAATTAGGACAGATTCTGGTCCTAGTGACAGTAAATGTGGAATAAATCCACTGAATTCGTTGAAACTTTGGCAGATTTACAGTAGCATAGACTGTTTTCACATATTCAGTTGTGGTACTGCAGACTTGCATTGATATAATCATATATCTTGTATCCACTTCATTTGGAGAGAGGAAACTACAGACAACTAGAGTCAGCATTACTCATCACCTCCCCAGACTCCCCGTAAAAGCTCCAGAACAGGCATGACTTTACCAGCGAAGGTTAAGCAAACCTGCACTCTCATTCTGAACAATGTGTCCCTGCATGGTACTGAGTCATATCGAGGCACTCAATTGCAAAAACATGTTATATTTCTGTAGTACCTTTCATCCCAAAGGAGCCAGCGAGGTTTTGGTGGAATGCGTTGACTCTCCTCTGCTGCATAGGAGCTTATTAATTAAAGATATTTTCAAAATCGCCACTTGCAGCTTTGTTCTGCTTGCCACTGCTGTGAAGCTCTTTTCTGGAGCCTACACAGCTCAGTCTGAAGCTCTGGGCAACATCACCCTCTGACCACCCAGCAAACACCTCCAACCGAAGCTGTGAATAAATGTGAAAGGCTGTCAGAGAAGAGCCACACTTTGCAGGTGAAAATCAGACAAATCTCACTGCTTGTGCTATACTGTGAGGCATAAGGTGGGTTGTGAATCTCAAAACAATGGATAAATGGCCTGACCTATCAAATATGAAATTGGAAGAAGCATACAGAGACCCAGCCTAAGACAGAATCTAGGTCAGATGGAGGTCAGGCAAAAGCCATGCATTTTCGTCATGTTGCATTCTCAGATTACACTGTGAATATCTAACATGGAGAGGAAAATCTTCCATGTAGGAACTGACTCTCCTCTGCCCCCACTTTTGGTAATAGCTCTCATGACACTGAAGGCAGAATATCATTTAAGTGAATTTGATAACTAACTCTGGAAATAAGGGAATTAGAGCAATTAGTAAATCTTTTCACCTCAGAACCTAGACAAACAGGATCAAATTGCTATCTGGTGTAACCTAATTGAATTCCATGGATTTACAACCACAGACAAATTTTAGCCAATAAAGAGAAGAATATAAATGTTTTATTCTGACATTTGTGGCATCATAAAGTTAATGTAGCTTTGCAATGAAGGGAAGATTTCTGATCACATTTGTCTAATTTAAGTCTCATTTATAGTGGAAAGTAATTAAATACATTCCATGAAATTGGAGAAAGCAGAAGAGAATGCTGAAAAACATCACTTCATTTGTGGGACAGAGATGTACTTTGTTCTTTCCTGCTGTTTATCTTTTGCTCTGCAAGCAGGAGTTCCCATTTATGTTCAGCTATCAGCTGCCAACCTAGACCCCACTGGAAGATGCATGTAATTTCCAGAAGGATCTTAATAAACACCAGCAGTGGAGAGACATTTCACACTTGGTAGTTCAGCTGTCAGAGCAAGGGAGAACTTCACATTATTTCCATGACCATTCTGCAAGTATTTGTGGAAGGAGGGTGACACCAAGAAGATAATACTTAGGGAAGACACAAGTTAGGGAGGACTCAACTGGTTTCATTAGGGGAGAGCACAGTTCAGCAAGCTCAGGGGTGACACTTATCTTATCATTGAATTGCTACACCGAGTTCATCAGGCCAGTTGAAGAAAATGGAAATAACACTTCCCTGCAATGAATAGCACAGTGCTACTAACGGCATCCCATGGCTCTGGGGTGCTACTGCCAAACCTCTCCTAACCACATCGTGGTGGGCAGAGCATCTGCTGGGGGAGATAGGACCCAGACAAGTGCTTGCATTGCACAGAGAAGTTAAGAGGGCATCTTTCAGCCTCCATAGGATCCTGCCTCTGTAGCACTGTCAGAGTGATAGTCGTCCTCTGTTTCTCTAAGAAGCTCGGAAGTTGCTGAAGATGCTCCAGCTGAAGAACAAGGCCATAAGGTTCATACATGAACCAAGTGGGGAAATGTGGTAGCACTCACCCAAGCTCTGCCCACACCCATTTGGACTGTGCTCCCACCACCATGTTTATCTGGCAATGTTCCTCTCTCCCCATTTTCCCATCTCTCCATCACCTTCCTCCACTTCTTGGATAAAAGGGAGAACGGGATGATAGTGAATTGGGAAAACAGGATTCCTGACTCGCAGGCAGCAGAAACTGAGGTAAGTACGGGCGTCTTGCAGTCCCTTCCCAGCAGAGAGGCAAAGGAGCAAGGAAAGGCATGCATACAGAGTCTCGGGAAAGGTGTGCGTATAAGCAGTGTATCTAAGGAAAGACGTGACTGAGAGGCTTTTTCTCCTGAAGCCATCTGGCAGAAGCTCCTGGCAGCTTTCCCCTTGGCATAGCACTCATTCAGCAGCTTTCCGCGCAGCGTGGCACTGCAACCTGCTCTGGGTCAGGCATGGCAGCAAGGCAGCTGCCTTCACTTGGGATTGTATACTGCAGCCCTAGGCAGCTGCTCTGAATTTTGGTTCTGGTGCTGGGGAGTAGACATGACAGAAGGGAGAGGAGCAGGGCACTGGCCCAGCTTGGGTCCTCTCCTGGAGTGGGTTTATTCCTGGCATGTGTTCCTTGCATTTGGGTTGGTTTGCACATGGAGCCCAGTGGTGCTGAGCAGAGTGTCAGTTTAGCTAAGAGTTTTGCCCTGGTTTTAGCTAAATTGAAGAAGTGGGTCCTCTCTGACAAGGATTTGCCTTTATTTATGAAGGACTTGATTTTGAGAATGGGAGAAAGGAGTCCACTTTGATGACCTGCAGTCACATAGTTTTGGTTTAGGAAGTAGGGTTGCTGGGATCTTTTTTTCACACCTTATTCTTTGCTCACAACCCTTGCCACAAACTCCAAGCACACCATGTCCACACATCCAGCTTTCTCCTTAGTGCCCCCGCAGCACTGCAAGGCTGTAGCAGTTCTTGCAAAATAGGAGTTCTGTAATTCTGGACACGTATCCTGGAAGGTTTCTTCCTTCTCTGCTTGTGGCCACAGATGTCACTCATCATTACACTGCAAGTTCACTTCTCCCAGCTACTACCAGCTGGTAACTAACTAGTATGCGGTCACACACACACATGGAAAAATGTAGCTCTTCTCACTCCAACAACACTTCGACAGCAAGGTTGTTGTGACTTTTTTCTGTTCTAAGAAAACAATCCGCCCATCAGCTTCCCCAGCTCATGAAACTTTTTCCTGGGCACTTCTATAAGATGTGCTCCATCTTAACAAGAGTTAATGTGGAATGCATATGAGGTATATATTTGGAAGGCTGACAAAGGTATGACAAAGCTGGAGGCTACTGAGCAATAGCTGCTCCTGTGAAATGTGAACCTACTGTATTTTTTGCCCCACAGCTAAACCTAGCCCTGAGCCTCACTGGCTGGTAGAAAAGAGAAATGCAGGGTCTTTGAACATGTTAAGGTCAGCACACTGCAACAAATCATGGCTCAAAGGTGAGGGTGGTTTTGCATTCCTTCTTTAAACCCAGGTGCTAACCATGCTGAAATGCAACTTTATTACACAGCCTGGCAAGATTTCAGTGATTTTATTGAAAGGGCATTTTGTTATGTTTATTAGATTTGTCAAAAAGGCATTTTATGCTGTTTGTGAGATAGCATATAAATTTATGAAACTTTAACATTTTTGTCAAAAATAGCCTTTACTGAAAATCAAATAATGCAAGTAGTAAAACCTCCCATCAGACAAATCCAGGCAAAATTTTCTGTCAAGCAAGGCACAGACTCATCCATGGAACAATCTGTGAAATAGTGTCAATGAAACCTGTGCCGTAAAGCAGTGGAATAGCTGCTGGGTGCACTCAGAAAAGCTGCAATTCTCCCAGGTGGGTACAGATGTGGCAATTCTGTCTGATGTCCTTGCCTGACTACAACTGTGGGAGTTGCAGGGCATCTGCTGGTTTTGTTGCCCTAGCTTTTGCAGCAGGAAGGAAAGAGCTTCTGGCTTGTCTTTTGGCAAGTGTACTGCTGTCCATAATAAGCACTTGTCCCTCTGGGCTCCACAGCAGAACTGGCTGTGATTGACACACTGCGCAGAAACGAGCCAGAAGCACATCCTCCACCAGCTCTCTGCTTCTGTATCCACTCCAGAAGCCCCTTCTGCAAGTTTTTCTCTTTGTTGCTGCTGTTGCTTTTCATTTTCTGCTGTTCATTTCTGTCTTCCCCTCCTCTTTCAAATAAAAAACTGCTTTGTATTTCTGCTCAGAGCTCCCTTCTGCTCCTCATTTTTTTCCTTTGTTCATCCTCTACAATACCGTCAAGATGATGTGAAACACTTGATCTCTTCCCTTTTCTTTCTTACTTAGGAGGTCAGTCTGGCACTCTGCAATTGATACTCTCCCCCTTCTTGGAGACTGCAATGGGGCAGCAAGACAGGCTGAGGAACTGATTAAGTCATTACTGTGTCAGCTGGGATCTCTGTAGCAGGCATGACAACATTTCCAAAATGATGATTTTGGAATGCCATTCCCAAGTCTCTTCTGCAGGAAGGGGAAGTCTTAGTGACAACAAAATGCTTCCCACACTGCTTCTCCTTTACAAAGGAGCCCTATAAAAGTTGGTAAGGTGACAGGGATGAGAGGCCTTGGGAGGTTAGGCAGGAGAAATCCACCTAGTAAAGAGCTGGAAGAAGAGTAGGGATCGGGAGGGAATGCAGTCAGCCCTGCCTGTGTGTTGAGGCAGGCTGTCCTTATGCTGGAGTTCACCCTGGCATGAGTAAGGCCCTGAAGGGCAGAGAAGGGAGCTATTTGAAATGCAGAGGGCAGGCAAGGGAGATGTCACTTCATGTGGCAGAACAGTCCTCTCACACAGGTGCAACATCGCTTCACCAACAACCTTTCTGGACCTGCTTTGTCTTGCAGTCTTGGTGGGAAGCTGCAGCACTGCCTTTGCTTGCTCTTCTCCTTTATTTCACTAGGGGACATATTCAAAGCACAATGCCAAGCAGGTTCCTGCAATAACCTTACAAGACCTAAGCTCTGATGATGCCAAGAGTGTGACTGTGACCAGCCAAGGGGTATTTAATCTCCTTCCATTTGCACACATCTTGTCTTGGGAAATGTACCTCATAAAATGCCATGGGAGCTGAAAGCTGATAGTGTTCATCAAATAGCAAAGTGCCTTGTTTATTGTACAAACTCTCCCTAGCTGAAGTATCAGTCAACTTGGATGCCTCTCTTAAGCATTTATTTGTCTGCAAGTGCTGCACTGTCATTAGTTTGATCGGGGTGGAAGAATGTGCTGTAGTGATTGGCCTGGATAGTATGAAAATGCAAAAGGCTGGAAGAATGGGGATGGTGAGTAAGAGATGGTGTGAAATTACTATGCAAATCTTAGGGGAAAAATCACCAC
This sequence comes from Aquila chrysaetos chrysaetos, assembly GCF_900496995.4. Taxonomy (NCBI): domain Eukaryota; kingdom Metazoa; phylum Chordata; class Aves; order Accipitriformes; family Accipitridae; genus Aquila; species Aquila chrysaetos. Next base: position 20,860,614 of record NC_044016.1, on the reverse strand, counting down.
CAAACAAAACTTCCCTGGTATGGATGCTGCCTTCAGCAAGCATAGCATCAAAATAGGAGTTAAAAGCCAAACAGATTGGAGAAACTGCTTAACTCTTGTTGGCCTAAAGTAACATCAACTGCAGGGCTTGCAGAACATATTTGTGTGCCTTCCCTCATCCCTTTCTCTATAACCCCAAGATGCACCTGAACATAAAATCTACTACCACCATCTTGAGAACGCACTTACTGCAGTGGTACAGCAAGTTTATGCTGTGTTTAGGGAGCATCTTTGTCTGGGTCTGCCCTGGCTTTTTGCACAGGGAAAAGATCCTGCATTTACAGGAATTTTCCATCCTCATAGCCCTGGCTAAGTTAGGACAAGTGTCCTCTTTGCCATCAGCACAGGCCACAGCCTGCACACCACCTTCTGCACCAACTTTCAGATCCAAAGCCTTGGAGAAGAAATAGGTACATGGAACATTGCCAGAGACCTGGTTTACAGCCTTGGGTTTCCTTCCCCCATTTTTGCCAGAGATTCATTCCTTCCTTGTTGCAATGAGTTATATCCTAAGTAGATCCTTCTCCACTTATTCATTTCAGTATTTACTCCTATACCTCCAGGTCACTCCAGGCAAGTCTGAACAGCTTGCTTTCCCTGGGCCTATGATGACCTACGACTCCTGGATGACCTCTCATGTATGCTGTGCAAGGAGGTTGCAAGACATGAGATAGTATGTGAGATTTTGAGAGTATATATTCACAGGCTAATTTTGGGTACACACACCATTAGCTGAATCCCATTAGCTTGACCCTTGATCCAGTGAGAACCTACAGATAAGCAGATGAATCAACCCTGGCATGAAGTAACATCATATGGGACATCAGCAAGAGGCCAGGCAGAAAAGTTCAAAGTATAGAGATGTCCACACAAAACTTAATACACTGTAGCTCCTCCAAAGATTTTCGCATAAGCCGTTTTTTAAATTAATCCAGTCTATGAAAAGTGAACATTGACTTGCTGTAGTTCACTGTGTGAATTCAAAGTGTTTCAGGTTTGTAAGAAGAGGGTAGTACAAAAGCACAAATAGAATAAGCTGGCCATTAGGTAGTGTTTGTCATGTGGCTGTGAATAACTGAGTAAAGCACATGAGCAGCACATATGAGAGAGCCACAAAAGAAAGGAGGATCAGAAGGAATGTTAGAACTTCTTTCTTTTAAGAATTTATTTAACCCACTGACCGTTTGCTTGTTTAATTCAAAATAAAAGATTACTGAAAGGCCTCCCTGGTTCTTGGATGACGTATTGAGGATACCTTAACTCAGCACTTCGGGCTGGTACCCTTTGGACCGAATGTGGTCTTGGCATAATCCCAGCACCTTCCACCAAGATGCACCCCATTACCACAGTGCTGATTTTGCCCTCTATTGCTGAGGCCACAAAACTGCACTTGGCAGTTATGAAAGGAATGTATGAAATAGAAATGAAACAGAAAGAAAGGTATGACTGAAGTGTCATTAATTTTACTCCAGTCTGAATGAACTTGGAAAGCTTTCTAGGCAAGATTTTGAAGTGAGGGAATATTAAGCTACCAATTTTTTAAATCTATCAGCACTGACCTTGATTTAATATTTTCCATATCACTTCAAACACCAGGACTCATAGTCAATCTGACAGGACTTTCAGAGGAGGCTGTCTGAGCACTTCAAGGTCACAAAGGTCTTGGAAACCAGATGTCCTTAATATCTGAATGTTATTAACAGTTCAGAAGAGTTTCTTGTCCACTGGCAAGCTCACTGTGTCTGTGGTAACCTGATATCAATTCCCTTACCAAAGAGAATTTGCTTCAGACATAGAGGTGGTTATTGCCATAACTGATGAAGACCTGAGATCCACCAATATTTGGAGCAATGTTTACTGTGGGAAAAACTCTACTGCACTGTACTTTAGGGCCTTTAGAAACAAATGAACAGGGGTGGAGAAAAAGAAAGGCTCTGAGGGGGTCGATCAGCCCTCCCCAGAGCAGCCTGCATGCCTTGTGATGGGACGGGAGCGAGTATCTGTCGACTCAGTCCCATTCTCCCCTTCCTTCCACCTGTGCTTCCCCAGATACTTTTGCATTCTTTCACTGACTCTGTTGAATCCTCTGCCTGTATACCATGAAGCCCTTGATGCTCCTGTAAAATATGCGGAACGAGTATGTGAGAGACTGGATGGGCTCCTAACTACTCCCTGGACCGGCAGCTCGAAGCAGGGCAGCTTGTAGCTGAACAGATGGCAGCGTTCAAAATACTGGGGCTTCCCAGAGCCAGGGGCTTGAGTCCCAGCGGGGCCAATTCAGCTAGCTATTCCCAGTTGCTTAACTGCAGTCCACATATCTTCCTGTCTCTAACGCTCTAGATAAGACCTTCACATCCTGAGGCTATGCCTGGTTAGTATGCCTGCAATATGTTCTGTAGCACTCTTGGTGAAAGCTGGGTTTTCCCCAGTGGTTTTGGGTAATGTCTGCACCAGGAATGATCCAAATATCTAACTGGCAGGAATCCTAGTCCTTCTGGGGAGTAAATTTCCTGGGGAGGTATTCAATAGATAAGATATTCTGACACATATATATCAATATTTATTATTTCTAGGGCCAAATCTGGAGTCTCTTACTGAATAATTGGAAGAGCCCACACATATTTTGACAGTGCTAAGTAAGCACTTTGGGCCTCGACTCTAACTTATAATGTGCTTTGGGATTAAAGGTGTCCTATAAATGTAAGATTATTATTAACAACAATATCAATGCAAGTCCCAAAACAGTGAGCTAGGAACAGATACTGGGTATTCTGCATGTTTGTTAAACCAAACATAACCACTACAGGAGACCAAGTTATTCTTGCCTTTTTTTAGAATGAAGCAGAAAACCAGTATGAACAAATATAATTAAAAAGACCCTCTGGATTAAATACACCCCTGATTGCTCTTGCAAGCCAGATATCAAATTTTGTGCTGTTTTCTAGAGGTTGATTTTTACTCTACAGTCTTCATCTGATTCTACAGTCAGCCTTACTTCAAGCTTACTACATTTGTAACAGGATACAAACACAGCACCATTAATTTAATTTTATTTACATTTCGGAGTTATTCAGCTGGAATAAATTGAACACAATTTGATTGAAACTGTCCTGCAGGACTGACTTTAAGCACATTCAACAAGAGTGCTTTACAAATAATGGCAGCATTTAGTACACAAAAGACATCCTCTTGGACTGGAGGATTTGCAGGAGTCATTAGCAGATGAGGGAAAAGCAGCATTGCCAAGAACAGAGCTTAACTGAACACTTCTGCTCTGGAGCCCACTTTTCACTGCATGCCATCTTCGGAAGAGACCTCGGCTGCAGAGCAAGATGATCTTCCACATATAGCTCCTACAGAAAGCATTTGCTAACTTGGGTGTTTCACTAGCACAAAAGTATCAGGACTCAGGTAAACTACTCAAGTGAACCTTGATAGAAAAGGAATGAGGAATATCAATGTTTTGCAGTGGCCCTTAGAAATCCTAGTCAGTGTTGGAGAAGCTGTTGTAAAGACACTTTGCAGAACCAAAAGACCATCCCTACCTTCCAGATGTGAGTATCTAAAAGGCAGTGGATGTATCTGGGCAGATGGCAGTGGATAGGATGAATGGATGATGGGGAGTGGCCGCAAGTCGAACCGCAGAGGAAAACGACCCGCCTGGATGAATGGGGAGCTTTTGCTAGGACTCAAGAAAAAAAGGAGAGTTTATCATCTCTGGAGGAAAGGGCAGGCAACTTGGGAGGAGTACAGGGATCTTGTTAGAGCATACAGAGGGAAAATTAGAAAGGCAAAAGCTCAGTTAGAACTAAATCTGGCCACTATCGTAAGGGACAACAAAAAATGTTTTTACAAATATGTTAACAGTAAAAAGAATCCCAAGGAGAATCTTTCCTTTAATGGATACAGAAGGGAATGCAGCAACCAGTGATGAGGAAAAGGCTGAGGTACTTAATGCCTTCTTTGCCTCAGTCTTTAATAGAGAGACCAGTCATCCTCAGGGTACTCCACCCCTTGAGCTGGAAGGTAAGGATGAAGAGCATAACATACCCCCCTTAATCCAGGAGGAATTAGTTAGGGACCTACTACGCCATCTGGACACTCAGAAATCTATGGGACCTGATGGGATCCATCCAAGAGTACTGAGGGAACTGGCAGAGGTCCTTGCCAAGCCACTCTCCATCATCTATCAGCAATCCTGGTCAACAGGGGAGGTCCCAGAGGACTGGAGGCTTGACAATGTGACTCCCATTTATAAGAAGGGTCAGAGGGAGGATCCGGGGAACTACGGGCCTGTCAGCCTGACCTTGGTACCGGGGAAGATTATGGAACGGTTTGTCTTGAGAGCACTCACATGGCAAGTCCAGGATAAGAAGGGGATCAGGCCCAGTCAGCATGGGTTTACGAAAGGCAGGTCCTGCTTGACCAACCTGATCTCCTTCTATAACCAGGCGACCCGCCTAGTGGATGAGGGAAAGGCTGTGGATGTTATTTTCCTTGACTTCAGCAAGGCCTTTGACACTGTCTCTCACGGCATACTCCTTGAGAAGCTGGTGTCTCATGGCTTGGATAAGTGCACTCTTCGCTGGGTGAAAAACTGGCTGGATGGCCAAGCCCAGAGGGTTGTGGTGAATGGGGTGAAATCCAGTTGGCGGCGGGTCACAAGTGGTGTTCCCCAGGGCTCGGTGTTGGGCCCCGTTCTGTTTAATATCTTTATCAATGATTTGGATGAGGGGATTGAGTGCACCCTCAGCAAGTTTGCAGACGACACCAAGTTGGGAGGCAGGGTCGATCTGCTTGGGGTAGGGAGGCTCTACAGAGAGATCTGGACAGGCTGGATCGATGGGCTGAGGCCAATCGTATGAAGTTCAACAAGGCCGAGTGCCGGGTCCTGCACTTCGGTCACGGCAACCCCATGCAGCGCTACAGGCTTGGGGAAGAGTGGCTGAAAAGCTGCCCGGCAGAGAAAGACGTGGGGGTGCTGGTTGACAGCCGGCTGAATATGAGCCAGCAGTGTGCCCAGGTGGCCAAGAAGGCCAACAGCATCCTGGCCTGTATCAGAAATAGTGTGGCCAGCAGGAACAGGGAGGTGATTGTTCCCCTGTACTCAGCACTGGTGAGGCCGCACCTCGAGTACTGTGTTCAGTTTTGGGCCCCTCACTACAGGAAAGACATGGAGTTGCTGGAGCGTGTCCAGAGGAGGGCAACCAAGTTGGTGAGGGGCCTGGAGCACAAGTCATATGAGGAGCGACTGAGGGAACTGGGGCTGTTCAGTCTAGAAAAAAGGAGGCTGAGGGGAGACCTTATCGCTCTCTACAACTACCTGAAAGGGGGTTGTAGTGAGGTGGGTGTTGGTCTCTTCTGTCAGGTGGCTGGAGCTAGGACAAGAGGAAATGGCCTCAAGTTGAGGCAAGGGAGATTTAGGTTCGGTATTAGGAAAAGTTTTTTTACTGAGAGGGTTGTCAAACATTGGAATGGGCTGCCCAGGGAAGTGGTTGAGTCACCATCCCTGGAGGTATTCAAAAAGCGAGTGGACAGGGTACTTCAGGACATGGTTTAGTGGGCATGGTTAATGGTTGGACTCGATGATCTTGAAGGTCTTTTCCAACCTAAATGATTCTATGATTCTATGATTCTATTCTAAACCACTGCCAAGCTCTTCATAGGCAGCATAGTAAAGGAGGGTTTTCAACAGATTTGGAAAGATAATGAGGGTCTTTCACTGCTCTTTACCGATTCCTCCCATAAAAGCAAGGAAAAAAAGCACAGAAGTGTTTCTATAAAAATGTTAACAAGTGAGAAATAGAGACTGACAGAATGATGAGAAGGGAAATGACATTGTCATAGCAAAGGAGAGCTCTTTGGCAGGGTGGGAAGGGCCTTGACAGGAAAGATAAATAGCTTGTGTTTGATGGAGTAAAGAAGAGGAATGCAGTAGAGAGGAGCAAAGAATGTGTAAAATCCTCAAACTGATGGATTAGGAGGATGATCTTTACAGCAGTGTTTTGCAGGGATGTGCACAGACTGAAATTACACTTGGCAAGACCGAAGAGAAGGGTGTTTCAGTAATCAAAATGCAAGACAATTGAATTTTAGCCAGGTTAGATAAGGCTTTCTGATGCTTTTAAATGGGAAGGCTAGGCTACTACCAGCATCTTTCCTATCTTGCCTGGAAGCGAAAGGAAGAGTTTTGAAGCATTTTTTTCGTTCTGAAAATGATTGTTTCATTTTTACCTGAATGCATTTTATTCCAACCTCTGACAGCCTGCAGCATCCATGAGACAATCCCATTCACATGTGTGGGAGAACGACATGCTCCCAAAAGCTGTAGGTTGTGGGGTCTTCAGTGTCCTGCCATCTCTCTAACTGATCTTGTGTAAGCCCTGAAGGAGAGTTTGCAAGTGTCACTATTAGGAAAGGTAAGTGAGATTTGTTAGTGCCGATTTGGTGGTGCCTAATAGGTGGGCACTCCAGGTCAACCCCCTTACGGAGTTAGCAGAAGAAAAAAAGGGATTCTGTTTCAGACCGCTGAGATTTTTATGATCTGTCACAGTGAGATGTCTGATTATGAAGAAATGGAATTGCTGTGCCATACCAAACACATGGACCATATAGTTTCATAATCCCGCTGTGATAGTGCCTGGTGAAACGCTTCAGATTAAGTACAGGGAACCTAGCAGAAGACAAGTAGGGAATGACTTGCCAACAGGGGAAGTTTCTTTTTAATTCTTATCAGTTAGCAACTAGCCTAGGCCCTGAAGCAAGAGGGTTTATATCCTTTCATAACAAAAGAAAATATGTATTTTATTTAACAAGAACATCCCCAATTATATTATCCATATAAATGTCTAATCCTTTTTTTAAATCCTACTAATCTCTTAGGCTTAATGTTATCTTATGGGAATGAGCTAATTAGGCATTGTATAAAATATATTTCTTTTTAACAGTTTTGTATTAGCTGCTTTTTATTTCCATTGAATGTCCCCTTGTCCTTGTATTCTGGGAGGGTGAATAGGAACATCTATTTTTCCTCCTTTCTACCACCCACATATTCCACATCCCAGTCAGGGACCTCCTCCCTGACATACAACTTTCAGTGTTTCCAGACCTTCCCCATTTGAACACCATATACACGTCATCTTGCAATTGCTGCCACTTGTATCCGAGAGCCTCATTCAGTATTCTTACCAAAACAGGAAACCAGAGCAGGGCAGGAAGATTGTGCCATTGACTTAATCAAGGACATTACTATGACTGCAGACTGGTTTGCCCCATACTCTAGGTAGGTGGACATTATTTGCATATTTGATCACCTCGTTATGCCTTGACAGAGAGAATCTGCTGGGCTCTTCCTTGCAGCACCCTAGTTCCCTTCGCAAGGTGTTACAGCTCAAGCAAAACCCAGCGAGGTGCCTGGGTGCTCTCCATCACCCCTTCTGGGGGCACTGCCCTGTGCCTGCCAGCATGGGAACAGGCCCACTGCCACTGCCTGCTCCAATGAGCCCATGCCATTGCTCCATCTCCTCTAGATGTGAGGATACTCTGTGGCAGTGTCAGATCCACCTCGTACACCTCACTTTTGCCTCCCTTTTCTAAACAGTTAAATGGTGGCCATAGCAGGGATTAAGGAGGTGTCTCGCTGCCAATCTTTATCGACTTAAAAACTGATTGCTTATTCCCATGTCTTGTTTCCAGCCCTTTTGCAGGTGTTTGATAGCTCCTCCTCACACCTTTTACCCACCTTGCCTTTTTAACAGTATCTTGGTAGGGGGTTTTGATATGCGTTTTTAGATGACCAAATAAAATTTGACAATTTGTTCACATCCTACATAACCCTGCAGTGGTACTGGAGTCATGATAGTAAAGCTTAGCTCTTGCTAGAATATAAAGAGCCTGTATGGAGCAGAATATAGAAATTGTGAAGGATTTCTGTATTCTGGATTCAGTACAGCGATTCTTCTGGCTCTCATCCAAGCTTCTCCACATTGATTTTTTTTTTCAGAGCTTATACAGGAAGCCAAACAACCTTTCCATTGCACCCAGAAGTAAACTGATCACAAGCCAAAGATGAGGCCTCTCTCTGCAGCTATCAAAACCATTACAGCAGCATTTGTTGAGTGTGCCTTTATTTTTCTGGTTTTAATCTGCAGTGTGCTGACAGCCCCAGAAAGATCCTTTTTAATGGACTTTAATAGCAATGCAGCGCTAAACTTACATAGCACCTGCCACACCAAGGCATCTCAATAGACTTCCCAAATAATAGTGTTTAAAGCTTCTGCTTTCATGAGCCAAAAGCAAGGCTCAAGAGAGCAAAATTAAGTTTGGGGTTTAAAATATTGACAAGCTTGACATTATTAATTTCAAGAGGTGAATTCATCACTGCTGGAATGGATTGCGGGGGAGAAACCAGGGGAGGATCAGCAGAGACAGCATTGATCAGCTTACAACCACATACCTGGATGGGAACCCAGGAACAAAAACCTTTGTTCAACATGCAACAATTGCATGTTTACAGCTGCTTAAGCCACTGTAATTAAATAAGTCATCCAGAAAAGCAACAGGAAGTCTGAAGTCAGGCTTGCTGCATGTAATTTTGAGCTTTCATGCAGCACCTTCTATACAACAGTCTCAAAGCATTCTACAACTATTAACGGGTTACGCCTCCCTGATAGCAAAAGCATTATAGCTATTGCAAACCAAGACACATGAAGATCAAATGATCTGTGCAAATGAATTCGTAGCAGTGCTTATAGAAGAAACCCAGGAGCTCTGGTTCTCTGATTCCTCATCTACTCCTTAGACAATGAAGCTTTCTGAAACTCCAAGAGGCCAATGTGTCACATGCATGACTTCTCTTTCACTTTGGTCCTAATCCTAAGAATGGTTATATATGTGCTAGTAAGGCTACTATAACATTAATAATTGTAGCCTTTAACGGGTGTAAAGCAGGTCTCATTTACTTTCATCAATAGGATTTCATGCTTTTAAAGCCAAGGAAGCAGGAGAAGAACCAAACCTTGTGTTTCCTGAGCTGTCCAGTCTTTCAGAAATAAATGAAACAAGTTGGAAACATCTTGCAGACCACCTGAAACAAGAATGCAAGTTGATGCTGAAATGTTTACAACATTTATGAACACACAGTTTAACAGATCCTGGGAAGAGATTTTACCTCTTTTCAATGGAATAGGAAACCTATTTCTTAGCTATCCACATGAGCTAATGAAAGCTGCTTCTGAACTCTGGCTGCAAAGTTCAAGACAGGTCACACTTTCCAGTAGGAAATAGGACACATGCTTTCTGAACATTACAACCAATATATACTTTTCGGTTCCATATCTTTAAAAGCTAAATGCATCTTCAAATGATTACAGCTATCTTCTTATTCTCAAGTTACTTACCACATGTCTAATAAATCTGTGAGCACCAATCAGTGCATCAAGCTACAAGTTCCCATTTGAAACTCCTAAAATATTTCTTATATAATGTCAATAAATGATTTTGATTCAGACAGCATAAGTAACCGCAGCTTATAGATATTATGCAGAACTGAACCTGGAAATAAGGCATTTTTATTTCTCTGCTGTAAAATTGCCCTCCTTGATTTTCAAACCATTCTCAGACATTTTGCTGCCAGGCAAAAGGTGACATGTAAAATAAGCTGTTGGAAGGAAAGAGTATGACTGAGGAAAAAGTATGCACAAAAAAGGCAAAAAGAGCTCTTCTCTGAAAAAGGAAGTTTATAACCAAACTCAAGCAGTGGGAAAAAAATGGTCTGGGGATTCAAACTGTTCTTATCATCCTATATATGAACTCCACCCTTCCCCCAGGTCATTCTCTCCCTCTGCCTGCTAAGAAGCCTATTTACAATCCTTTTTTTGAGTGACTTTTGAAGGTGTGAGGAGGGACATAGCTCTGACTGTTCTCTGTCTGGCTAGGAACCAATCAGTGCCCTGCACCTAATCCACAAATTTGCAGCATGACTTCTTTTCACCTACGGACAGAGCATCTGACTCTGGAAACCAAAATTCTGAACCGGTGCCTTTGGGCTCTCCTACAGTTGTTTGGTGTCAGGAGAATCCAGCTGGGTAAATCAGATAACAGATATCAAAGGCCCAGTTCTGTCACTTTAAGAAAATATAGGACCACTGACAGTGCTATCCAGTGAAGAAGGTATTTCTTTGGGTTAAACAGACCCAAAATATGAAGTATTAGTGCTAGTTCCTTCCAGCATTCAGACGGGAAAATGATGGAGAGATGTGTTATTCTAAATGCCTAAGCACCACAGAGGCACAGCATAAAACATGAGGCATGCTGCATGGCAGAGCTCCCCTTGGCTCGTGCATCAGCTTGCACAAGCCAGGAAACAGGCAGTAAAAAAAGCTGCATGCTATCTTTTCTGTCATCACATCCAAAGCTGGGGCAAATAGTCATCAGGAAGAAGCTGATGCTGGTACTTGGTAAAGGAGGAAATCAGTCTAGGATGGGTCATGGACAGCCAAAAGGATCAGACAGCAGAAGGGACAAAGAAAACTCATAGGTATTTTATAGGACTGACTTGTCTAATCGGCTGGCCCTTCCTGAGAGATGCTGCCACCCAGGCAGGGGGTTTGGTGAGGGACTGAGAAGCAGCTTTAGCACCTTGCAGCTTGAGGGAGGAGAATGGATGCTCACAGATTCTCTGGAGAAGAGCTGAGCTTTTAGTTAGGTTTTATCCAGGGTTGGCAAAGCATGGGATGGCAAGAGAGGGGAGAGGGAGTTCAGTAAGTGGGTAGTTTAGCATGGGTTTTTTAGTGGCTTTACACATGTAGAGGATTTTATGTGTTTCATTCAGGAGCCCAGTACTGGTGGGCACTGTCAAAACATAAACCACCAAGGCAGTTCTGCCTTGATAAAGTTACCATCCATGAACAGGGAGCGCAGAACAGATCAATATATAATGTGGGAGTCATCGGCAAACCACGTGCTTAACCAATGTCTAACAGCCTGTCTCCAGAAATAGACTACATGATACAAACATGGGTGTAAGAGATTCTGCAGTAAACAATTACTGATTAAGCTATAGCTCACTACTGATAGTTTCTCTCATCCATTTTTGTACCACCTCACCTATGGCTGTAGTCTTCATGCATTTTACTTGAAACTTTATTTTCATCCTCCCGAAAAAAAGCTAATCATAGACCTCTTGCAGGGGTATAAATTAGAGCCTAGGTTTGAGTGTAAGCTGAACCCAGATTGGACACAGCTGAAACCTAGAGAGCAGAGTTTAATTTTAGTAGTCCTTCAATGCCACCACATCTCCTAAGTCTGTATTTTCCAGCCTCTCTATTGCCCCTCCTTTTCCTCCAGCTTACTAGAAGCCACCTGCTTGCTTCTAGCAAAGCTGAAACCCAAAATATCACAAAAGGCTCCATTTCTTCACCACTCAGCTCTCTTCAACAGCCTGAAAAGATACTACCTGAATGGACTGCTCGCTGGACTGAGTACTCAGCCCTGGGTGCTCACTGGTGAGAGGAGGGGAAAGAGCACGGTTTGGGGAGACACACTGATACTTTCATGAAAACAGCTGTGGGAGGCTGGCAAATGAAAGGCTCAGGCAGATGGATGTCCTGCATCAGGGCAGGTTAAATACAATTAGACCATCTCACTATCTGTGTTACATGGCAAAGTACTGCAACAGCAAGAGCAGCCACGAGCTTGTCCCACAGCAAGGTAGCTGACAAGGCACACAGTCAAGTGTTGATAGGGGGTCAAAGAGAAGAGACAACAGAGTCCTTGTGAGAGACCTTGGCAACAGGAGGACCAAAAAAACAGGAACAGATCTTGGGACAGATTGTGTGATTAAGTGGAGCTGGAGATAATGGTATTTTAAAGATCTCCTGGGGAGTGGGCTCAGAATAGATGCAGCAGCAGGGCTGGATCTGTAGCTATGTAGATAGCTATCACTGCATTTGTTAGCATAGAGAAGGAAATGGAGAACCATGGTCTACATGGGTAAATTTATTTTTAGCAGGTCAGTGCGCTGTTAGACAGATGTGCCAATACTAGTGGTGTAACATTGTCCTGCACAGGCTGTTATAAGTCTTAGGACTATACTAAATGAAACTGTTGACAGGAATACTAGTCTCCAGAGGTTATTTGTTCACAGCTTGCTGTTTGAGGATAATGTAGGAAGCTGGAGAAGACATAATTTTTTAACCATCTTCTGGTATCTCAGTTCAGCACCACCTGGATGTTCACCCCAGTTATTCCTTATTCCTGACTGGATGCTTCCCTTTATTTTACAGAGGACAGACTTGCTGCAAGCTGTGATATTCATAAGCAGGATAAATGACCAACAGCTGCCAGATCAGTCAACAGGTGCTGAAATCTCCCCTCTGAAAAAGTAGATGGTTTTCTATCAAAAGCCCAAGAAAAGTTATCCACTCTCTTGTTTAGGGGTCTACAGGAAAATGTCATCCTTGCAGGGTTTCCCTAGGCTGGAGAAGCAGTAGAACAGCCATGGCAATGGGTCCTACATCTGATTGCCTTAACATGTCAAGCTACTCCACTTGGCTTTTTTTCCTAGATTTGCTTAATGACACTATTTGAAACCATGACAATAGCATAGGTGTGGGTGCTGCTGGTAACCAGGCTACTAATATCTTTTGAACAGGCTAAGCAATTAAATGTAGGCATGCCTAGTAAGCAGAAATGCTAACTTGTGGCCATGCCGTGCTGTAGGACTTAAAATAGGATTTTCTTTCTTTCTCTACACAAAAAGTAACATGGCCTTTCATTGTTTTGATAGGACTTGCCACCTCAGCCTGGCTAAGGCAGCCATTCTGACCTTTCAGCAAAAGATTTGTGACGCAGGAAGACGGATGCAAATGAACTCAGAGGGAATGAGGTGCAAGGAAAGTCCAGGGGCTTTGTACCAGGAGGGTGAGAGGGACAGGGAGAGAGGAGACGGGAGCAGGGAGAGTGAGGACAGGGAGGTACACAGTACATAGGGTATGAATAAAGGGAACAGGACAAACAGCAGGAGCTTGAGTGGCTCATCATTTATATGGCCATCAAGTGAAAACCCCAGCTACAGGACTTGTGACAGTACCACCTCCCACTGTAGCAACGAAACACATCCTGTGAAGTGCCTAAGAGTGGGTGATGCTGGTGGTGAATTCCGCTCAAACAGGCAAAAGTCCCTATTCACTGCCCTGTCACACTCTGTCACCAGAGACCAGGCATCCTGCAGCCCCAATGAAACACCACTTGGTGTCATGAGCCCTTTCACCAGATGCACTTTTCTGCTTAATTCTTGGCTACACATACTGCTTACTTGTAGCTGTAAAGATTTTCAGTACCACACTTGTTATTCTGAAACTTTGTTATGCCTACATAAATTGGTTAGATTGGACAGTACATCTGTACATATACGCTGGAGAAAGAAGCAAAAATAGGGAAGTTGTATCCAAAGATTGTAATGAAACATCAAACTCTTTTATAAGTATAAAAAGAAGGGTAATGTCTTCCTCTGCCCTTGACAGCTGGATGCAGCATCACATCTCCCCATCACAGCATCCCAGAGGCCACCCTGAGATGTCGATCATGAGGACACAGGTCACCTTTTTGATACTGCGGTCCAGCCACAGCACGGATGAGTGCCTTTGCTGGCTGCCCATGCATGCGTGCAAACTAGCAAGGCTTTGAACCCCTTGCTGGAGAACTCTCCTGATCTTCTCACAGATGTTGTGCAGGTGCACTGTGCTGCAGTAAATATGAGCTGCATCCAGTAGGCTTTGCAGGCAGCGTGGCCATGCCTTCAGTGCACCAGATGTGTGCACTAGCAACAGCTCAGCATGTATAAACCGCCTGCTCCTAGGTGCTTTGATTTCAGCATTTAACTTCTTGAACTTCAGCAGTGCAGTCTGCTTTTCTTTAACTTCTTGAACTACAGCAGTGCAGTCTGCTTTTCTTTAAAAAGGGATACTCAGCTTGTGGTATATGCAGTGCAGGCTCCCTTGCTTGGTTGCTGTAGCCCTTTTTCCCAGTGCAGCCAAGGGCCAGGTGAGAGAGCAGCTCTCTCCCTCTCTGCAATAAATCAGCATGGCCAGAAAGTGCTGGGGTATAAGTGAGAGGGTCCCAGTGTGCGGCCTTCCCTCAGGGCCCAAAGTAGAGAGGTGATGTGCCCACCCCAGAAATGCAGGGAGGCACCGCTGAGAACGAGTAATGGCTATCTACACCTACTCCCAGTCATGCTGTCTGGAGGACTTGCGTTCACAGACGTGAATGAGCTCACATTAAGGAGACCCTCCTACTAATTGCAGGTAACAACAGTACTTCACTAATAAGCACAGTCAGTTCGCATCTCACAGCTATTGTCTATAAATTGCCTTTGAAAGCTGGTAGAAATTCCTGGATAGGGTTTTTCAAGCTTTTGTTTGAAACCAGGAAAACAGAAAGCTTTCTTCCCTGGAGAAGTGATTAGAAATTGGCCTACACTGACATGGTCTTAATCCGCCCTTGACTATGAATAACAGAATAGGAAAAGCAGTTTGTCCTGCATACAGTTTTGAGGTGTTAAAGAGAAACTGTCATATCACTTCAGAAATAGATGCTATTACAGACAAAGCCACTGTGCCAGCTTTTCCCTTCGTCTCCTTAAACCTCTCCTGTCCCTGTTAACCACTGCTGGGGGAGTTAATAAAGCAATGAGTAAACTCAGCAGGCAACACAAGTGACAGCCCCAGCAACGCTGACCAGCTTTGGGAGGCTAATTGCGACAGTAAGGGCTTGAAGATCCCTGCTCAGAATTCTCTCAGTTTTTGTAATGCTTCCCAAGAGCTTGCTGATACCTTCCCTTTTCCCATCCTCCTGTTACTCTTTTCTCCATTGCTATGGTTTCCGCCTGCAGTATTTCACTGAACTATTTTCAGCTTGTTAACCATTGACCTGTCCCCATGTTCCACCTCCTCCTGTCTCCTCCTGTCAGTAGCCTTCAAGATATAACCTGTAACCTGTCACTCTGTTGAAAAGTTGTCTGTAAAATGTAATAATCCTCCTGAAACCCATTTGCAAACCTAAATAGTGACTCATCCTCTCTCTCCTACATGGGATAGGGGTGGTTAGACATACATGATCATCCAGCATTTCATCCCTGTGCCAGCACTCAGCTCTAAACCTGAGTGTGGGTATTCGCACTGGTCTTCTGGCCAGACTCTTACTCCACTCACATTCTTACTTTGTCCTACGAATCCACACATTTGTAGCCCATACAGGCCAGACTCACTGCTGAAGTCAAAGATGGGTTTGGGAAGCTAGAAGAGTGAGTGCACCTTCAGAAAGTGAAGTTAAGAAGCTGCAATGAGTCTGTTTCCATCTCCCCTCCCTGCTTCATGAACTTTACATTCCCACCCATACACAAACACTTACAGCCACTTTCCCTCCCACCTGCTCATAAGAACTTCTCCCTCTTGCAGCAGCTGACTGTGACTCCGGGACCATCTATGTACTTGGTGTGTGTGTTACTGCTATGCAATCTGAGATGGAGAGTCCAAAAGACTTCGAGGCAAGGTTTGGCATCCCTGCTGCTGTGGGGAGGAAAAGGAGGGCAGCTCCTTGTGCTGTGGGGAGATACCATCCCTCCAGCAGTGGCCCTGCACTGTACAGTCCATTCCTCTTTCTGCATGGCTGGTAGCATCAACACAGCTGTGCAGGAACGAAACACGGACCAGCAGCTGGAGTCTGATGGCTGCTCCTGTAGAGGACTGTGGTCATGCAGCTCAGGCGCTGCAGCTTCTCTCTCATCCAGTCTGCTTTCCACTTCCTGTCTTGTCTACAACTACAGTGTTGTTACACAATCCAACTTCTTTCTCTTGCAACTGAGCCAAGGTTTCTCCCCATGACTGGTATCTTGTCCAGAAGTTTCTCCCTAACCACTGCTTCACTTCCACATTCCCAGTCCTAACTCACCCAGGTCCCTGGAAACCATTGGTTGAGTATCCTGGCTTCAGCGGCAGTCTGTTAAGGTGAAATGCTTTCCAGCTTGACAGAGGGAGATACAGAGATCCCCTGCTGTGTTTCTAAGGAAAACTCAAAACCTCAGCATTCTCCTTACTCACTTTCAAAGAGCACCATCTCCTCACCCTCTGGCATGTACCCCAGCTCCTCCAAACTGGAGTTGCAGCCCTCCCCTTGGGGTGAAATACTCCTTCAGATCTCAGCATTTCCAGCCCGGGAAGAGGAGAGCAGAGCATGCCGCAGTGGATGTGTTACTGCAGGAGGCAGGATGGGACTCTCCAGCAGCCCCTCACCAACTCACCTCCTCTTCCTCCCTCTTCAGCCTCTGTCCAAGGCTGGTAGCTGCTGCCCTGGCCTGGGAAGGACCAAGCTGCTCAGAGGCCACTGCCTCCTCCAACCTTTCCTGCTTGTATTCTGCCATCACCTTGATGCAACAGGCAGAGTAGGAAACACTGGGGCTCTCTGGCAAGCTGCAGGTGTGACTCCTGGCCTGGGGTCAGAAGGCACAGATTTAACGAGGTGGGGCAGAAGGTTTGAGGACCACCGCAAGCACTGGTCAGCCCAGCAGATGCTCCTGTGTGGCACGTCAGTTGTGGCTGACTGCACAGCATCCTGCCCACCAGCCTGCAAGCGCACCCAGAGTCTGCCCAGCCATTTGCAGCCAACAGCTGAGGAAATGCTTCTCAGCGAAGCTGATCTGAAAGGTAAGGGGACTGAGCACAAATGCAGCATCTCAATCATACAGCATAAATGAAAGCCGTCAGCATGCACACAGCAGGGGAAACGGTGCCATGGGTACAACTGTTAACACTTTAAACTTGTTTTATAACAGCATCAGACAAATTTGAAACAGCTGCTCTGTATGCTCTTCATTTCCAGTGGCAATGTCTTTTTTTTTTTACTTGCTGTAAAAGAAATTGGTGATGATGATGCTGTTTACAAAATTACCCAAGCTGTACTTATGACTTCTAACTTCTGATCTTGCTGTGATCACGTGGATACCATGAACAGCAAGATCAGGGTTTGCTCTGCTAACGTTGGTGCCACAGCCCTGAAAAAGCTAAATGTTGGATACATAATGGAGGGGAGCAGGCAGGGTCAGCAAGGGAGAACTAACTGTTGGCTCCCATTTCACATTCTTTAAGACCTTTTGTCATTGAACTACCAAACACTTTCTCATGCCACCGAGCAATTAAGCCTCCCTGACACTGGAGCATTTATGAGGGAATTACTGCTCCTCTCAGCCATGCTCAGAAGCACCAGGTCAGAAGTCAGAGAACTGATAAATCTATTGAGGTGCCCGGAAATATGTTCAGCTGCCGAGTCCCTGGTCTGACATCTTCAGAGCAGTGGAGGAAAAAGCAGAAATAGCTTATATTCAGATTGCCAGGGACAGGCACCTTCCAGTCTAATGAAGGCTGGACTGTTTTATATTTATACAAGATGAGAGTTTTATTATGCTTGTTTATCTGAGCTGCAGTATGACCCGGAAGACCCAGGTGTAGACAAGGTCCCTTTGCGCTGGGCATTATGAAAATGCTGAAGAGAAGCCAGGTAAAGAAAACAGAGGAAATAATATATAAATATCACTGAACTTCTACCTTTCCATTTAACCATATTCTTTCGGCCTAAACTTCTTTTTCAAATGGAAGGACATGTATAGGGCTTTATTTTTATCCATTTAATTTATAAACCAAGTAGTTGCAGCAAAGATGATTTGGGACACTGATGTTAAATGAACCTGGACCCTGGGGCAGAGGAGGCAGGTCTTGGGGGTTGCTAAAGGAGCACCCAAGGCACGAGCTCTGCAAGAGGGCACAGACTCTGTATCGGTTGCTATACTGGGAGTTGAGCGACATGAATGCCATTACTAGATCTGCAGGTGCCTTCTTGTGTGACCCTGGGCAGCTTGTTTCACTTTCCAAGACTGCTTTCCTCCTGGCAAAATTGCTGTAACAATGCTTACCTTTTTTCAAAAAAAGTGCTGGAGATCATTTGCTAAAAGAGCTTTCAAAGGCTAAGAATGGTCTTTGCTGACTCTGCTATCCAGCATCAGGAAATGCCTAGCAAAATGTGATCATCATTACACATTCATAAGTCTCATGGTTTATAATAATAATAAAAGTCTCAGCTTATATAGAACATCTGCAGGTTTATTTTTCTGTGAGTGATTTCAATATCAGTCACTGTCACATCTGTGTGGGGTCACTACCCACTTTTGTTTTCTAGGCAACCTCTCTCCTTTTATTAAATCATCCCAGTTTTCATTTTTTTTTAAGTATTTTATCTGGCATTTTTAGACTAGCCTAGAATGTTTGTTTAATTGCATTCAATTTTTTTTGCATTTGTGCTTTTCTCAGAGTGCCCTGGATTACATAAGGGGCGGGAAGGGGAAGTAATACATGTGTGACATAAATAAAAGTATTATTAATAATAATTGCTTCTGGGTTAAGTCATATCCATGCAAACTGCAACTGGCTAAGAGTTTTCTCTTGTCACCTTGGACCCTCCAGCCAGCCATTAATTGCAAAGAAATGGCACTCTCTTAGTCACAGTAATAATAACAGCAATTCTTCGTTTCTAAAAATGCCATCCAATGAAGATTCATTTACCAGACTAACCATGAGATTATTATTGTTTCCATTTCAGAAAACGAAACTGAGGTACAGAGAGACTTAAAATATCCAGAAGAATGTCAAAGTTCTGACTCCAAATTCTGTGCTGTAACTATTTAAACTTACCCTTTAGTTTTCAAACTTATGTTTTAAACAGACACAGCTATGAAAACCTTCTAATCTATGTGACTCATAAGTTGATAATTCATGGCTGGTTAATTTTTTTTTTTATTTATTGCTTTGTCAACACAACCAGTGTTGAGAGCCAAGATGAACTCAGCTTGCCTTCTTTAATCTGGAGACTTCTTTCAAGCAGCAAAGAAAACTGGAGTCGGATTCACTAAGGCCCAAGCCAGAGGCTAAGGTGCGGGCACTTCTCTCTTCACACTGCTTGCATGACACCTAACTTAAGCTAAATGAATAAGCAAATCTTGAAGCGTTCAGCTGGATCACACCCTGCTATGCCAGGTGCATAAAAAAACCAAGATATGCTTTTCAAATGTAGAAAATGAGATGAGCTATGCATTGAAGAGCAAGCATTTGAAAGCCTGGCAGCCTTGGTCCCAATTCAGCCAGTCTTTGGCATGGTTCAGTCGCCTTTTCTGGGGTCACATCTGTGTTGCTGACTTGCTGCAGGTTAACGTCTTCATGGTCTGTGGCCTACGCCCTGGGCTCTAGGGAATCATTGTAATTGTTCACCTTTATCGTTACCTATGACTATAGCTGAGACATGTCCTCTCCACTGCCCTTTCCCACATGTTCATTTTATTTTTCAGTCTCAATACAGGGTTTAATGAGAATGATATTCCAAAAGAAAAGATTTCACTAAGAATATCTGCCTACTGGAGAGGAATAAAAAGTGGTGATTATTCCAATCAGTTCAAGAGTCTCTCTAACAGATTGGCACCACGTGAGTCACTTCTATCATTTTATGGTAATTTAGATCTCAAGATGAGAAGGAAGATGTACAATACTTGTGACATTCTCCACCTGCTCCACTTTACGGTTGTGCACATGTATCTCAATTGGGCAATCATGTTTATACTAAAATAAACAACCCCCAAATGTTCTGATTATATACAGGTACAACCTTTCCTACTATCTCTGAAAAAAAAGGGAGCACTTGAGAAACAATAGTATTTAATTGTTGCTTCTAAATCTGGTGGAGTTTTGCCTCCTGATCCTGTGAGGTCTGTTACCTCACCTAATGCTGCAATGAGAATGAGAATGAGCCAGAAGTCCCTCAGTGAGAGGCAAAAATCAGACTTCACCTTAAGAACATTTTCCAAATACATCCTAAGCATTTCTCCCCTTAGAGACATCTCTTTTACATCTTTTACTAAACTCCATGTGTCCTGCTAGCAAATACCTTCCATTTTTGTTTATAATTTTAAATAAGAATGTATGATTATGATCTCTCCCCAAATGCAATCATTCCCTGGCCAAACAGTAAACATTAGGTTTTACAAGTATCTCAGTGTCTGCAGGTTGTATTTTGGTTGCTCTTCTCTGCATTCTCTCTGATTTGTCCACAAAAAGATGCCTGGAGAAGAGCTGTAGGGCCGCTAGAGTCTCATTAAGGATTACCACCTTCCCCATCTCTTTCATGCATTCGGGTACGCAGAACTAAAATTACATCAGCTGTTTCTGTTGTCATGTAGTTAAACTGTTGCTCACTAGTCCTCTTTTGCTATCACTGTTCTTCAAGTTACTTTCCTATCACTAAGGAGGGTTTTCCTCCCGCCTAATGTGCATTTACAATGCATATTTGCTTCCCAAGGTTGAAACATGCTTTGCTGTGTCTGGACCATATGATGACTTTCTGTGTATGAATATTCCCAGCCCTATCCAACTAATATGCTGCATATCCCTGCATATGCTTCCTAAGTGCTGTTTATCCATTTGTCTCCAGATGCTTATACATTAGTTGAGAAAGCACCCAGGGCTTGGACTCTTTGGATGAAAAAAAGCTAAAGAAAAGTCAGTTAGCACTGAAACTCTTCAGGGAGTCAGAGGCCGGGCTCAATGGGAGATCTGTTGCAGGAAGAGCCCACACACTGAATGCAGGTTGCGATGCCCTGTTCATGACTGTGTTCATTTTAGATCAGCTGAACCACTTTTCTCCCTGCCAGTCTCTGAAGAAGCATGGCACACCAGTACTTCCCCTTGCTGCCACATTGCACCACAACCCCCCCCCCCCCCGCCCCGGTAGTTGCAAATGGATGGATGGATATGAATAGAAGAAACATGACACAAATCAAAACATTAAAGGGTTTAGAAAAGCGGGTATAGATTAAAATCAACACACTAAATTTTCAGGAAACAATGCTGAATGGATACATCAGTAATTTAAATTTTGTGTTGTTTAAACAAAGTAGGAAATACCACAATTATACAAAACCAGTGTTGCAAAAGTTGTACTTAAAAAAAACCCCAAACAAATATATTATTATAAACATATGGCATGACAGAATCAAAGCACATATGCTCCCTCTGCTCCTCCGTCCCATAGTATTCAACTGTACTATAACCCTGAAGTTCCTTCCCCCCCCCCCCCCCCCCCCCCCCCCCCCCGATTATTCCTCCTTAGGGCATTAGTAGTAGGCAGAGTTGTTCAGGTGTCTTCATCATTGTCATGCATAATATGCATTTGCTTCGTGTAACATCATCCCTGTACTCATGTTTTTCTTGTGTTTAACTTTGGAGCAAATTACCACATCACTGTAGGGTTTTTAAAAATCTGAATTGCTCAGAAAACTAGAATTTTGACATTATTCCAACATAACTTTACAAAATCAAGAAAGATTTATTTGAAACGACACAAGTACTGAGCAGAGAGAATGCTTCTGACAACATTTGTAATACTTGAAAGCTAACTCAACATGAGTTCCATGAACTCACTTTAATAGCAAACGAGGACATACAAACTATCAAATCATCTTTAAAAAGCCCGTATGTACTCCTTATCAAAGGGGAATTTACAGCCTCTGGTAGTAGCACAGGTAGCCAGCACGGAAGAGACAATTTTAATTTTCAGTTGACTTACTGGCTTAAAGGGCTGAGTTAATGAGGCCAGGGCTATTTTGTTCAAGTACTCACTTCTCTTGGTGCACTCAGCAGTGCTGCATCAGCAGCTAGGCTCCTCAGAAAGCTGTGCCAAGAGGAAGCTATCATGCTTCAGTGGGCAGGTTGATATGCGGCCACAGACACTTTAAATAGGGCTGGCAGTTGGACCAGTTAACATGTCAATGAAAGCTCTCACCACACATCCCGTCTCCATCCTACATTGGTCTCACACTCAATAACGTTACTGCATTCAAAGTCGCAGCTAAGGAAGAACAGCGACTGGTTGAGCTACTGAAGCACTAATGGCCCACTTGATGCATCAACAGGGAGTCAGGTAGCCCCAGACTCAACCGTTAGATAAAACAACCATTATTAGTAAACTCTGTCACAAACCAGTCTCTTCAACCGAGTCTGTTTATATGATTTCAATTAAATTCCAACTTTTTATTAAAGAGTTTTATGCATGTGTAGATGCATTTCATTACTACTTTTTTCTCTGTCATGAATTAATTTGATATAAAATTCTTTAAGAAGGTTAATATTCAAGTCAAAAGGTCATTGGCAAAATTAATTAGTTGTTCACAAAGACCTATATACTCTGGGCTTCGTTACGGATGTTTATTATTTTTAGTGTTAAATAACCTTGGTTTTAAGTGCAATGCACAAATCAAAGCATACGATGGGTAAGAGCACCTCAGGAATATATCAAAATTCCACCTTCATTATTGGCACACCAGTATTTTTCCACATAGCGTTTTTCACTCAGATCAAAAAGCAATTTCTAGCAGGGGGTTAGCAATATTTCCACTCCACATACAAACCCAAGGTTCAGCAAGTGCAAGACTGTAACTTGCTCGAGGCCGTTTGCTAAAACCATACCAGAAGTACAATCCCCATTACTCAGTCCTCAAGTCCAGATGCTGGAAACTCCCCTCTCCCTTCCTGTCCGTCAAAGGCTGGCAGCCAGTAATCGCCTGTGCACCGTGCCAGCTGTACACTTCCCTGCTTGCCATACCTTACCTCTTGCAGCTCCCTTTCTCTGGGGCCAAAACACGAGGGTCAAGGTGGCACTGCCTTCTCCTGGCCTCAGCCAGCCGTCAGCTTAGCGTCCCCAGCCAGCGAGTGTTGTTTATTCACAGGCAAAGAAACCCCCACGTACGTTAGACACCTAACCGCTTTTATTTCGTATTGAGGGAAACCGAGGACGAACACCTACAGAATAAGCAGGAAGGAGATGACGGAGCGTCGCCCTCAGGGCCCTCCCAAGCCTCCTTCCCAGCCGGCAGCAGAGAGGCCTAGAACGGAAGCAAACGGAGCCCACGGGGGACGAGGCCCCGTCCGTCCCGCCCCGCGCCGGGGTCCCCCAGGGGCAGCCGCCCGCCAGGGAGAGACCCCGAGTGCGCACAGGCCGCCCACCCCCCCACACACCGGGCTGGCAACAACCAGCCGCTCTCGGCGAGGCAGCTCCGAGCGAGAGCCTGGGCCTAGGCCCCAGCCACGGCCGCTCGGACAGGTCCTGGCTCGGGAGGATGCGGGGGGCGGGGGTGCGGGCCTACCCGCCCCCCCCCCCGGCCCCAGGCAGCACGGGGGAGGCCCCCGGGGACCTGCTCGCCACCGACCAACTTCCGCGTCGAAGGCCCTCCGCGCATGCGCGGCCAACACCGGCACCCCTACCCTACCGGTCTGCCCCGGCTGTACCACTACGTGCCTAACGTGTGGGTAGAAGCAAAAGAGGACGGCGGCTCCAGGTAGCTCTGCCGGCCTTATCCCCCAGTAAGCCTCCTCACAGAGAAGTTCGTTCCCTGCTCGAGTCTATGGGCGCCTTTCAAACTAGCTTCTCTCCTAGTTCCCGCCCCCGATCTAACCCAACTTCCCCCCAGAATGGGCTATGGTATATGCCACTCCCAGCTGATCTGGTGGCTTGGCGAAACCATCCTGCTCAGGACAGGGGGAGGCAAGGCGCCGGAGGAGGGGGGAGACACACACATTGTTGAGTCAGGGACCGAGCGGCGGGGGAGGGCGGGCGCGCCCCGCTGCGACAGCGGGGTGGTCACAGAAACCGTCGGGCGGGAGGGGACCGCGGCAGAGAGCTCCGCGTCCCCGCTCCTCTGCGGCCCCGGTCGGTAGGGCGCGGCCGCCCCCCCTCCCCTCTCCTCCCCTCCCCCCTCCTCCTCAGTGGTCGCGCCCGGCTCCAGCTGACCGGCCTGGAATCCCGGCTGGGTGCCCCGCGCCCCCCCGCTCGCTGCTGCCGCCGCCCCGCGCACCGGCCCCAACATGGGAGACGCCGGCAGCGAGCGCAGCAAGGCGCCCAGCCTGCCACCGCGCTGCCCCTGCGGCTTCTGGGGGTAAGCGAGGCCCGAGGGCGAGGAGGGGGCTGGGCTGGAGCCGGGCTGGAGCCGGCCCGGCCTGGCCCGCCGCGGGGGGAGCGGCGAGGCGAAGGGCGAGGCGGCGGGGGGCCGCGGCCGGGCGGGGGCAGGGCCCGGGCCTGGCCTGGCCTGGCCTGGCCTGGCGGGCGGGCCGGCCGGCTGGCTGGGGCGCCGGGCCAGGTCGTAGCCCTGGGCTCGGGCCTGTCACGGGAGCCGAGCCCGCAGCTCGCCCCGGGGCGGGGACGGCTGCTGGCCCTTGCCGGGCGGGCCGCAGGGGGTGCCCGCTGGGGGAGAGGGGTGTCCCCCTGCCTCCCGGCGTGTGGCGGAGTATGCCGCGTCCCGGGGGGCTCGGGCGGGGGTGGCGGCGGCTCCTGGCTTGGAGGCAGCGGGTGACCCGGGGGCGAGGGGAAGGTGGCTGCCTTGCCCCCGGGCGCGGAGAGGGGCGGCCTGTCCGCGAGCGGCGGCCCCGCGGCCTTCCCGGCATCTCGGCGGGGGGAGGCCCGCTCGCTTCCCCAGGCACACAGGTTTGTGGAGCGGCTGCCCCTCCTTCGGGGCTGCGGGGGGGGGGGGCAGGCGGCTGCGGGCTGCGCTCCGGGGCCTGCCTTTAGCTCCTCATAGGCGCAGATGAGGAATGCGGGCCCTTGGCTGCCCGGCTGGGTGTCCTGGAGTGCGGTGCCTGACACATGCCTGCCCCGCGCCCGGGAACGGGGAGCTCTCGCTGCTGTTCGTGCAGGGCAGCGTCGCCAATGAAGGAAAAAGGCTAAGGACAAAAATATACGACTTTCTCCACCTTATGAAGGCGGGGAGGTTCATAATAGATAAGGTCCAGGTTAGCTGTTAGCTGATCCCCTTTTAGAAAGGAGGAAGTAGGGTCATTCCTGTTTGCCAAAGGTGGAAAAAAAAAGTAGGGCTGTTCCTTGCTAAACTCCTGTCACTTCTAGGGTCATGTCTGTTGAAGATGTTTCTGTTACTGAATTTATTTTATTTATTTTTTTTTTAAATCAGATGTATCATGGCAGATGGTATACTGGCAGGTGCACATGATCATAAACTGTCTTTAATGTATGTCACAGAAACATTAGTCCCTAATGTTCTTATTTGTGGAAAGTTCAGAGAATATGTGACTAAATAGACTTTTGAGGGCCCACCTGAGATTTATGCTTGTCTGTGATTGTACCTTCTTGGGATTTATGTCATACGATTTAAGGTACTCCGGGGAAGTGGAGGCTGGGAGAAAAGAGATGCATAAGAGTGATTTAGTGATGTCACTGTACATTTGGTTGGTTTATTGGAGCGGCAGGATTTTAAATGAAATCCCATTTCTGAGTTATGACAGAAGCCTGAACTGCAACAAATGCCATGGCCCTGTTGGGAGTGCTCTTGCAAGACAGACTATAAATATACAGTAAATTATTTTGTTTATTTTTGTTTTGTTAGGCTCCCATATTTGGCCCTCATGTTTTGTGTAATGTAGTGGAAGGCAAGTTGCTGTTATCTCTAATGTAGGGTACTGACTTCTGTAACATGATACTGATGCGAAAGGAGAGTTGCAGAAAGTTGAAAGTGAACTTCTTTGGGCTAAACTTCTTGGCTAGTTCAGCGTGTTGTGATAATGAGAAGAGAATCTGGTGCTTCGTGTTCAAGGATCTGCTTAATGGTGATAGGAGGCTCTCAAGAAAACCTATTGCCTTTAAAATTGCTTTTTTTTTTTTTTTTTTAAACATAAGTTTCCCTTGCACAAGCAGCTATCCAAACGGTATTTTTTTGCCTTTTTTTTTTTTTTTTGCCTTAGGGTATCATCCATGCAGTAGTGTTTCTTGTAAGATATTTTTGAAAGACAGCACTGTGGAAAAAAGCTTACTTTCTCCACTAGTACAGTGAATAAATTAATATGTTTTTTGGTTTCTTTTAAGTGTCTGCCAGGTACATTTCAATACACAGTGGCAAACTACATATCTATTTTTTCATGTAAAAAACCCAAACAAAACCCAACAAAACCCAAAACTATGCTGTCAGCTTCCAGAGTTTGACGGTTTGTTTTACTTCTCAGTCCTGAGGAAAATTAAGTGTCTTCCTGTCCCTGTGTACCTAGGTCTTGCTAGTGCTTGAAAAGATTGGCTGGTAAATCTGCATAGACATGCCCTTCTAGTGAAGTTGCATTGGCAGGAGTACTTAAGGGGTTACAGTTTTATACCAGCTTTCTGAAGAAAGTAAATCATGATAGCAAAGAGACTTATATGCATCTGAAGTTGGAATTCTGCTGCTCTAGATGACAGGTAGGGTTATTACCAGCAACATGTCTTAAGACAGAGTCATATCTGTGACTTTCACGTCACTTTTATATGTCTATCAAGTCACATTTTGGAATAAAAGAACTGTATTTTCTGTTTATCTGCAGGACATTTAAGGCTATGAAAAGTTCTGAAACTTGTAATTTAATGTAGTAGTTTCCGTGAAATTTGTAAATAAAGTAATATAGAGGAATAATGTTGCTTTATGTTTCCTGGTCCCCATTGGTCCAATGGTTGAGAATCGTTTCACAGTCGTTCTTGAGTGAGCCTGAACCATGTAGGTAGCAGAACAACTCGGTGTCTGTGGGTCAGAAAATAAGGTCTAGATTTTGCCAAGTATAAAAGATGGTGGTTTTTTTTTTTTTTTTTTTTTGATTGATTGATTTTATGTAATGCTTAGCCAGGACTGTTTGCTGCAAGATGCACACTTTCTCCAGTAATCCACAAAGATAGGAAACATTGCGGAAAATACTGAAAGAACCATTAAAATTGAAGTAAGCTGTGGGTTTCTGGGCTAAAACTTGCCTACTGGTGAACAGTGATAGAAGTAGCTCCTGAGATGCATGTTGATAGTGGTGGCATGCAAAGAGATTACAGGAGAAGACTGGTATGTACTATTGCATTAAAGTTGGAGGCGTGGTTCTTTTAAAATGCTTGGGTTTGTATTAGAAATTCAGATCCTGTAGGTTTCAAGAATCTCTAGTGACTGGAAAACTACTAAACTCTTGATGTTTCAAGATCTAAGAGACTGAAAAATGAACAGCTGAAAGAAGAGACTTCAGTGACACTGTTCAGAACTTCTGAAACATCTGCTTAAGGTCAATGGCTCACGTTTGCGTACCTTTTGTTGAAGATGATGGAATCCATCCTTAAATCTTCTGCAGACTTGCCCTTCTTTTTGGAACGTCCAGTCTGTCATTTCTGCTCAAGTAAAGTTCAAATGGAGCACTGAGATGATCTTTATATTTTACAAAATCATTTCAGTTAC
Organism: Aquila chrysaetos chrysaetos; assembly: GCF_900496995.4. Taxonomy (NCBI): domain Eukaryota; kingdom Metazoa; phylum Chordata; class Aves; order Accipitriformes; family Accipitridae; genus Aquila; species Aquila chrysaetos. The sequence goes on along the minus strand of NC_044016.1, from coordinate 20,833,253 downwards.
CCAGATAATCTCAACTGGGAAACATCTCATCTGTATTCATGTTATGTGTGAATTTCTCATAAAACTTACTGTCTGGAAATATTTTGCTCCCCTTTCTTCCTATTTTTAGATCTGAAACTTCAGTCAGTTGCAACTATCTTGCTTTTTATTGGAATAGTCTTAGTGTACAAAGATCAGAAGGGGTGCAGTATGCAGGTTATTTTAGGTTGCTTCATCTAGAGTTTATGTTGTGCTTAACTTCTCATTCTTATGATCTGGAAAAATTCTTTCTTCTTTTCTTGATTAGCAGACCATGTAATGTTGGTTTTTTTTCCTAAGACTAGTGGATTTCAGTAACCTGTTTCACTTTATGGTATATATAAAATCTTCAGCTCTAAGTTACTAAATACATGAAGATACTACTATATGTATATATTCCAGTTAATACATTTTGCTTATTAGAGATGAGGCATGATCCTTTAATGAACTACATGTTGGCAGTTCCCCATTGGCTTTTACAGGACTCCACGAACGTTTCACTTGTGTATAGCTCATCAAAGGGCTGGGGCTTTTACTGTTAAATGGTTATATGCATAGGTGAAACTTGTAAGCTAAAATACTCCTTGGCTGCTAGAAGCATGTACTGTGAAAGAGTATGTCAGAGAGGGTAATACTTTTACAATTCTATTTGTACTGCGGTGACTACTGCTTATTTTTCTTATAGTCCAGACTGATGCCGTACAACTGCATTCAGTGCCTTAGAACCAGAAAAGAAGGAAGTATGTTAATAGACGTAAAACAAATGAATTCCATTCTTGAAATGGTGGCAGCCAGCAGGAAGTTGATTGAAAACACAGTATGATTAGTTTTGTCTCATCTTATTTCTGGCAACTATAAGGTACTGTAGTCAGCTAAACCTGATGGCAGTATTGTTTGAGAACATGCCAGCAGGGGTTTTGCAGAATGTTACTATTTGTTCTGCCTTTCTCTGACACTGCATGCATCATACGTGTGATGAGACATTGTGCCCCAAGCATTCTGTGCAGGCCCAATCCAGAGTTTATTTCTGAGTCTGGATTTTCCAGTCACTTATGTATCATCAGGTCCTTGCCATGCCAATCTGGCTCTTTTCTCAATTTTGTTTACTAATATTAAACATTTGATCAAATGGCGAATCATTTAATATAAGCATGATTAGTTTGTGACTGTGTATCACCAAAGCTTGCTTTTAACTTCTAAACAAATAATGACTATATATATATATATACACATGCCATTAAGAAGCCTCTTCTCTGGTTAGTCTTTTCCTTCCTTTTTTTGGTGATTACAGCTGTTCATTCCATATGAACTCTCAGTGACTGTCCTTTTAATAAATACTTTCTAATCTCATAGGCTGTGTAGGTCATCGTGAATGCATAATGCCTTCATAAACCTAATTTTGCTTTAACCACTGTTGAAACTTCACATAGATGTTCCTAAATGAGGCTTGAGTAAACTGTTGAAATATGTACCTTTCCCTCTGAGAATTAGTTTTCACTGGTCTTGTATCATGCAGTTCCTTAGGGAGGCTTTCACTTACTCTGGTAAGCTTTGGATCAGATGCTAGAATAAGCAATGAATCTGTCAGTTTATCCAAAACAACGTATGCACTACCAAACAAGTTATTGTTTGTTAGACCTCAGTATTAACTGGGGACTTTGAGTGAATAGTGAGCGGTGAGGATCGAATAAGGTGCTTTGGGATAGCTGTGTGTGGGTAGTGCTGTCTGAGGGGCGGGGTTTCTCTGCAGTTATTGATGATCAGAAATGTCAGTTGTTCTCTCTAAAGTGATAAATTGATCTAAATCAATAAATTAATAACACTTATGTTTTAGGAAGGCTAATTCTTACTACCTTGTATAAGACCTACACCATTTTTTTGTAAGATAAAAGCTTGTTTGCTTTTATTTATTACAAATGTTTATAGGCCATCTATCACAGGAAACTAGTTCGTTGGGCTAAAGTAATTAATTTGCCTGCTGTGGACCTTGTACTCTGTTTTGGTGTTAGGTTAAGACTAAAGATACTTGAATATTGTATTTTTTTATGTTACACATGCATGAACTTATTTAATACTCCATCAAATCTTTGGGTAGAAGAACTTAATGATAGTTTAACTACAAACTGCTTCAACTGCTGTAACACATCTACCGGTGTGTTGCACAAACAGAAGTGTCAAATTATTTAACTGACAGAAACGGAGGGTCTCATCAAGAATTGATTTATTTACAAGTTTTCCTAGGAACTGCTACAGATGATGATAGCAGGCACTGGAGAGACACTGAAATTCTTTGCTTGGATCTTAATTTTAGAAGATATTGAGAATTATGAGATGTAGAGAAGGTTCTATCTGAGGAGAGGGTGGTGGTGGGGAATTGAACTTTGTCATGTTCCCTGCCTGAATAAGAATATGCAGAATAAAGAGTGATAAATTGTGAGATTCTTGTGATTTCCCTCAGTCATAATACAACTAGAAGAGCACCTCAACTAAAGTCAGAAGATAGAAATTTTTTTCACTTTTTTGAACAGTGAGTAATCCCCTCCTGCGAACGCAGTTGCAAGGTACCACATATTGGATCAGGGCTAAGTTTTCTGTTTGCTGCAGAAGCTTACCTTTAGGAATGGGGGTTATTGGCACTCAAAGTAAAAGCAGATGAACTGGATTTAATACTTTAATAAGCTCTTTTCTAGGAATGTGAAAACAATGCTTTCTTTTACAGTGCTTAATAGAATAGACAAAACAGAAAGGAGATTTTGTTATTTAACGAAAAACAGCTGTTCTGGATCAGAACAAAGATGCATCCAGCCCTGTTTCTGATTTGGGTGATAAGTGATGCCCAGGGAATAAGCATAAGGACAGAGCAAGCATGCAGTGATGCTTATTTTGGTATACCTCCTTTGCTTCTGGCAGTCTGACATAAGGTTGTCCTCTCTTTTATAGATTTATGGCTTAGTAGGTCTTACCTATTTTTTTATGAATTTACATAATGTCTTGGTGAATCCATGTGTACTCTTGACCCTCACAACATCCTGCAGCAAGTAGTTCCATAATTTAACCATTTGCTTTATGGAAAAAAAAAAAAAAAGTAATTGATTTTGTTTCCTTTAATCTTGCTGTGTGATAATTCTAAAGAGAGAATAAATTCAAACAGCTGGTGTATGAGGGTGTTTTGTTTAAGAAGATCCAAAAATAGGCCTGCTTGATTAAAAATGTCTGTTCACTTCTTCAGTGAAGCCAGAATTTCTGAAAAGAAAACCAAAACTTGCTTAAACCATGAATTTATTCAAAATCTTTATATAAAATGTTTTAGAAATATTCTAATTGTAGATGGATGCTGTGCTAATTACAGACAGACGTATCCAGCACCTTTTAATCTAACTGTAACTTCCTCATCAGTCAGAATGAAATTCAGTGTCATAGCTGCTGCTCCTACAAGTGGAACGAACAAGAAAGTAGTAGATTGTGTGCTGTTTTTTGAAGCTTGGAGGAGTTAAAAGTTACTGTGTCTAGGTCACCTCCCAGGTTTCTTTATATCTTCCTGTCAGTCAGTACCTTCTTCATGTCTTTTGTAAACTGTGATTAGTCGAAGGTATTGTGATTTGGGCATTGCTAATGATTATTCCACAGTTAGTGCTACGAAATACCTGTCTTAATGCTAATTAGTAAAATGTTCAATGTTGTATGGTAGCATAGATATGTTGTGTTTTGTATATTGCTTCATTTTATTGAATGTGCTTTGGGTTCTCAAAAGTTTCTAATGGTAAGTCCAGTCTGTTAGAGGGTTATAATATAGGTATCAGTTTTAAGGAAATACTACTGCTGTTTTTAGTTGCATAAATTTTAGCCACTTCAACATCAAACTTCCACAAAAGTGGTAATGTTGTTGCTGCATGTTAGGCTTGGAGAGCTGTTGAAGTCTTGAAATAACGGAAGCATCGTGACCCGGTATTTCCTTTAAGGTGTTGAAATCAGTGACTCAAAGCATTAACTTGAGAGAATGATCCTTGATGGATATATTAACTGGAGTTGTTTAGTTTTGACTTGAATATTTTCACTAACATGCTATGCCAATTATTACTGGATTTTTATTTTAAATTAGAAGTTTGTGCATATAAATAGACATAAGCTTCTTTAGAGGCAGTGAATGATGAATGTGATATATTTTCTCAGCAAAATATTGCTTATATTCTTTGAAATTTAAAATGTCACTGTGCTCCTGTATCTCCTCAAATATGCAACCTTGACTGACTAACTTTCTATCTTACAGTGTTATCAGAAATGTCTTGTGAATGTTTTTGGACAGTATTTGATCTTGATTATGTTGAAGTCCTTATTTGGATTTCAGAGATAAACTTCATATTCAGCTTAGGCTGGTAAATTACATTGATCTGTTCTCCCCTTTTTTTTTTTTTCTTCTTTTGCTCAAATGGCAGAAATCCTTCCTGTCTATTTAGTATAAGCAGGGCTCACTAGCATGGAGTCCCTTTTCTGGTTTTGGAAGAAGAATTAAAAATCAGGCAATAGCTGCAGCATGAATTGACTCCTCTAGATGTCAGATTTGTGATGGAACTTAGGTCAGAGTAGTTGCAGATATTAGAAAGGCATCTTCTCAGGACACTGAGAAGGCCACATAAGAAAACAGCGTTGAGGACACTATATGCAGCGAATGCAAAATGATTCTAAAATTATAAAAACCACTTTCTGAAAATGAAACATTTGTGTGGATGGTGCCGATCAATGGTTTCAGACTGTGGAGATGACGTTAACATACAGCAGAAGCAGGTTGGTGGTTTTAGGTTCTGCAAAAATGCCCAACCATTATCCTTTAATTTAAGATTTTGATGTAACACTGTTGGTTTTTTTTTTTTTTTAATAATGGGGATGGATCTTTTATTTGAATTGGTGAGAATTTTATATGCTTAAGGAGTGTGGGGTTTAAACTTTTCTTTTAAAAACTTTTTTTTTTAATACATTTTTTGAAATCTCGTGGCTTGGAAGTCAAACAGTGTATTGTAATACATAGGTCCATTCACTCTAAATTATTCTTTACCTGTACTCAGGAAAATGTATTAATTGAAGAGTTATAGTATTCCATGAGCTGGAGAAGGAAGATGTTTGCAGTTCCGTGTTCAATTTCTCTGTTAATAGCATCTGGGTGGTAGCATTGTGGTAAGTGCAGTACTTGCCTGTACAGAGAAGCTGAATTAGGAAATTGTTGATGGATTTTTACATTTAATCTGTCCTCTGGGGTCTTCCCTGCAGCAAGGAGTGTTGCCCTACATTATTTATGAAAGAACTGTAGGTATCCTATTCAATTCCTGCTGTTTAATTTGGCCAGCATGTGCATGCTCTGAACTTGAACAATGTAGGTCAATGGGAGGAAGATAAATTTCAGTTTCTAAATGTTGTAGTATTTTTATTAGTGGTTTAAGGGAATTTATTTTTAAAATTACTTTAATTGACATTATGTCCTTTAATAAATGTACTTTGGCTAGTGTTGGATTTCCAGTGTTTATTTGGTGTAAATTAAATAGACTAACTGGAAGTAATGAAAAATTTTGAATGGAGATAAAAACTGGTTTTCCTAAAATAATTTTAATAAGCAGTCAGACAAACTGGGAGAAAAATAGGTGGTTTGATGATTACTGTCTTTAGTTTCTAGCTCTTTAGTCCATGTAGTATCTGATGCTGGGTGAGTTGTTTAATTTGAGGGCCTGTTTTAGTAATGTATATATTCAACTTCTGCTTGTTTGAATGTAGAAGTTCTATTTAATTCCTAAGCAGCTAAGGAAGGGGGAGAAGAAAGGAGCACCATAGACTGGAAGCAGTGTTTTAAAAAAAAGGCAGGCTGGTTCCATGATAACCTCCAAATTGTGCACTTAGAAGAGCAGAGTCCAAAGTCACGTCCTCATTGACTTAATTGCTAAAACACAACCAGCCTTCACAATATGACTGCTACTGAGATCAGCCCTGTCACCATAACTGCAGCATTTTGATCTCTAATTATATGTTGTTAGTGGTGCCTCAGAGGAAGTTGCATATATAAAGTAGGCAAAATGCTGACATTTAGCAAGAGTTCCTCAGTATTGGAAATTGTATTGTCCTTCTAACTGTTGATGAGATGCTATTTTGGTCCAGGATAATGTCAATATTAAGGAATCTAGTGTTTTGATAAATCAGTTAACTGTCTTTTGAAACTTTTCTTTAACAAGTAGCCAATATTACTCAATGAACTGCATTTTTAGCTGCAGAAAGGTGAATCTTAGGTCAGGTGTTGCTGACACCAGTTTGCAAGAAGAGGCATTGGTGTCGGATGCAGTAATGCTTGTTCATTGTTTAATGTCCTAGCATTACCTTTTTTCAGTAATCTCCTTCAGAGAACTATTGGACAATAACGGTTTCTAAAATTGTCTGTGTTGTTAAATGCTTGCTTATTCATGCAGATAGGTTTCAAGTGTTCCCCTGAATTGTTAATACGTTAATCAGTTTAAAATCTAATAATTCCTATTTTTAGAATCAACTTTTGACTGTGTACTTCTTTGAAGGAGTGAAAGCATTTTTAACTTGCTATGTTTCCATAACAGAGGTTCTTTCCAATTTTCATTTGCAAGCATGTTAGTCTAATTATTCAGATTTTAATAGGAAAAAAAATTGATATGGAAAGCATCATGATTTAATTTTTTAAAATGCTCAGAATTTTAGAAGATTTAAAACACAGTGGTTCTTTGAAGCCACTGAAATCTTGTTTTTTCATTTTTACATAGATGTCTGGATGAACCATCAGCTGTGCTATGACTGATAAAGGGCTTTTAGGATTAATCCATATATACTCAGTAACTTCCCTAGGTGTTAACTCATTTTTGAGCTTTCAAAAGAAAGCAATTAACAATAGCATTTGAACACTTCAAATATCTTTTTTTCTTGGTGTTGGAGCTTTGTGATTAATACTTCATGGCAAAGTAATTGAAATTAAACTTACCTTGGAAATAATTAACTTAAGATGGAGCAAATTGACCCCTCATTTTATTTAAAAAAAGTGGACTAACTCTGCTGCTTGTAACTCGTGTTGTCAAATACATGGAGTGTTCGTGATACTTCTAACATGCCTGTTTTAGAGTATATTTCTTTTCCAGAATTAGTTAGATGTTAGAATGTCACTATACATTCTTCTCATTTTGTCTGTAGTTTAGCATTGGTTTTATTTTGGACACTGGGCACGTTCCTGTTTTAACTTTCCCTTGGGTACTGTGATTCCAAATATACAGACATTGTGCTCTAATGCTAATTTTTTTTTTTTTTTTTTTTAATACAACTTACATTTATTACAAGAGTTCAGAGACTATAAACCCATAAAGATAAGGGTAGTAGAGTGTTCCTTTTTTTTTAATAGAAGTCCCCTTCTTGGCATTTAAGTCTGGAAAGGATTTATTACTATTTCTGCTGCTGATGTACTGTGTGACAGTCGGTCCATGCTTTTCCCTTTCCATGTTTTCCTTCATTAGTGATTCACATATCACTTTTAATTTAATTCCACAGTGCTTTAGGAGTCTTGAATGAGAGACTTGGTAGCAAGGAGTATTTACAGCTTCTCCAGCTCTGTCCTTTAGAGAGAGGTGTTTGTTTTAAATCAGAACTTGCTCTAGGACAATATTGACCCATTGACATGTTGTTTCCAATGTTGTTCATGTAGAAGGAAGTGTTTGTGGTGGGTGGAGGAAGTATTTTTCAATCAGAAGAGTTGCTATGCAATTAGAAGAACAAGAACCACCTGCATTACACATCTGCAAATCTCAGGTGGTTTTGCAGTACTCTCTTGATGAAGATAGGACCCCATTATTATCCATTATTCTGTGATGCAGTCTCTCCGTTGATTATTAATGTTCTCGTGTGACTAATTCAGGAAAGACCAGAAATCTTTCTGGTGAATAATTAACACTTCCTGTCCTGCTCAAGTGGCTTGTAAAGACGGATTCAAAAGGTAAAAGAAAAACACAGTGATGTGTATCATTATGTAGTAAAATAAACTGATGCATTATATCATTCTTTCAAAGTAAACTAAAATACTGGAAATTCCATCACTTATTGGCATAATGAGAACTCTAGCATTACAGGTTAGAATTCATGTGCCTCAGCTGTCATGTCTTCTGAAGTGCATCTGAAATTCAGATACTGAAATTACTGGTTGCTTTTGAAACTGCTGTAATTGGAAACCCAAACTAAATGGAACTAGACCAGGGCTTTGCAAAACTTAAGCCTGCAGCTTCCAGAGGTTGCTATAATATTTGGTTTCTTTTTTTTGTGTGTGCATTGATTTTTTTTTTTTTTTTTTCTTCAGGTTCCCAGCACACTGCTAGATGCCATTGAGATGGAAAGTGATTTAGCTGCTTTCTTATTAACATTATCTCTGTCCTTATTATTTCAGTTTGCTGATTTAGTAGTGGGTTTCTGACTACCGTTAGCAACATGTTTGTTGCAAACTTGAATACAGAAGTGCTTTTAAGTAGTCTTTATGTTGAAATTTTGTGGGGATTTTTATTTTTTTTTTTACATATATATACACACACAAAACTTCAATTTCTTTGCAACTTTGATGCAGAATTATAAAAACTGAAATGGCTTCTTCTGTGGCACTTGCGGATGGATTGTGTAGCTAATGACACTAGCACAGAAGAATGCTCATATGTGTTTTTCAATTTTCAGGATGAAAACAGCTGTAAAAGAAATGTTTTCTGTTTGAACATGACTGACTAACTATTCTAATAGTATTTTTCTTGGTATGAATGTTATAAAAATAAAATTCGAGATAATCTTGATTTTTTTTTTTTAAATTATTTTTGAGGAATACTTAAGGCCACTCAACCAATGAATACTTTATGCAATTTATGGTCCAAATGGATTTGTACTCTTTCTAAGGTTATGCAGGACAAATTCTGAAGGTGGGTGTTACATTTTTAGTAGCACAACTGAGTACCTAGTTTGGAAAAAGTAGACCAGCTTTTGGAGGCACAGGCTTTTCTTCAGTAAATGGGGAAGCTGGTCTACTTCTTCTAAGTATATACCTAGATAGTACCTCTGTGCCCAAAATCAGTCTTGCCTATATCCTTAGGTCATCGTGGCTGCAACAAACTACTACTAGGACATGAAAGACAGGTGTCTTCTACCAGCTAGCTGGACAGACAGCCTGAGTTAATGTTTCTGTATGTTTGTTTTCAGCTGTTTACTTGTAGATATTGTTTAGAAACCACTGTTTGTGCTAAAATCATGTGGCACAATATGCAGCAAACACTGAATGTGGTGTTATCCTTACTACAAAAGATATAAGCTGCTAGTTCAATTTGTACCATCTAAAGATAGCTACGGATGTGTTTAATTTACTTTGATTCTAGTTGAATTAGTTGAGTGTAAACATTTTCTTTGAAAGGGTATAGGTAGCATTTTACCTTCCCGTAACAGAACAAAAACATCTATGTAAATGGACTTGAGAAGAATGATGCTTAGAGCGCTAAAAATCCAAAATTTTCATCTGCCAGTCTACTGTTTGCAGGGGGTAAATTAAGTAAAAGTGTTGAGAAGTAAAGGAGCAAGAAAACAATGTACCTGAATTTCATAATTTACATATTTGCTATTCATTAGTTTCATAGTTGGAGACACCTTTTTTTTTTTTTTTATTAATATATTTTGTTACCTGCCACTTAATTTCCCAGACTGCTGTGGTGCTTTGGTGAAAGTGGAGAGTGAGAGAAGATTGTGTGGTCCCCTTTCAGAAGGGGCCTTCCATGAGTAAAGAATGCAGCTGAAGAAGGTGCAGAGATGTATGATTAAAAGCTTAAAGTCAAGCAGAATCACGGAAACATTAATTTTTCTTTCTTTTATTTTGTTTTTCTTGGAGACTAGAGGTGACTGAAGAGTTATGGGCTGATACTGCTGCTTGCTTGCTTGATTTTTAAAACTCCTTTTAACTCCTGCTTCTGTTTAGGATTCAACATTAATTTGACATAGTTAATGAAGCAGTAGAGTTGCAGTTTGCAGCTGCAGCCTGTCACAGTGGCTAGGTAGTTAAAACTTGTTTGTTCTCGTTGTATACTGAGAAGGTTACACATAGCTTGGATGAGAGTTCAGGATGAGGTAATATTATGGGGCTCATTTTTATTACCTACTGTTAATGATCACTCTGTGCTTGGTTACTGTGCCTTTGCCTAAGATTACCTTCAGAAATGCATAAAGAGCTGATCTAACGAAAGAGCCTTTGCTGTTTGCTGTGCATGCATGCAAATGAAATGTTTAACTTGGCCCTGATTTCCCACTGTCTGAATTAAATCTGTCCCTTCAGTCTTGATTAGTAGAGGAAAGTAAGTTGAGGGTTGTTTCCACCCTTGCTCTGTATTATTTCAAAATAGGAAAATGATGATGATAACATAATGGTTTCTGAGTGCTGATACCCTTATTTTTGTTCCTGTAAATAAATCTAGGCTGTCTACTTTAAACACTTACAAAATAGTGAAAGCTACCCTGTGAAAATGACAACTGTGAAGATTACAGTTTGCGTTTGCATTAATCTGGATCACTGAAGATGGAAAAGCCAAAATACCAGTCTGTGTAAAGGTTTCCTTCTCCTGTCACAGGATGAAGGATGTGGGACGAAGGATTTTTTTTTTTTTTCTCTAAATGTTTAAAACCCTTGAACTTTAAAGCAAAATGTGCATGCTGAATTCTTTCCACCCTGGTAATTGAAATGCAATTGCCTGAGACCTGGGAAGTGTGCTGTGTGAAGTAGGAGAAAGGCACAATGCATTAAGTAGGGGGTCTGGTCCCAACTTTACATCTGACTCCCTTTCTGAAGAGTGCTATTCTGTGCCCTGGGATCTACCGAACAGCACATGCAGCAGCTCATATCTTGTGGCTAGATGACCAGTACTAACTTAGTGGAGAAAAGTGAGCTACCTGTACAGTTGGTCCGCACTGCCCTCTGCAGTAGTTGCAGTCTTACTTAGGGGTCTTTCACTTGAAGAGCAGTGGAATAAGAGTTCCTGACAGTGAGCTTTCAAGGCACAACATGAGAAAGGCCGTCACAAACTTCTGCACTCGGGAATTAATTTCGACTGTGACAAAACTTTGAAGGAGGTGGGAAGGGGAAGGGTGAAGCACATTCACGTTTTGTTTATTCCTTTAGTTTCCTTCCTACCTTTTCTTCTAAGTCCTCACATGTAGAAAAGAAAAAAGAGGTATTTTTATTTTTGTCAGGGAATAAAACTTAACAGTTTTGGGTGACCTTGTTCTCTCGGTCCTCCAGCTGTTAAATTTTAGATCTGCTGTACTTGCATAAATAAAGGCTTTAGTTATAAATTTATAAGGAAAACGTCAAGCGGCTAGGCACAAAATTTGATCTATCTTGTTAATTATGTAGACATTGCAAACTTCTCCACATACTGCTTAAAACTCTTACTCTTTTTAGAAGAAAACTCACTGCTTATGTGCAATTGTATTACGACAAAGCAAGGTACACATTATAGAACGGTAAATACCAGTACTTTCTACAATTTTAGTTTAGATGTTGAAGGAGTAGGTAGCATATTGGGGGGGTAATGTTTAAGATGTTTGAGAGATCCTGATAATTTATTTACTTAAAACAGGCTGCTAATGGACTTTATGTAGTTCAGCAGAGTAAGCTAGTGCTTATCTTGGATTAATTGTATGAATTAACAGAAATTGCATGTTTAAAATGCAAGTGGACTGATGTAGGTCAAGCTAGTTAAATTTGGGAGCTTAGATTTGTGGGTCACTGATTAACTCAACAGATTGGTTATGTCAAAGTTGTTTCCAAACAAGACTTATTGCTGTTGATAGCATGTTTGATTATTAAGCTAAATGCTTAACTAACCCCCCTGTGATTTAGCATGCATAGTGCTTACTTAGTTGCATTTCTCATTAGTTAGATGCTGAGAGGAGATGAGATTAGCAGGCTTTATTTATGTTTTTGGCAGATTATTGTATAAGGCTTTCTTCTTAGCACTGCTAAGATTATAAAATTAATAGGAAGCCTTCTACTTGTTTCTTTGAGCTTTACATGATTTGTTATTATTTGTAAGTGCTAGCCATGTATACCTTGCTTTGCAGAGCTGCCACAGAGGGGCTGAAATACAAGATGAATACATTTTTCATTAAAACTTCGATTTTACTAAACCTAAATTTGGAACAGCAATCATATGAAAATATTTATTTGTACTTTAGAGACACAAAGAGCCCCCTAAACTGGACAAATAATTTATCAAGTTGGCATTATGCGAAATTGTCAACTGTTAATCAATCAGTATTCTGCACTAGTATAGTTCAAAATCCTAAAATGGAATTGCTTCCCAAAGTAATTGGGTAAAAGAAGTGTGATACAACACAGACCAGGAAATACCTGAGGCTAGTAGAGGTACAAATGAGTTCAGCTACAAAAGTGTAGTTATAAAGTTGGGAAAAATGCATAGAAAATTGAAAACCAAGTTATTTGTTATCTTACTGCAAGCATAAAGGGAGATTTATACATGGAAGGTGTGTATGGGGAATGCTAAATGCTCTCCACTGGGTATGTCGCTTGTTACTTACAGGAGCAAAATTTGAACGGTGACTGTATGAGAGCAGAGGGTAGGATTGCTCATACACTGTACAACCCATGGGTAGTCATTTGAACTAAATTCCAGAGGAAGCGCAGAACAGCTTTTTGTTGCAGTGGATGGGTACTATCAAACTCCAGCTTTGGGGGACAAACAGTAAGAAAGGACTCAAATTTCATTTAACCTCTCATCTGTCATTAAGAGGAGTGAGGATGCTACTGGAATATGTAAGGCTGAAAGATTTGTGAGAAAAATAGCTAAAACTTGTTTCTCCGCCTTGGAGCATGAAAATGAAAAAAATTAAGTTACATCGATAGAGATCATGAATCCAATGGACATTTTCAGCCTAAAGAGTATACAATCTCAGCTTGCTGGGTTTCTCTCACTGGGATTGTTTAGCCTTTTTCTACACTTCCAAATATTGAAAAGCTTAAGACTGAAATAAACCCACCTGATTTCTGATCATGTAACGTAGGATCTAATGTATTTTTTTCCCTTGTGAAAGTTGAGTTTTGATTTATTTACTGGGAGGGCCTAGTTAGAGAAGCCCTGAAAGTAATATGATTGGGTTAAAACCAAAAAGAATTCTTTATCTTTCATGGGTAACAAGGCAAACATAGTTCCTGTAACCAAGTGTCCTTCACTGAAAGTCCAAATATAATAAATTATTTCAAAGCATTTAAATGACTTGTGTGTCAAATCCCATTGACACTTAGGTGCCTTTGAAAATGTTACATTACCATCCGTACTTACGTAATGTCATCAGGCAGTGATTGTAGGCTTGTAGGACTGAATCCAAAGCCAAAACCATGGTGAATATCTTAGTGGGGCAATTTAGTTCAGTAGCAGAGTCAGCATTTATTTGATAGGCTTGTGCATGACTTCACTTAAGTGCATTTAAAATGTAGTTGTGTAGTCCTTTTCTTCTATAAAGTATGCATATGTTTAATATTGCAGCAGTTTTTAACAACTTCAAAATTAGTTGCATGTTGGAAAAAATAATATAGTTTTACATTCTAATGTTTTCCCCAACTGGCAGGATAACAGAGCAAAACCTGTTGTGTATTTATCTGTAGTTCACATTCAGTCTTGCAGAAAAATTTGAGAGCATTCAAATGAAACCGTGCCATAAACCAAGATAACTGTAGTTCTGTCCAGAGTTTGCACATGTGAAAATGAGTCATAAATGCATGATGACTTATTAGTATTTTAAATGTCAATATGAAATATTTTTGTATGGCCATGGACAGAAATGTAATTATTTTCATCATACATGTGCAATAATTATTTAATGTCATAAGGCAGTATTTTTTTGACTTCTTACTGGTTACTCTATCGTGTGTTTAATTAGAAATACTCTTGTGTATTTAAAACCATATATATTTTCCCCATTAGTAAGACGCATCACTCACCAGTAATTTATTATCGTTTCTGCTCACAAACTGTTCTGGGAGAAATATGTTCTCAGCGTTATGTTCACATGCTATTTATGACTATTTCTTTGACAGACTCTGTAGCAGGATACCTAATTTTTGTGTCATTTGACCTATTTCCAAACAGTTTTGAGTCGGAAATTACTTCAGGTATTTGTTGTGCTTCAAAAAATTATAGTAATTTTTCTCTGTAAAAGATGCAGGTTTGTTGTATGTTTATAGCCCACAAAATGGTCTACAAGTTTGAGGGGAAAAATTTGGAAATCCTAAATTTACGAGGTCTGTTCTCCTGTTGCATGTTAACTCCTGTAAAAGTTTCTTGGCAACCTCATTGTGCAATGGAAACTTTCTCCTATCCTTAACCCCTTTCCTTGTGCCTTAGAATGCATACTGTAACAGTGTGTTGGGAGCCCTATTAGCAACAGGATTTTTCCTGAATAGAGTACTCAAGTAAATTGCCTGAAGTAGGGAACAAGGCAGGATTACTGAACACATTGGCCAGGGTGGGGGGAACAATTTAGATGTTGTAATGGAAAAAAAGGTGTTAAAAATACAACTTATGTTCAGGTGTCCTGAATCAGCAGGTTCTCAAATTCACATACTTTCCTGTTAAATTCAGAGAAGAAGTGGCAGAGCAAAGAGGGAAGGGCAATAGCTGTCATTAATATGGATGTTTAACATTCAATGGTATGAACTTGTAAGTAGCTTGGAATATAGTCTTTGCCATAATAGATGGTTGATATATGCAGCAAAAGAAGCCCATTTCGTTTCAGTGAGATGTGGATGCCTGCACTGGGTAAGAAATAGTCCCCGAGGCCAGACAAGCTGTAAGCTCTAGCATTCTAGGGTGTGATGTTTGATACAGTACAGTTTCAAAAGCCTCAGTAACTTGGAAGATGAGTCAGTAACAAAAAAATGCATTATTCCATCCACACAAATTTTGCTTTCCTAATTAAATGCAATGTCGATAGACTGTAAAGCTGTCATATAACATAGCTTTTATGGAGAAGGCTAATGTTTTTAGAGGTGTTCTGCTTTCCCCTAACCAACCTTTGAATTATTTGAGACCCTTCTATAAAATCATACAGCTTTTTTTCATATTATATACTGTAAATGCCAGAAATATGGCTACAATCACTGACCTTCAGCTGTATAATGGTAAGATAAAAAATTTTGAAAACTTTGGGCCTGAGATATAAAGGGCATTGCTTTGTACATCAGGGAAACTTCACTCAAGAGTGAAGTCCAGAATATTCATCTGGTTAGTCCAATTCATAAGCTTTTTTTTTTAAAAAAAAAAAACCACCAAACAAAACCAAAACATGTAGTACTTCTGTTCCAACTAAAAGTGATGATTCAAAATAAGATGCTCACCTTTAAGGAACAAAAAGCAGTACAAGGAAAGACAGATACGACAGTCTGTCCCATTGGCAGCTGAGAGGAAAGAGGCAGTTTGTTCAAAAATTCTTCTTTTTTACCTTTGGACCATTCTGTCGCTATTACTGAGGAGGCTTCTGGACCTTCTTGTGTGCTCTGTGATGAAATGTTCATGGTGTATTACAGAAACACACCCTGCCCACATTGTGTGACTGGTTTTAGCATAGGTCTTATAAAGGAAAAATGAAAGCTACTGCAGTGTAGCTACAGTTCTCTTGCACAGTACAAAAATGAATATAACTTTTGTTCCTCTGAAACTGCTAACACAGTGATGGTTGTATTGGTGTAGCTGATGAGTAAATGATGTGAATTAGTTAAATGCAAGCTAGAATTGTATTTGTGTCTTGAAGCTTTGGGAAAGTGTTCGTCACTGATTTGCAACTAGTAAGAAAATTCAGTTTTAAAAGCAAAAATAGTGTGAGATTGTTGGGGAGATGGGAGGATTTGGGTTTTTTCCTTCTTTTTTTCCCAGAATGAGTATTTTAACAGGAAAGAACTTGTTTTATAATGTTAAAGCATTTCATTTCAAATGTGAGGTTTTAAAGAGCCATGTGGTTCTTAAGTATGTTTAGAAAGCTGTCCAGAAAAAAATGACTGTCAAGCAGGATATCTTTATATTATTTTGTACTCTTTGGTTACTAAAACCAAGAGCTGACTGCATGACAGTTGCAGTTTGTTATGTCTCATGTACCATTTCTAGTCAGTTTAGGGTTTCCAGACAGCATGTTTCAGAAGCCATAAATTGATGATAATGGCAGTATCCTTATATATAATATTTATTAATATTTTAATGTATATACAAATATAATACTTATTAATATTTATATATATATCACTTGTATTAAAGCCATAGGCCTTAGTATTTTCTTATTAACTCACATGTTTAATTTGTATAGTTGACTTTAGCAAAGAAGTCATGTTATCTTTTTTTAAACTTTAGGATATAGAGAAACAAAATTTGGTCATTTCTTGTGTGAAGCAAAAATATGAAGAGTTCTACCAGCATTTAGAAATTCTGATAATTCTAGTTCTCAGATGACCCACAATTTAAATTTTGATTAAAGCTTAATTCTGAGGTCTGAAGCTTCAGCCAGTTGAAAAGCCTGAGATCTTCACTTATGTATTTAAAAAGGGACTGTTAAAAGAAAGTCTCTCTTGCTTTTTTTTCCTGTTGTTGTTTTAACCTTTATAGAGACACTTAAAGGCTTTGAAATTTGTTTTATCAATAGAGCTGTTGGGACTGTCAAACCATTTCTTTGCTTCTGTTGAATTAATAAAGTCTCAAGAGCAGAAGTGGGAGCTGTTGCAAACCTTTACTGAGTGAGCAGGAAGTGAGTTGAAATATACAGTATTGTTCACTTTAGCATTGCTCAAGCATTTTATTCATGTTTGGTTCCCTGGCTGTGCTTTTTTTTTTTTTTTTTTGTGATAATACATCCCAACGTGTTTATTGTCCCACCTTCTGAATTGCTAGTTCTTATGCTGAAAAGAAAAACAGGAAATAGACCAGAACTCTTGTAATGTAGTGTAAAAAAGAAGCAAATACATTTTGTGTGGATTACTCATACTTTATTTGTTTTGTGGAGAAATATCCTGGATTATTTTGCATACATGATACTGAATCTTGTAATAAGATAAGTTACAGGATTGAGCCTGTTTGTCTTAATACAGTATTCAACATTTCCACTTCTGTGAATAACATACAAGACCACCACATCAATAAATGTATTTGGCTGCCATGTGCTACTGATAGGCTCTTAATAGTACAGGCCAATTTTTGTAAGTGATATTTGTTCCCTATAGATTTATTTGCAGACATTGCAGGCTGTGTTATCATATAGTAGTGCCCACTACAGATGGCATTCACTGCAGCCTTGCAATACAAATGTAAGCAGGCTGTGATTTAACTTGGATTTTGTAGAGTTGAGGGATGATCTTCTGAGCTTGGTGCAAGTCATACTGTGACTCATTCGTTGGTGCTGAAGTGTGGTAACCTGTTTCTGTAATACATTTCCTTTATGCAGTAAATTCCCATTAGTGTTGCTAGTAGTTCAGCTGATTCAGTGTTTACAACAGCAGGAACACTTGTGTGCTCATAGTTTGAGTTATAAAATGTTTCACAGATGTTAAAGTACCTAGAGAATTATAAACGTTCAGTGCAAACTGGCAGAGATGTAACACAGCAGAAAGGCAGTAGGCTAACTTCTGCCCTGTATGGGTACTTTTTTGTGATGCATCGTCATCTTAGGGGTCATGGGTACAACCCATTAGGTGGTTATATGTATGGTGTATTTGAAAGTATATAGGGTCATCAGAGTTTTGAATAAACAGTGAATTTAATTTTCTGACTTTGGCTATGTGTGAAGGCCAAGGGGAAGTGAGCACCACCTAATATGAGATGAGCAGTCTCTCCCCAACTTCCTTTGCCATTTTTGTATTGCCATGTCTGGTTTTTGGTTTTTTTGTCGTTTTTGTTTGTTTGTTTTGTTTTTGTTTTTTAAGAGTTCTGCAGACTTTCTAAGCCAAGAGCTAAACTGAGATTTGGAGTCCAGGCTACTTTCTCTGAGAAGATCAGTTAGACACTGGAACAATTTGCCAGTGCTTCATAGGATGTGCTCAAGAAAAGACAGGTGGAATATTTACTATTAAATAACCTCCTGTATTAGTGGAGAACACAGTGGGACACAGCTGGCCTTTCTTAGAAACTCTTTCAGTTTAACCCATACCTAGCTCATACCAGAAACTTCTCTCAGGAGACTAAGTGATTTTAAGAATGCTTAAGATTTATTTTTAAAAGATATTTTTAAAGTTGGCTATAGTTGCATACATATCACACTACCTGCATTACATCTTTTGCTCTCAATCACCCTAATATCTTTAAGACAATAAAGATTTGAGTTCTGATTGGAGAATATTGTTGTTGTAGATCTGACTGCCTTTTCAGCTGATAAGTAAATAAGCAATAGGGTTTTATGTTCATGCCTCTGGTTCTAATGTAACAAATTCTGGGGGTCTCCAGGTTCTACCAGGTGGTAGGTGGAAGTACGCCTGTGGGTAAGTGAATTGAGTATGTTTGTAGTAGATTTGGAGCAGTACTGATTGACAGCATAAGGAATTATGTATGGTGTTTTGTTCCTTGTAAGGGATAATAGTAGCAGCACAGAAACTTTTGCAGTCCTGAGTGTGAGTTAAAATTATTTTCAAATAGCGAGTCCTTTAAGCCTTTGAGATAAGTGCTAAAATGTCAGATCTTCAGTCTTGTCGTTTTTTTAGTGTCCACACTTTATAACTTTGATTTCCTATGCTCTGTTTAGAACACCTAAAACTTAAACACAAAAGTGTGTATCCTGATGTTAAGTCATGACCTAATAAATGCTTTAGTTTGTATGATCTCCTATGTTAGTAAATAATTTGAGAGCTATGCTATCTGGCATGGTAGCAGACAGAGAATTCTTTTGATCACTTATTTTTCAGTTCTTTATACTTCAGTTGGTAGAATGGAGTTTGCCTTGCCTCAATTTACATCTTCTACCTATGCAGGCAGGTTATGTAGGTGAGGGTACTTTTTTTGAACAGTTTAATGTGTCAGAGTAGTTATATTTTAAGTTTAGTAAGGGAATCAAGTTTAGACTGAGGACAAAATCCTTCCAATAGTTGTGATGAGGGTGTTAAAAGCAAAATCAGAGTATTTGCCTATAATGGCCTGTGTTTCATTTTGACTTTTAAGATTTTTTTTTGGTGGTTTTTTTTTTTTGTTTTTTAACCCCCCCCCCCGTGTCATTATTTTAGTAATTGTCCAAAAACCGATGGACTGGGTTAGGTGTTATTTGCTAATGTTTTTATTCTGTATCTAGTTCAGTATTTTGCCTTGTTTATCTTGTTCTCTGATAATGAGAAGATTTGGGAGTGTGGGAGTAATGAGGGAAGAACACTGGAGAAGAACTTCCCTGATTCTTTTTCTTTTTTTTTTTATTTTTTATTACTATGCAAAAGATGGGCTGTATGGGGAAAGATATCTGAAAGGTATCTGTGGATCTGTTCTTTTCCCCTGGTCCTTTTTGCTGTTCCCTGAGTACAGATGCTCATACTATAATGTAAGGGATTAATTTTCAGGCGTGCTGCAGTTGAACATGCAGAAGAGAGAACAGTTCTTGATCACAGTCAGAAACAAAACAATTGAGGCCTCTGACAAGATCACTAGCACTTTGGATGTTTTAACTAAGAATGTTTTATTGGGATAGCTAGATATATTAACTACCCAATCTTGAATATTTGGGAATGAACTGCTGTTGTTTCCCTTTTGAATTTTGAGAAATATAGTTTTTTATGTATATTTTGAAGAGCTATAGAGAGATGAAAGATGGAAAAAATAAGATAAACTCAGAATAATCTAGTGTAAAAATGCCAGTGCAGCTCCATAAGGAACAAACTCTTGTCTGTTAGATCCAATTCAGCACTGGTGCTGTTGGTCTGGGTTGGTTTTTGTGTACCATGCTCATTCTATTTCAATGCGTATGGAAGATACCTCATGCTGTTGACTTCTTGTTCAATGTGGTGACTGTGGTAGGGACCATATAGCTGCGAAAGAGAAGGAAAAGATTTTATTTGCCTATATAAAAGAAGAAAAGCATCTGTAAAGTTATTAACAACATTTATATATTATGACTCAAAATACTTTTGTTTAATTGTATCCTTTTGTTTTGATTGTTTCATTATTTACATAAAGTTAAATATGCAGACATACATACACTCAACTTTCCTATTACAGAAAGTTATTCTTCTATCAGGTATTTATTTTCAAGAGTTTGTTTTCTCTGTGAAAGAAATTTATAAACATAGACTTGTAATACGCCAGTCTTATTCAGTGAATCAGGTGCATGTTATCTTGGATTAACATGTGATAAAAGAAAATGCCAAAGACCAGGATATTGTCTACTAAAAGAATGCATAGGATGCTCTTCATCCTGTTTTTGAAGGAGCTTTACTACTCCTTAGTTGTTCTATATTTGAACTAAATCGTATTGTTACAGTTACAGAAAGACAAGTAGCTAGACCTATGATCTAACTGTAGTTAATGAGAAGATTGAAGGTAATAATTTAGTATTTGCTGTTATATCAGTGATGGGCAGGTTTTAAATCTGTATTTTCCAAGTAACTTTTTCCCCCCCTGGAATTGGGAGTGGAGTATTTAAGGTGCTTTTTCTTCGTGAAAAAACTTGAGTACTACTGCTTCTATTGTATTTGCTCTTGGAGATCAGGCAGTTGCATTCAGAATGCTTAAAAAAGCAAGACATTGACTCTATGGAGCATTACATTATTTTAAAGGTGTTTCCTGTTTTACACCACAAATTCTGGACACTATGGCTGAAGTGATTTGGGCTCAGGGTGTTTATTACAGTGATCCTATATTTTAATGTGTAGTTCTTTAGCCTAGTTAAATGTATTTGAAGCTTTTTTCTGTTCAAAGTAAAATTGAGAAGAGTTTTGAAATAGCATAGCTGGATAAAGTGCAAAGTTGAGGTAGCTGTTGCTCCTGGGCACGAGAGTCATAGGATTTGAGGGAAGCAGCACATTTACTTGCAGTCCAGTTGCTGAATTCTACTACCACATCATTGAGTCATTAACTTTCCAGCAACCATTACTTGGAAAAAGAATGGACTTGACCAGCATGCCCGAGGTCAAGCTGAGGTCTCAGAAATCATGTTGGAAATGCAGGGGGAAGCTGAGGTTTTCAGTCATTAAAATACCCTTTGTATGCTTAATGTTTTAATCATGGCTTTAAAAAAAAAAAGACAAAGCAACCAATGTTCCCCACCCCCTAAAAAAATCCAAAACAAACAAATAACCCCAGCAAAACAACCCTAAAGAATAATATCCTTTAGGTGTCATGAAGAATATGTTGACTGTATGGATCACAAGTGGTAGGGGAGGCGGTGATTCTTCTCAGGTGTAGCAGGAAGAGAAACAAGCATAATGATGTACTGCATGCTGTCTTGTGTAAAGGATTAAAAACTTAAATGGTTTGCAATGTTCCATCTGCTGCACAGACTTTCTAGCACTTCTATTTCATTCTGTATTTCTTGATCTAACTGTGCAGATTCTGCTCCCCACCCCCTTCCCCCACCGCTTTGGGATTTGGCTTTTAATGGGATGTTTTGGGACAGTTTATAGAGCATATGTCATTCATAACAAGTGAAGGGTCTGAGGGCTGAAGGCAGTTTTCATGGCCAGCATCCACTGTGTCTTAGAAGCTCCTGAGAAGGCAACTTTATGCTTCTCTGAAAAGAAGATGCTGGTTTTATATAAACTATCAATGGAGCTGTAGATAACAACTTATATGTCATCTTTTACTGAACTAATAGTGCTTAGTGTATGACTTCTTTATATATCTTCACTTGTGTTTATGCCTTGGGAGTACATTTATGGAAAAAAAAAATCCCACCTTCTTCTATGTTCAGATTAATATCTTGCTTTGTATAAGTTTTTCTGTTTGTCATTGTCAGCCTAGCTCTTACTTATAGTGTTTTCCTTTTTTTTTTTTTTTTTTTTTGAGGGCTTATTGGCTTTTTTTAAATGGTGTTGCCAAACATTTATGTTTGTATTGGTTTGTTGCTTGGACTCTTTGTTGTTGTAAATTTTACCTGATTTATTTAGTTTTTTTCAGACACTTCAGAAGTTGAATGTGTAACACAGAAGCATCTTGAAGGAATTGTTTGTAAGCAGTTTTATGCTGGTTAGAAATGCTGCATTCCTTGGAATTATGCTTAACTTTGGCTTTGTGGTAGAAAACCTGGAAGTTAATGTGAGAGAAGATCTCTTCTCAAGTTTAAATACCCAAAGTGGTGTTCTGGGCCAAGACTTTCTGTGAGGTGTTAGTGCAAATAGTACTTTATAACATTTCTGCACTATAGCAAGCGAGTGACACTGTTTCTTTACTCTGGGCTGTGTTTTGAGGCTAGGGGTCTCTGTTCATTACCTGAGAGATGCAAAATCTGGTACAGTCTTCTACCTGAGAGCTATTAGGAAGCTGATCGAAATTTCTGGATGACTAAGATAAGCATTCAAATCTGCTTGTGTTACCAGCAAGATAGTTCTGGGTAGTTGAAATACAACTGGCCTTAGTGGTTTTTGTGCTGGTTATGATGAGTTATCAGTAGTTTATTTCACTTTTAAAAATGACTTTTAATGTATTTTCTTTCTATATTTCTTTCTCTCTTTTATTTTTCTTTTATTGTACCAGCAGGGCAGAATTGTTTTCTGCCAGTATAGGTGGATCTGCCTTTAGGAATGTTTGGTTTAAATAGTTAACTGGCAGATTGCTCTTAGTGTAGGCATATCCTTGATACGATTCATTTCAAATTCCTGAAGGAAGAACTGAAGTACTCTTACCCTCTAGAACGGTATCATGAGATGTGGCTACAATTTCCCACCCGAGAACTGAAAATGACTGTGTGTAGTCAGGTGTAGAGGCAGCACTGACTGAAGTAAGACCATGTTGCTTCCTGACTGTATAATTGAGTACAAGGCTAGCTAGGATGGAAGAAAGTGAATTTCCTGCAGTGAACTTCCAGCTAAGCTTTTGAAGACTTTACTGAAACCTGTTTTAAATGGGGAGGAGGAAAAATGCCTGCTAACTTACGTACTGGCAGCTTCTTTTAGTTGTGTGTTTATGAACAGTGTAATAAGATAGGATTGCAGGCTCATTGTCAAAATTCTTCAACTGCTTTTCAGGAAGTGCTACAATTCTACTGTAGCGTGCAGTACCGGAAGGGTTTGATAAGAAGGAGTGCAAAGAACTGTAAAAATGAGATTGTCACTCATTTGCTGTTGCATTGCTGCTTTTTGGGGTGGCTTAAAGAGCTCTAGGCAAGTGAGGTATCCTGCTGGACGACCTGCTCGTTACTGCATAGGACGTAGCTCCTTACCAGTCCTGGAACAGCAATGCTTTCTTGCTTTGTCCAAGGGATAATCTTTCCTCTTCTTTCTGGCTGCTTTATTCTGAACCTAGCTTCCTATGCTTTAACTCACAGAAATGACCAGTCAAAATAATTCTTGGGGTTCTGACTCTGTCACGTCTTTTGCATATAGTGCACCTTCAGCTGCTTTCTCTCTCCGTATTTGGGATGGTCAACATCTTAAACTCCTTTTTGCTTGTGTAATGTTTGACTTGTTAGACATTAAAAGTAGATCTCTGTAACAAAGGAGTTTGTCTTATAATTTTGATAATATGTTAGCTTTTGAGAGAACATCTATGGCACAGCCCTTAAACCAGACTTTGTTAGTGTGTTTTGTTAATACTGTGCAACAGCATTTTTTAACTGGTTTACATAAGTTGTCCCTGTAAGTGTTATTTAACATGCATACAACAGACAAGGTCTTTGAAATACTTTGCAAGGCTTTTTTTTTTTTTTTTTTTTTCCCTGTCATTCAAAAGTTCTAACTGTTCTAAGCCATTTTAATGCCAGGCATTTTAAAGTATTTTTTTTTTTTGCCACAGAAAAATAACTTTGATTAAAAAAAAAATGCTTCTCTATGCTTTTGCATAGAGAAGAAACACGCTGGGCTTAAATTGAGCAAAAATTAAAAGTTTTCCTATTTTGTAAGCTAAATCTAGTTGTTCAGATCAGGAAGTGTTTCAGGAAGGTTTCCTGGGGAGCGTTGATATATAATTAGCCATGCCTTTAAGTTGGGGACAAAATGGATACTTTCTTGAGGTTTCTTCCAGCTTCTTTTTCTAAGATTGTTTCACTATTTACTATTTATTACTGATCCTGTGGTAAAGGAATAACCCAAATGGAATAGGTTTTTGAGTGCTGCTTATGCAAGGAGTAGTGGAGTGTCTGATCTGAAGAAAAAGATAAAGTTGATATGATTTCATATTGTAAATCTGAAGAAGATGATTGTGTTGTCATAGGGCAATGTTAGTTATTACCTGCAATGCACGTAAATAATGATGTCCTTGAGGAATTGGTGGAAGGTGGGTAGATCAGAACTTTCAAATTTTATTCCTGCTTTACTAAAGGCCTCTTGGACTCTGTTAATATTTAGTATTTCAACCTTTTTACCTTTAAATAGTAGGCTACACATCTTTGTGAAAAAGATTTTGAAGACTTGCAGAGGAATGTTTGGTATAGGATTTTGCTGCTGAGATTTTTTTTTTTTAAAGAAAGTGTAGAGACATGTATTCGTGGGAATATGAAGCATTTAGCTTTGACTGGAGGGCAGCAAGTTTGTAAGCTCAGCTAGAAACCCAACTGAATCAGATCTAAGTCCTTACAACCTCTCTTACCTAGTTTAGATGCATTGGCTTCTTTGCAGTTTATTGTATGAATTGTTGCAGAAGGCTTTAAATTGAAACTCTTTTGTGTCAGATCCCATGATATGTTTTGTAAGAGTGAGGAGCTACTTTGTTGCTGTGTATTTTCCCCTGTTACTCTTGTGTATTTGTACTCTTCTCTGGCCTCATTGTCAAAAAAGCGCTTCAGTGTCTTTGTATATTTAAAAGACAAAAAGTGCTTCAGCCATAGAGTTTTAAAAGAATGCTTTAGTATAGCCATTGAAAAATAAAAATCGGGATACAGCTACTTCATTGGGATGCATCAGCATCTGTAAATGCTTCTATAGGTACATCAGTGGTAAAAGCTTCTATATTGAGTATCTATATTGTCAAATGCTAAAAAGACTTCTATAGGTACATTGGTGTTAAAAGGAAGACTAGGAAAAATGTGGGCCTTCTCTGGAAGGAAATGGGACACCTGGTTGCCTGGGGTATGGAGAAGGCAGAGGTACTTAATGACTTTTCTGCCTCAGTCTTCACCGGCAAGTGCTCCAGCCACACTGCCTAAGTCGCAGAAGGCAAAGACAGGGACTGGTAGAATGAATAACCGCCCACTGTAGGAGATCAGGTTCAAGACCATCTAAGGAACCTGAAGGTGCATGTCTGTGGGACCTGATGAGATGCATCTGTGGGTCCTGATGGAACTGGTGGATGAAATGGCTAAGCCACTATCCATATTTGAGAAGTTGTGGCAGTTGGGTGAAGTTCCCACTGACTGGAAAATGGAAAACAAACCCCCCATTTTTAAAAAAGGAATACCCAGGGAACTATAGGCCAGTCAGTCTCACCTCTGTGCCCAGAGTGGATCCACCTGGAAACTATGCTAGGGCACATGGAAAGTGAGGAGGTGATCAGTCACAGCCAATGTGGCTTCGCTAAGGGCAAATTGTGCCTGACAAACTTGGTGGCCTTTTACGATGGGGTTACAGCATTGGTGGATAAGGGAAGAGCAACGGACATCATCTACCTGGACTTGTGCAAAGTGCTTGACACTGTCCCGCGTGACATCCTTCTCTCTAAATTGGAGAGGCATGGATCTGATGGATTGACCACTTGGTGGTTCAGGAATTGGCTGGATGGTCACACTCAAAGAGTTGCGGTCAGCAGCTCAATGTCTGAGTGCAGACCAGTGATGAGTGGCCGTTCCTCGGGGGTCGATATTGGGACCGGCACTGTTTAACATCTTTGTCAGCCACATGGACAGTGGGGTTGAGTGCACCCTCAGCAAGATTGCCAACAACACCAAGCTGAGTGGTGTGGTTGACACACTGGAGGGAAGGGATGCCATCCAAAGGTGGGCCTCTGTGAACCTCATGAAGTTCAAGACCAAGTGCAAGGTCCTGCGCATGGGTCAGGGCAGTCTCAAGCAAAAATACAGGCTGGGCAGAGAATGGATTGAGAGCACCCCTGAGGAGAAGGACTTGGGGTATTAGTGGATGAAAAATTGAATATGACCCGACAATGTGCACTCGCAGCCCAGAAAGCCAATCGCATTCTGGGCTGCATCAAAAGAAGAGTGGCTAGCAGGCTGGGGGAGGTGATTCTCCCCCTCTACTCTGCTCTCATGAGACCCCACCTGGAGTACTGTGGTCAGCTCCGGGACCCCCAACATAAGAAAGACATAGACCTGCTTCAGCAGGTCCAGAGGAGGGCCATGAAGATGATCAGGGGGCTGGAGCACCTCCCTTATGAGGATAGTCTGAGAGAGCTGAGGTTGTTTAGCCTGGAGAAGAGAAGACTCTGGGGAGACCTTAAAGGGGGCCTACAGGAAAGATGGGGAGGGACTCTTTATCAGGGAGTTTAGTGATAGGACGAGGAGTAATGGCTTTAAACTGAAAGAGGGTAGATTTAGATTAGGTATTAGGAAAAAATTCTTTACTGTGAGGGTGGTGAGACACTGCAACAGGTTGCCCAGAGAGGTTGTGAGTGCCCCATCTGTGGAAGTCTTCAAGGCCGGGCTGGATGGGGCTTTGAGCAACCTGGTCTAGTGGAAGGTGTCCCTGCCCATGGTAGGGGGTTGGAACTAGATGATCCTTAAGGTTCCTTCCAACCTAAACTACTCTATGTTTCTATCATCTTTTTGAGTGTGGAAAGCTGTCAGAAGGGCATTGCACTATTACACTGTGCTGTGCATGAAGTTTGCCCTCCATTTAATTTCAAATTGAGGTCAGGATGATGAGGTCCTTACAAACATGTGACTCAATGAAGCATCATTTTCAGCAGCTTAACAAAAATCTTGAAATGATAAGGAACACTTAAATTGTTCCTGGTGAAAATGAGGAGTCCAAAACTAGAATACTCATATTTTTCAAGGGAAAAAACTTGTAGTAGTAATAATAAAATCTTACTATAACACTTTTCTAATTGAACTAGAATTCTTACCACCGAGCGTATGGGTATAGAACAGCTGATGAAGTAGGGGACGCTGACTGCATTTGTGGGATATTTGATTCCAAATTTTGGTTTGCTTAAAAACCCGTTTCTGAGTACATGTGAATGTTTCTGGTTGCCAAGTTCTCTACAGGTCCACCTGCATTTCACATGCTCCACTTCTGCTCTTTTATACGAAAAGAATTTGGCATACATCATTCTTGAAGAATAACTGAGCTGCCTCAGTCTGAAAATATGAATAATTGTTTAAATGGTCCAAAAAACATTGCCTGTATCGCCTTGGCAAGATCATAAATTAAGGAGGAACAATAAATATCAAATACGCAGCATATATGAAATCAATGAGGTGACTTTTGATTTAGAAAAGTAAAATGTCTTTTTTTCAGAAGCTGGTGTTCAGGATATACAGGACTTTCAAAGGACGATTGAGAGTCTTATTAACAGTCTAATTAACCTCCTTTCTGTACAAGGTGAAGTGTTGTGCTCTAAGCGAATGATAAAAAGTGTGAGGGAAATACAGAATTGGATCAATTTATTTTAATGATAAATATCCTTCTAGTCTGGTTGGATGAAAGTAAACATATGTGGGCTATGGTTTTGCTTTTGCTGTGTGCCAGGATTCAGCTCTGAGTGAATTCTTCAGCAGAGTTATAAACCTTTGAAAATTGCTTTATAATGGAAATGGTGACAGACCATTAACTACAGTAGTATAAATGCATTGAGTTAACATGTATAGTTGTCCTAAGTTGCCAAATACATGAAACAGTATGTGCTGAATGTATAGGGAAGAGGCTTCTTTTAGTTTTAACTAATTGATTACATGATTCATATTACGTTAATGTTTCTCAAACATACGGCCCCTGACAATATTGGACAGGTATCATTCAGGGGCTAAGATAGATTTGTACTGTAGTGACACTGCGATCCCACTCTAATTGCTATGCTGGAAGGGGACCAAGAAGCATTTAACATGATGCATTTAATCACCAATGCAGTTATAGTGCCACTGAAGCAGATACATTTTGCTACTGCCAAGTCATAGGAACTTCTGAATCATAAAGAATCATTACTAGATAGGCTGGAAAACATTGTTCCCAATAAAAATGCAGAATCTGGGATTTTGCAGTCACACTTAATTAGTATCTGTGGCTTAAGTATCTTTAGAATTAAATATCTAATGAATGCATGCTATATGAAAGCATTTTTTCTCCAAACTCCTTATTCTTCCATCCTCAAAAGACAACTGAACAAAAATTATTTTGAAGAACGACCATCATTCTGGTGGTGTTTTTCAAGCATTGAGAATATACACCTATACTAGAATATTTACTTATTTTTACTCTGGTGCAGCTGCATGATTCTTGCTATTGGTGAGCTTCTACATTAATAATACTAGGTCACTATTACCTTAAAAACTGTAGGAGGCATCCTAATATAGATGAAACTGAGCATTTTGTATTGCCCTTTGACACTTGTGTGGAGTTAAGCTAGTATTAGTTTTTAGTATTTCTGGTTTGCTTTTTTTTTCCTTTCCTCTTAAAGATGGGATGGGGAAGCTAGGAAGTGCCTGAGAGTGCTGGAAAATGTAGGATTTTGTTACAAAACCTTCAGTATTTATTAGGTGTGCCTATCTAAGTATCTTGGCAGAAAATTGTTTTTGTTAGGGAGACTGAGTATCCTGAGATCAGACAAATTTCTGTATACTTTTTAACTCGCTTCGAATACACAGAATTTCCACATGTAATTTGTTCTGGAACCTTCACATTGAGATTGTCTTTTTCTGGCTATTGTGATCAACTACTGTACATTTAAGAGTCTTGTCTTTGAGATTTATAGCTAGAATTTCAGCTTCATTCTCTAGATGTGGTTTCATATTGATAAAATCATTTACTGGGAGAGGGAGAAGGAAAAACAAACTTCCAGTGAAGACAGAGTAGAATGTGCATGGATGGTACCTCACAATGGTATCCTGCCAAATGGCAAGGAAGAAAAGGAATAATTAGTAGTATAGGGCATAAATTTGAGTAAATAACTTTCAGTGCTTTTAGTGGAGTAGATCTTTCATAAGAATGTACTGGAAGTACTGTATGAAAATGGAATCAGGGAAGCAATCTCTTCAGTTTTATTAATTAGTTACATATCAATACATAGGATTTGAAGTATTTTATTTTTGATATTTAATGGCTTTTGCTGGCTCTCGTTTTGCATTATGCACCTTTAACCAGAGATGCAGATGTTGATCTTGTTGAGGTTAGGACCTTATGGTGGTCTGCTGTGCATCTATGTGAAGGCTCAAATAGTTTATTTTGCTATGGAGACTTGTAGGCACAACAGTGCAAGTAAGGGATAATGGTTTGAATAGCTTCAAATGTGTTGTTTATTTTTATCTTTACATGTGATTTATTTATTGCTTAAAGTATAACTATGTTATAACTTCCAGGATTTCCCATTTCTGTAAATCTCTTCCCCTTTCAAAGTTCCTGTGTCATTGCTATTACTTTCATGGCTGTGTTGTTAAGGGAGCGTTTTTTTACTTTGGCAGTGGAAACACTTTTAATACCTACACTTGTTTCAGACCCAGCCCTGTGGAACTGTTGCATGCAATCATTCTGTAGCCTCTGCGGTTTTCCAGCTGGCTTAAAGTATCCTCTGCCTCTAACTTGCTCTGCCACTTGACCTTCGAAGCCTGCTTCACCCTGTGGTTTCCAATCTACATAATAATGTCGTGTCACCCTTTAG
This sequence comes from Aquila chrysaetos chrysaetos, assembly GCF_900496995.4. NCBI lineage: Eukaryota > Metazoa > Chordata > Aves > Accipitriformes > Accipitridae > Aquila > Aquila chrysaetos. The sequence goes on along the minus strand of NC_044016.1, from coordinate 20,803,299 downwards.
TTAAATTGTTTCTTTCTGACAGATGGAAGTACCTTCAAATAGGATTTAACTTTATAGTCTGCCTCGCAGATAATACCATTCTATTTGTCTTGATTTATCCATAAATATGAATGTCTTCCTGAATACCAGCTTAAATTCTGTACAAGCGGAGATTGTAAATTATCGGTATAAAACTGTCTTTCTAGGGATATTGTACAGATAAAATGTGTACTGTAGTAATTCTGGATTAGGTGCTGGTAAGCATGAAGATGACTTTTATGAGGGAAATCTGGGAATTACCTTAATATGTCTCGTTAAAAACTGTGGTGATTTGATATCTGATTCAGAAGCACGTGAAATATCCCCAAACTAACCATGACAGAAGGGTGTAGAAATGTTGGGTGTCAGGCTAAAGACTTGAAGTCTAAAACATGCAATTCTCATTGCCAGGACTGACTTTGAGTTCTAGCTTCACTGTGCCTTATTCACCTTTACAGTCATGATTTTACCGTATGTTCCTAGAAATACGAAATGTATTGCTTTCCTATAGAAGTCACCTGCTCTAAGTAGAGTTTGCTACTGTGACCATCTCTTTCTTATGAAGTGGAAACAGAGGGCTGTATCATGACCAGGACTGTTCGATATGTTAGAGCTTTGAGTGTTTCAAATAAAATTACCTCTAGAAATAACAGATATTACAGATGTTTAATATATTTGAAAAGGCTATCACGAGCAATGAAATTTTATATTTTGGTGTTCTGCCTGGCAGTATGAGCTTCTGGTGAATGCTGAAGTCGCTAGGAGATCATTAATGTAAAACAGCGATGTGGTTAACAAGACTTACCTCACGGAGAAAGTGGCAATATGCAGGTTTGCTCAATTCTAAGAGTCTGGTGAGAGAGCCCTTGCCTGCTGTAAAGAGGAAATTCTATCAATGAGAGGAGGGATTTGCAGTGTAACAAAGAGCTGTCAAACATATATTTTATTTGACAGACATTGACATGACTCTCAGATAATACCTAGTAAGTTTGACGTATGTAAACTGCTTAATGCATTTTCTTTGTAAAGCTTTTGCTCTAATTAAATATTGCACTTTCAAAAAGGGGCTGATTGTTGATCAACACTGTTACTCTGTCTCTAATAAAAAATGCCATTTTCTTAGTTCTAGTAATGTTGATGGATCTGCAGTGACATAAGTGACTGTGTAAAAGAAACTAAGACAGAAAAAAACCCGACTCAAAGTTCAGAATCTCATCTTATGTAGCAGCCTCAGACTGACTTGGATGCCTTGAAAAAGCATATAAAAGGATCAGAGAGAAAGTGATCCTTGAAACTGTAACAGTGAACTGAAGTTATTTAGCTCACAAGGTCACTTGTCCAATAGCACTGTCCTTTCAGAAAATCTGGGGGGGGGGGTTGTGTTATGAGTAAATGGCAGCCTTTTTCCTTTTTTCACATAACTGTATGTTGTGTGTGTGTATTTTCCATTGTGGGTGTGCTGATAAGTAAATATTATATGAGCCTTTGGATTGATATTTAACAGCTGAGATGGTTGATTATACCACTGAAAACATTTGTCATTGCCCGTTCCAATGTCATCAATATGAACCATCTGAACTCTGCCTTTCTTTTTCTTTGCTGCCCCTGGGGTTTAATGGCTTTGCAGAGAAGCTCCTGCCTGGCATATTGAGCTGCTCCAGAAGGTCTAACCCATAAGCAGTGAGTACTGAACTGCAGCACACTAATGCTGTAGGTGTTGACTCACCATGCTGTTTTTAATTGCAGTTCTTTTGAAGGTAGATAATCTGTGCAGACTGTCAACATAGATATTGAATCTTTGGGTATATACCAATTTGATGATGTATTTGTATGGCTACAAAATGCTGTTCTGCTTTTCTTTTCCGGGGAATTAACTTTTCTCCTGTGCACATACTGTTTGCATTTAAAACTAGCTTTCATGTGTCTGTGGCTCTTGCTATAGCTGGCAAACGCTTATGTCTCATATCTGCAGTGAACTGTGTTCTAGAATTCTTGAGCCTGATGTAAACCAGCTTTCAAATGTGCATGAATTGAAAAGCATCTGTAATGTTTTGATATGACTAATACTAAGATATGATTGACCAAGTCTGGATTTACTTTGTTACTGGAAAGGGGGGGAATTCTGTAATTCTGACAAGTATGTTCATTTGTGATCTAATTGCTTTGAAAAAATTGTTACAATTTTTGTTTCAAGATAATAAGCAGTTTTGATTTTTATAATTTATGTATTGTAAGATGCAGATTTCATCTCAATTCCATCCATGTTTGGCTGGAAATAGAAAATAACTGTTTTGGTAGTCTCAATTTTTTTTTGTGTATGCCTATTTCTAAAGATAAAGATGCAATTAATTTGGCTAAGTGATATCTTTCAGCTAGAGGCTGCCCTGAGGAGGCATAAAGGTCTTGTGGGCATGAACAGTTTTGGTACAACCTTGCCTGTCAACATATACCTTCAGACCTGCTCAGGATGCTGTTAATGCTTATACATAATGGCGGAGCTGATTCCGGAACGCTGAACAAATCAAATATTGGGCAGTGTGCACAGAAACTGGGTTGCTCTTACCTAAAGACATTTCAACATATAGAGAGCATTTGAGAATATTCTCCAGCTTGCTTTGTAAAGGAGATGTTGTCATGTTAGATGACAACCTTTCGTAAACTGGGAGAAATTTGTTCTCCCATAGCGTATTGCTTTGGGTAGTTTCATGGTAGCCGGAGAGAGGTCTATAGCCTTAATTTATTTTTTTTTTTTTTTGGTGAGCCTACTGACTTTCTTTATGAGGGTGAATGCTTGTAGCATAATTGCACAAACACTTTGGAGGCATCTGGGAGGCTTAAGATACTGCTGTTGTTCTCCAGCTGTTTTTCTCTCAGCTGAAGGTTGCTGCCCTCAAAGTTGAGCCATACTAATGGATCATATGAACTGTCCTAGTCCATGTCAGTGCAAAGTCAGCCAGGTTATTTTAGATTACTGCTGGATGCAGCTGAGGGTAGTAATGAATAGCTTGAGGTAATAACTTCTTAAACCATTCCAGCTAGACTTCCAAGAGCACGTCTGTCTGTGTCCTTATAAGTGCAATACTTTAATCTCTCTATTGCTGTACTGTATTCAGGATTTGTCAGGACTGCAGACCTGTTGCCAAGGGGAGTCTAATATTCAAGTGGAATGTATTTGCTCTTCCTGTCCATCATTATTATCATATTGCAATAGAAAGATTCAAATGATGAGTGTGTAACATATACATTTAATGGTAGAGTAAGCTTATTTTCATATATGAGGTAAATGTGCGGAAGTCATGTTTTGGAAGCTCTTTAGATCAGAAAGAGATTGCCGTATGAAGTCTCTTCCCCCTGTCCCTGTTCCTAGTTCAGCCACGTCTAGCCACTTATCTCTGACTCCTAGCCATTTAAGTTCTTACCCTCTCTGTACCCTTGTTTCATACCCCCCGCCCCCCAATTCCCTGTATTGATTAGAATTATAATGAATTTTTTAGCTCTTTTTTTTTTTTTTTTTTTTTATTTTTTTTTTTGCCTCAGGTCCAGCAAGACTATGAATCTCTGTTCCAAATGCTTTGCTGGTAAGTGCAGTAAAAGGTTTTGTGTTTTTGTTAGATTATCAAAACCACATTGTTGGCATCTCCTTTAGGATTTGTGCATGGGTTTATCTTTCTTCAGTGTGTATATGTAATCCGGTTTTCCTTACTTTGGTCCTTCATTTATTTGCTAATCAAGAACCTCTTGTGTAAATGTACCAATCAAACCTTGCTCCTGAAGTTTATGGAATTCTGGTACACCCCTGAACCACAGAGCTCTGCTGTCAGCACAGCTCCTATACGAATGATGTGGCTTTCAAAATGCCTAAGTCTGAATTGTAATTTGGAATTTTATAGGATTTATTTTGTAATAACCTCTGAAATATGGTATGGATAAAAAATTAAAAGGAAGAGTTGGTATGGAACACCACTTGTTGCATTTCTTTTTAACTTGCAGCCCTTGAATGTTAAATCATCACTAGCTCATCAGGCTAATTCTAATTGCTACGTATTATTTTCTTATTGCAAGGTCATTGCTACAGTGTAAGATGTTAGGAATTGCTATTGACCTTTTCATGTTAGCATCTTTTAGGTTTGCCTTTCTGAATTTTTTTGTTATTATTTAGTATTGTAAACTTATTTTTAATTGCAATTAAAGTGCTGTCATAGTTCATGGTTTTTAATTTCTCTTGGGGGAACAGATACAATATTTAAAAGTTCAGAACTTTTTTTTAAACTTCAAAGCTTTTTCTGAGGTTTTTTTTACAAGAAATGAATTTTGACTTGTAGATTTCAGATCTTGGGTTCATCATCACTTCATTAAACATTAAAGGTCGTCAAAGGCTGTTTAGCAAAATGATGCATGTATTTCTCTGGCTGTTTACAAAGCCATGGATCACTGGAAAGCGTATACTGAAGAAAGTGCAAGTCCTTTCCTGTACTCTTTCCCTACTGACCACAGTCAGAAGCAAGCTACTAGGTCTTTGATTTGACTCAATACAACTGTTATGTTCATATTAGCACTGTAAATAACTTCTGTTTGTGTACCTCAGAAATGTGGAATTTCTGATTCTGAGATACCAAAATGGCCCATCCCTCATATTCTGAGTTTAACAGAGTACCCAAAACTTAATAGCCAGCAGACCAGGCATTAAGCAAAGGCATCTTTTATTTTGGTTTTACTGTTAGGTTTTTTGTTGTTGTTTTGTTTGTTTTCAACAAGAAGAAAAATTCTTGGCTTCTATTCTCTAATTCTCCTGAAATGCCATTACCTCTGATCAAGTTCATTTTTTCTGTTGTAAAAATGCAAGATAGTATCTAAATATCTTTGTGATTTTGGGGGGGAAGTGAAGACTACTTTTTTAAAATTTTCAAGACTTTCCTTACAGCCTGTTTATTTTAATGAAATAAGACTTTTGAAGAGTTTGGGTAACTTAAAGCTACTGCTAGTTGGAACAAAACCAGGTTTTATGGAAAAAGGCAAATTTAATCTCTTTTTAAGTCTTGACTATGGTTCCTTCAACATGTAGCATGGAAATAACTAGTTCTGTTTGAGTAGTAACTCAAAACCTCTCAATATCATCATTCCAACATAACAGACTTTTTTTTTTTTATTTCTTTTTGTGTGATGTCACTGAAATACTTTTAGCATATTTTTTATACTGGGTTTCCAGCCACAGTATTGAAATAGAAAGATGTATACTCCTGTTTCTGTAAATTTAACCACCACAGATAGGAAGATTTTAGGCAAGTAAGCTGTTGAAATATGTTTTTTACCATTCCGGGCATTCCAAAGGTATGATATGGAAAAAGTTCCTATTGTTTCTCTTTTAATATGGCGAGTTATTAATTCAAATGGATTGAAGCAGATTTGTATACGAGGGAAAATTGGGAATTATTATTTCTCTTGACCATCATTTCCTTTCTCTTTTATTTTAGAAAAAAGAAATCCGCACAACGAAAAAGGTTAGTAACTTTGTTAAATGCCTGGGTTTTTTTTCAGAGGGAAGGGATAGAATCCAGTCTTCCTATTTTATTAAAAATTAATTTCAGACACACACAGCAGCAAAGCCCCTTAGATTTGTGTAAGCATTACCTTTTTATATAGATCAGGGGAGAAGGGCAACAAGTCAGCAAGAGATGAAAACATTGTTGGGTTTACATTGCAATATGAGTTACTACGTGGAACCTTCCTATCCTTACTGTTTTTTTCAGACTTTCTGAACTATGTACAAGTATGTAAGTACATGATCCTGAGTTCTTCTTTTCTTCTGCGCTTCCTCTCTTCCCCATCCCCTGGGAAAAATGGTCATAGTTTGATGTCTGTGATATTAACAAGCACAGAAATGGAGCAAAGGGCAATGGTCAGGGGCTGTCAGTTTGCGTTCTTATTTGACCAAATGCTTGTGATTTCTAAATTTCTTATCAAGATAAATTCACTGAATTTTCACTCCCATTTGTCCAAAGATGAAACAAACAGCAAAACCAACCAGGTTATGTTGCAGGGAGACTGGAATTCCTTGTTTTGGCTATTTTTGTACATTTTCTTATATTAAACATGGAAATACTTTTCACAGGTTATTGTAAAGATTTAAGTTGTTCAGCTTTCTATGGCAAGAGTGAGCTGGATACTGCACAGCTAAATGCAGCCCTTTGCCTAGAATTGCCCAATGTTTTGACCTAGATCTAGAAGGTTTACTAAGCTCTTTTGTACAACCACAAATCTGCTGTTCATTTGCCGCAGACTAGTTCTTGGCTTGCACATAAAGGTTTATAAATACTGAAGAGGAGCTTGAAGTTAGCTATCCTTTTCAGCCCTCTGCCTTCTCTTCACCCCATCTGCCTGTTCCAAGAAGGAATACCTGACTTGTTTTATTTAAGCCCTGTAGAAGCAGCAGACTCTGAAATGTTCAAGAGCCTCTCCGAAATAATTTCAAGTTAATTGTACTTCTGCAAAGTTCTTTACCACATTCTGTCTCCAATTCAGTGCTGACCACGTGCTGTCAATGCCTCAGAGTCTCCAGATACAGTGCAAGTATAATACTACATATTAAATTGCTTCAAATAAATTTGCTCTTCAGATGGTTAAGGCATAGTTGCTTCAGACTTCTTGTACATCCAGAATACAAATGCAATAAAGAGTGGGGGTTTTTAAAATCAGAATATAGGCTGATAAGTGAAAAAAATGCAAATTATGTCCAGAGTATCTCCCTTAGTGACACCACATCTTTTGCTAATACTGCAACCTCTCTTCTTTCAGTGTGGTAAACTGCTAAGCCTGAATGATTAAAATACAGGACAGTGATGAGTGAAGTTTTTCAAAAGTACTCTTTATTAATCTATCTTTGCTTCCATTAGGTTTATAACAGTTTTAATATCGACTTCAGATAGGGACATTGAGTACTTTGTAAAATTGGCTTTTCAAAAGTAGGCTATTTCAGGAAGGAATTCTACACACATTCATGAAAATAACACCTGGTACCTCAAGAACTCAATTTTAATTGGAACCTCTGGGAACAGTCACAGCACAAACTATTACAGAGTAAGAACAAATATTTAAATACAGAAAATGGTAAAACTAGACTTTCTACTTAAATCACACCAAAAAATGCACTCTACCTTTAATCCATTGGATTGTGAGTCTAGAAAGTTTAATTTGTGTTGTGGTGCTATCAGCATTGGAAAGAGGGGTGCAGGAAGTAGATTTCAGCTTGTTCAGTAGTGTGTGAAGCTGAAGGTAAGTGCAGCACTGGATGGTTTGGTGGAGAGATACACTTGGAAAACTGGAAGAAGATAAAATGATGATTAGGGTATTCATGGATTTGTGAATCAATTTCATAGCCCTTCTGTCTGAAGGTGTAATTGGAACTTCTGGAGGTGGGTGTCCATCTCTTAATCCAGCTATGCAATATTCATGTTCTATGAAGCGCTAGATCAGCATCACCTAATTTGAGAAAATACTTCAACCAAATAGTCCAAGAATTCTCTGGGTTTTAGGGGCCTCGACTCTTAGTTCAGTTTTATTTTTAGTTTGAAATCAAACACATTTTTTTACATACTGGTATCTTGATGAGTAAAAACTATAGATTTTTAATCTCCATCTATCAGGTAGGATATCAGTATTGCTGGAACCACATATATGTTTTAAATACATATACTTAACTCTGTGTGAGATTATGAAATTTTGTAACTTCAATAGTATCTTTTATTCTTCTGAATTTGAAAGATCTGACTGGGGGGAGTGAGGGGGGGAGGACAGACGCTAATCTTCTATAGGCCATCTGATTCTAGAAGCATCAGATTATTCCCTATTCTTTCTATTTCCTGAACTCACTCAGATGTCTGACTGTAGAGTTATTTCATGGTTCTGTGCATCTTAACCCTACTGCTGATCTTTATCTTGTCATGCCTGTTTTCGGAGCTTACAAAATTGGGGGTTTTGTGTGACTCAGAGTCACTTGAATAACACAATTTCCTCTTCTCTCAGTCTTTGTAAATCCTGGGAGCTATTTAGAGTGCTGCCTTGTCTGGCAGTAATAACACCTACTGTAAGCATGAGCTGGCAAAAATTGGTGTTCCTGCCTAAATAGATTTTGCTGTTAATCAACTGCTAACTTGATCCTCAGTCAAGCTTTCAGCTTGCTTACTGGAAACCTTTTCAACAGGTGCATCTTGCATGTTGCTAGTTCAAATTCTGTCATCTTTGCTGTATCGTGTTGTATGATAAATTATGCTTCATTCAGCCCTTCTCTTCTTCATAAAGTTTTCATTCCTAAATGAATGATTAAAAGTCTGTTAGGTTTGCATTTTCCATATTCTTGTAATTTCTGATGTGAATCCACCTGTTTTAGTACTTGGCTAGAAAAGCAGAAGGCGTTTTCAGACATTTGAAACCAACACTAAGTACTAGTTTTCGTTATCTGTACACAGAATGTTTCTCTTTCAGTATGGTATTTCCTTTGTTGGCTCCTAATGGAAACCGGTGCCTCAATTTGTTGCTTCATGAGGCTAAAATTTGTTGCTGTATTCACATCTGTCTGTATTTTGAAGTACATGGACTGCTTACTACAAAAAACAGCGCTCACTGCCTAGCCCTTGAAAGTAGTCAAACTTCATCTTAAACTTTTATTACACAGTCAGGCTTGCAGCTAAATAATTCTGTGGAAAATTGTATAGCTGGTTATAGTGGCAACAAAGATATTTCTAATTCTAGAGCATCTACTAATAAAGAATGATAACATTTCAGATATAAACTTAAATATTGTTTGGCATACATTTAATTTCTTTTACTCTATGCCCAAAGAATTTTTAAAAGGAGAAGTCTGGTGGGGAAAAGATGTCTTAGCATAATTAGTAAACTTGAAAAGGTGAGATGTATGCTAAGCTTGAGAAAGACAATCACCATGAAATGGAATTAAGAAAAAAAAATTGGATAAATTACTTTAGTTGGGCTTCACTTATTTATAAGCTTGATTTGCACTGCTGACCCCAAAGACATTTACTCTATTAGTGTGCATTATTCTGTGGCTTTAAAAAAATGTAAAGATCTGAGTAATAGCTCTGTTTGGGTTGTTAGAACAGGGCAATATTTTGTGAAAGGATTTGGAAAGGATTTATATGTTTTTAGTTTACTGCTTTTCCCCTAACTTGTCTTAAAGTTTTGGAGGGGAAATACAAATTAATAGAAAAGGAGTTTATTCAAGTATAGTTGTATTATCTAAGCTTAGGATTAATTGGTTTACTTCTGTCAAAAATAGTACCATCAACCAAATTATCCAGCATATTTATGCTATGCGTTTCTAGTACTCAGTATATACAGGAGAATTGGAAATATGAGAAAGGAGGATACCTCAAGCTTTCTAGACTTGCTGGAGTTTTAAGAGTTAAATGGAGATTACATTTTGAGTGAAGTTAGTATAATGTTACTTGAGAGGTCCACTTTTTTCTCTGTCTATGCTATCAAGGCATGGAAGTTGTGGAGTACAGGGCTCCTATGTTGCTTTGTGGCAATACTGACAGGATTTTGCTATGCGTTATATAGAAAGGCGTTAAAGATGCTGCATGGAAGACACAACCCTCATCTGCCTGGGACCTGCTTGTGTGAAGGCATTGTGTATGCAGCAGTGCAACGTAGGTTGTCAATAGGGCCAATGGCTCAGCTGCTGGTTCAATTTGCTCAATTATTTTCTCCTTTTTCCTCCTCCTTCATCTTCCCCCATATAAAATACTGGGAAGGGGCAAGCACTGATGGAAGACAGAACCATGAAGTATTTCTACTTCTGTGCAATCATTAGTGGAAGAAAGAGAATTTCTTTCACAGCTGGCACTCAGATGTTGTGTATTGAGGTAGGACAGTTTTTTTTCTTTTTCTCTTTTCTTCTTTCTGGCTACTACTAACTTAAAGTGAGTAGGGCTTTTTCCAGTCACATTTGAAAGTATCTTTTCATCACAGTTTAGGAAAATCAAATGCCTTTTAATTAAGAACTTTAAAATTTTACCATCAATCAATCCTACCAGCAAACTACCCTGTAGGATATTAGTGGCTGTATCATTGGATCGCATCTTGCTAAGTTTGCAGTCTAGTAGTCTGGGTTTCATTTGTTAAAAATATAAATTGCACTCAAACAAAAATATAACCTCTTCTCAGTACTGGCTAGCTGAAAAGACTGCCAAATAGTCTTAATTTAATTTTTTCCTCTGTCTTGACAAGACATCACTGTTGTTTTCCATGTGTTTTCTTTTTCGTATCTCAGGGGATTGCCAGTCCCATTGTACAGATTGATCTACAAGCAAAGAAAAGAGCTCAGCCCTTTTTTTTCCTCAGACTTGCATTTTTAGTTTTTCGTAGCTCTGTTTTCTAGTATGTTTTCTTCTTTATGGTAAAGCCAATTTCTTTGTTTTGTTAATATTTTGTTCACCTTCTAACTTGTAACCTTTCCAAATGACTCGTTGAAACACCAGCTGTAATTTAGTCTCTTGTGTATAGATTCTCTGATGATGTAAAAAAAAATGTTTAGAAATATGACTTAATTGCCATGATGTTTGCACATTGCCAGCATGAAAGCAGAGTTACCTATTTAGAATGTGCAACCCACAGGTTTAATTTATTAAACTTTCCTGTAATTCCATTCTCCTATAAATGTGTGCATAAGATAGGAGAGGGAATGTTTTTCTTTTTTTCCCATTTAGCAATTTGCTTGAGTTATAGAAAAGTCTGTGCTCTGTTTTGTGTATTTGCTCGTTTGGAAACCTTTATAGAGACACTAGTGATTTGTTCCTTAGCCTCCCTGTGGAGTTTGTTCCATATTACAATCTAATTCCATGTCCGTGTCGTGCACTCCTGAGCTGTTAATTTGTACATTTCAATGCAGTTTGTTTCATGGTGTTTTTGTAATCCAAACTGAATGTAATGAGCTATGTGCTTTGGGGACCCAGCCTTGCCTTGCCAATTAGAACAAGTGGTTACTGAGAGAGAGAGCATGTTTTAAATAAAACATGGCACCTCTGCGTGGGACCACCAGCCTTCGGGGAATAAAAGAGGATATTTAACTCTTTCTCTCTGAGAAGAGTGGTCAGTATCAGTTTAGAAACATTCATTTCATTCCTTTGAGAAGTATGATGCAGATTCATGTTTCATCTTGCAAATAAAATTTAGTTCGTCGTTGGAGATGTGTTATGCAGTACTGCCTGTGGAGCATTTAGGAATGCACAAGGATATCTGTCAAGTTGACTACGTGTTTTCTAGGATTCTAATCGCTGATGCCACATGAAAATTGTACGGGACTAACAGCTAACCTTTCTCTTTCCCCTTGTACTGCTACCCAAGAAGCTGAGGTAGGACAGGAAGAGTGCCAGGTGGTAAAAGAGCTCGTTTCAAAATGTATTTTAGAAGGGAAGGAATCTAGAAGCAACACCTACTAAATAAGAGTACTAAGTTTATGTGCTAGGGGACCATGAGGAAGGGCTCATTGTTGTTCTACTGTTTCAAGGTAACTGGGAAAGGGTACCTCTATGACCATCAATATTTGTGATTTTTGCAGAAATTATCCAGCATTCTACTGGTCTTTACACTAACTGAACTCCTTGGTGAATTCAAGCAAGACACAACAACGATTTTAGAAGTTAACTCTACTTTGCCATTCTTTCTTGTATTCCAGCCCCAACGTTTCCTTTCCTCCCTCTTCACTCTAACTTGCATGTTCTACATGCTTGTGCATCTTCAATGGGAAGAAGTTACTGTCCAGCAACAACCTTCAGCTAAGGACACTGAGAAGGAATTTAGGTGAACAGTCATGGCGATTGACAACATTTCAACAGCCCTTGCATACACAAGCAAGGCAAGACCAAGAAAAATCTCCCTTGTGCAAACTTCTTAGCTCAGCAGATAGGTGTAAGGGAAGTATAACTCTTTGCTAAGGTGGTTTAAGCTGTTAGGTAAGCAGGTGTACAGGAAAAACATGGTCTGGATAATAGAACAAAATGTTAACTGATGACTTTTCAATTGTTTATCCATTTTATATGAAAGGAATGTGACCTAGCAGCTAGACAGCTAGCTAGGAACTTGAGACCTGATTTCCTTCTCACAGTCAACGAGTATTTCTTTGTGATACTAGACAAGTCACTTTTTTTTTGTCTTCCACTCTTGTTCCTCATTAGTTACTGAGAGATGATAGTATTTTCCTGCTTCACTGGAATGTTTGTGAAGATAAAATATATATGATGTTCAGTACAGTAACAGTGGTCATCTAAGGAGCTGAGATAAATCTAGAGCGCTATCTTGGGAAACAAAAGGTTATTTTGAGGAACAATATCTGTATTTTCCTCTTCCAAATCAGCTTGAAGTAAGCATGCCATTAGCACATATTAGATTAAAATACAAATTGGATGTCTTTAAAGTCAGTCAGGGCCCTCAGGCTGAGTAAATTGCCCAAACTCTGGGATAGAAGCTTGATTCTTTGGTTGTATGTAATGCAGATTCACCCACCACCCTCACCGCCCCACCTTACCCCCTAACTCTAGCATAGTGTTAGTGATAGTGCAGGAAACTAGTGTAACAATTAGTGTCAGATCTTATGGAAGAGGAAGGCAATTTTATTTCACAAAACCTGTAATTAAGTTGATTGTGTCTATTTATGCTTTCACACCCATATACTCACAAGCCCCAAGATGCATGTCCAAGTAGTCTGGCCAAGATCACCTGTGTGTGACATGGAGAGCAAGGAGTTCTGTCTTTTGAGCCCTTACTATCACGAGAAGCTGATTTTGGACTTGCGTTTTACACGCTTGAGGAATGGATGCTGTGAGGGACCTTTTCCTTATTTATAATGTCTTAGCCCTCATAGGTCTTGGGCAAAATTCTGGAATTTCAGTTCTCTTCTTTCCCTTATGTGGTTATTCTACCATTGCAGTTCTTTTCTTCATCTTCTTGACGCTTTCTCTTTAGTCCAGCTTGTTTCTCATCTTAATTTGAATGAAATCACATTGCACTGTTGCAATTAATGCATACCACTTCTTTTAACCCTTTTAATGCTGTTTCTTGTGGAGCCTGCAAACATTCCAGTCATTGTTAACTCATACCAGTCTTCATGTATCTATTACAAATCTTGTATGTTCTCACAAAGTTAGTCACCAGAGGGCAAACTGCTCATGCAGATTTAGTCAATACAATTCTAACTTTGCACTTTTTAAAAAACAAACAAACAAAAAAACCAACAAAGCCACAACATTGTCTATAAATGAGTTTACATGTAGTATTAATTAGATGGAAACTGAAAAGTATAATGACTCTTCTTTGGAGATATAGAAGTATTTTACGTTGAATGAGGGGGGAATTTTTAAAAGTTAACATTCAAACTGTTGGACTAATTTGCAAACTTTGGGGAAAAACCCCAGCCCTTTAGATAAAATTTTTTCTTGTGATCACATGAAAATATCATCTAACTATTAGTGAGGGAGAGTAATAGTAGGTTAAAATAGTTTCCAGAAGGAATCTGGCTTTAACCTTAATTGTGAGTAGATGAATCTCCATAATGGGGGTGGGGAAAAAAAATAATCTTATGCTGGATATCTCTAAGCCTGCAGGACTGTACATAAGGCCTTTCTTGAAAAGATACCCGAAATAACTGCATCTCTAGTAACTGAACAGGTAAGATTTTGTTCCTTTCCTTTGCAGAAAGCATAGACTGTTGACTGAATCTGGCACTAAAGATTTAGGAAATGACAAGGCAGGTTATGGTGCCATAATAATTAATCCAATCTGTGTCTATGCATTATAACTGTCTTTTAATCATGCTGAAAGGATCAAAGAGTACAAGAAAGCGTAAGATTACTGGCTTAATCTTCTGGTTAAAAACACAGGTCATTAAATACTATCTAGGTAAGCTCTGTTTGCTGAAAATGTCTCCTTTAAGCAGATACTCTGTCCTGATGTGAAGACACTGGGGGTTCTGTATGCACCACGGGCGCTAGTATTTCTCATGAATAACCTCCCTCACTATTAGGTAAGAAATAAGGTACACATTTTTAATTGCAGCACTATAGGGATGTTTCCACAGAATTGTACTCTCATTTATTGTACTGAATAGGAAGCAGTGTAAGACATTCTGTCATGCCCTATATCTTCTTACTACAACATTTGCACATTGACCTGAATGGAGAATAATTATTTTCTTTATAGAAATTCTTTAGAGAACTAATTAGCCCCCTGCTGCTTCAAGAAAATAAGTAATTTACCATCTTGACATTTCTGTGAGTCGAGGTGGTGATGTTCTTCGTTCCTCACTATACATAGATAAGAATCTAAAGCACAAATGTCAAACATTCGCAGCTAGTGGATATCTACTTTGACAAGCCTTGGGACTGTAGCCCTTTCTTAATCTCCCTCCCCTAAAGCATATAATTTTATGATGCTTTAAACATTGAAAGTACAGATCTCCCTACCTTTATGGAACTGCAAGAGCATTGAATGCTTCTGCTAGTGGGGTCCCAAGAATATCTATTTGAACATCCTGAAAATAAATATGTGTAGGAGGAATTTACAGAAGTAATGCAGGAATTCTGCGGCAAAGGCAATGGGTAGAATTTACTTCTTTCTGATTTCTCTTCAGAATTTTCCTGGGGGTTAAAACGAAGTCAAGAGTCTAGGAGAAAGCTTTGCTTTCTATAAAATACTGATTTCATGTTTTGAACTTCTTTCATTCTATCCAGTAAGCAAGTTAAGGGTCCTCTAAAAGAGAAGTTCTGTGGTTGTTCGCATGCACTATAAAAAGAATTTAAAATTAAAGAGATCAGATCACAAGTGCACAAAAATCATTAGTTCAGACACTTCCTGATTTCAGACTGCTTGACGTTTCAAGCTTAATGTAGGATTTTGCCATCCTGTAATGCTATCCCCCATCCTTCTGGTATAAATAAATTCAGTTATGTGGGACTGTGACTCTTACTGGGTCAAAGCATTTGGAAACCATGAGCCAGGAGTGTTGATTCTGAGCTGCTGGGCTACAGTCAGGTCACAAGTTGGACCCAAATGCTCTGTCTCACTTGTTCAGCTTCAGCACTTCTGATCACGAGCAGTCTAGTGGTAGTCTTCTATAGAGTCCACCTTCTGAGATTGTAAAAGTAGCTCTAGTAATGGTCTTCAAAGCATAATGCAAGATTTTTCTCTCTCTTTTGCATTAAGACTTGTCATGGGCCAAATTTGGAGGGAGGCCTTGGTTTGTATATTTTTAACTGCTAATGTTACCCACAGCATAGCTGTTTCTTACTTGGGTAAGTGAACACATAAATTTCAAGTTGAACAAGGTTAATGAACTTAGTGTATAAGGAGGAAACCTTGGAGCTTTCTAAACTTTGTTTTGTGTTTATGTACATTTATATACATTAGCAGTTCAGCAAAACTGGTAGCAGTTTTATTTGATCTCAGTTCCTAAATAACAGGAGCTTTTATATTTTAGGATTGGGACATTTCTGCCTAGCTCTGTGGGAAAGGTCCCATGTAAATGGAGAGCAAGTTATGAACAGCCAATAAATGTATTGGGGGGCTGTAAGCATTAGAAATCACCAAAAGTAAACTTGTGCATCTCAAATACTTTGGGATTGCTCAAAGTGGACTTGGTATTTACTTGCTTCCAGTTAAATTCTCTTTATCTGGGGTGAAAGTTGTTTGCAGTGAGCTAAATCAGCAAAAAAAGATGCATTTCTTCATTGGTAATTGTATAAGTTACAGGCTTTGCTCTCTTAACCAAAGATGGTGGATTTTTGCCTCCTGTCTTTTTTTTTGCTTAAGAGCAGGAAAAAAACCCCTCCAACACTTTAGATGGTGTCTGTGGAGGTAAATACTAGAGTCTGGCTCATTTCTAGGCTGATAATGAAATAAGTTGTGCTATCTACCATTGTGCTTTAGTGATGTTTAGTACAGTACAGTGTTAGTGCTTTTAATAGACAGGCTTTTGTTCACCTCTGTTGACATGTCCTGCCCTGCAATATGTGAAGAAACAGAAAGCTGATCCCAGTGTAGGTGAGTGCACTCTTTCACGATGACATTTTCTGTGCTTCAGCAAAGTCTGTGCATCACTTCAAGTCCTCAACGGAACTGCTGTCTGCTGAAGAGCTTTGAGCAGCAATTTAAAAGCTAGATTTTGGCAATGCTGGCTTTTTTTTGTTGTTGTTGTTTTTGTTTTTAAATGAGACTCACTGGTATCTAGAGAAAACTGTGATAGATGTAAGTAATCCTAGAAATGCAGAAGCCTATGATGGGTGTTGACATCTACCCAGTAGACAAAGGTAAGTTCATGTTTAGAAATACCTCAAATATTAGTCTTTATTTTGCACCATTTCTGTTGGTCTCTGTAATTATTATTTTAAAAGAGTTAAAATTATTGCATAACTGGAAACTTTTAAATTTTTTTGTCACTTGTTTTGATAATCACTACATGGAAATCATAGCTGATGCATGACTGCTGCTAGTCAGAGGTAATTGGATGGGTTCCAATATGAATAACTTTTTTTTTTTTTTTTTTTTAATTGGGCTCTTGGTTCTATGAACAA
Source organism: Aquila chrysaetos chrysaetos (assembly GCF_900496995.4). Classification (NCBI taxonomy): domain Eukaryota; kingdom Metazoa; phylum Chordata; class Aves; order Accipitriformes; family Accipitridae; genus Aquila; species Aquila chrysaetos. The sequence continues at coordinate 20,786,704 of NC_044016.1, read as the reverse complement.
CTGAACTGAAAAAAAGAGTGTCTCTGAAGCCAAAATCAAGATGGCTGGCAATATTCTCCAAATCAATATATCTGGTAGCTGTGGATAGCAGTAGGTCTCCAGTGCATTTCAGTCCCTTTTTTTTTTTCTTTTTTTTTTTTTTTTTTCCTCCTCTCCCCTTTCAAAGAAGGGGTCTTGGTATGCCTCAGTTGGGGGAAAACATATAGGAATATTCATCAAACAGGTTTAGAAATGCAGAGTGCTGGAAACCTTTGTAACAGAACCTGTTTTTCTTGGTGGTAACCAAAAGAGCTTTACTGATGTAAAGGTCAGGTTTCATGTATTTGTTCCCACTTGAGCTCTTTTTGACAGAATGAAAGCTATTTTGCTCTTGATTTATAAGATATTTACTGTGAGTTACTACTGCATAAACATCTGACATTGTGAGCAGCTCTGTGTTCTGCTGACCATGCCCTAGTAGATGGTGAAAGGAATTTTAAGATATTTATTGGGGCCTTTTCTGTATGTACTGTAGCAAAGGACAAAATGTCCATTTACAGGAGAGTAGAAGTAATTGTTTTGTTTTTAACTTGAAACCATTTTCTCTTCCACACAGCAAGCTGCAATAAGTAACTCCCTGTAGAGAGAGAATGAATAGTCAGTTGTGACTCTTTCAATACACACACCTGAGCCTGAGAAATTAAATCGTGCCTTAACCTACAGGGAAGGAAAACTTATAGCTCACTTACTTTTGGCTTCTGAAGATGTCAGTAGGACTTTTGAGTGTATCTCATTTCAGAAGACTTCAGAAAATAATCAAAGTAATAAACCTTGTATACTATTATGGCAGCTTGTTCTATATTTAAGCATACCAAGGTATTCAAATGAGAGTCTAGCTGCTTTAAAAAAAAAAAAAAGTTAAGCAGATAATCTTATTGGTGTGATGACACATAATTTATATAAATGCAAGTTGAAGATGATTTCTGTGAAGAACAAGAACAGTTTGTAACCCTTTTTGTACTCTAGTAAAATTGACCAGAAATCATTTCATGGGTTTTATAAAGGTTTAGTTAGGAAAACTTTGAAACCATTCTAGAGGTTTCAAAATTTGAAACAGATTTTTAATATATTTACCCATATAAATATGTGTGAGGGTGGCATTTCAAGCTTGTGTTATCAGGTAGAAATCTTGCATCTTCTTAGACTATGCTTGAGTAATGCCAGATTAAATGCTCTTGTCTGCATAGGTTTTTAAATATTATTCTTCAGTGTGTAGAAAAATACTGAAGTTCTTTATCAGTTTCTTTTCCCTACGGTGTTGTTCCATGACAGTCAGGAATAAAATAAAGATCTCTTAATCTGGACCACATTTTTTGTGTGTCTACATCTTTAGTGGGGAAATAAGCTAAAATGCTGGTATGTACACATGTACATACACGTTCTGTATTTTTATAAGTATATACGTTCTCTCTAGATATATGCTCTATATTTTATGTAAATGCTCTGAAGTGTCTTTTTACTCCAAATTGTATGTTAAATATTTCCCATTATGAAGTTATTTCACTTTTTAGAATTTTATGCTAACTTGTCACATTCCTAATAAAAATAATCCTTCAGATATTGAAAGATCTCAGTGATGTGCCTTCTTCTGGAACTGCAGAGAAAATATTTTATTAATTTTGGTTTCTTTTAATTATTTTAATGATTAAAATGAAATTGTGAAACAGTGAGAATGAAAATTAGCTTCCTGGCCTCTGCTTTAATCTGTAAACAGGGCTGTTGGGAAGGAATATCATGCAGGATGTGACAGTCTGAAGCAGTCATTTTTACTAACAGAAGTAGTTCCTCTAAATAAATATAAAGCTTGTCTTAAACTTAAAAAAAAAAATCCAAAGCATTTGGGGTAACTTCTTATTTAACCAAGTAATCAATTTTAAATTCCTGTATCTGTAAACTTTCTATTAAATTCCAGTTTGCATTCAGATGTATTCCTAAACTATGAATAGACAAATAAGCTAGCAAGCAAGAAATGTCCAACAAAACTGGACAAATACTAAGTTTAATTATTTTGTAAATGTGTGTAGATATCCTTTAGGTTTTTTAGTTAACAAAAAGAAGTGCTAACTTAATGTAAAACTGTCTTTTATTGTAAGTTAGTATGTTTAAATGTGAACAGTGACTGAGAATCAGTCTTTAAACTCCGATCACCAATTTATAAAACATTTTGGTTTAAATCAGTCTTTTGTGAAACAGGATTAGAATAACATTTACTAAATTTAAAATCTGACAATTCTTTCACGAGCTGCCAGGTTAGAACCAATTTCTTCCATTTCTCCTTTCCTAGAGAAATTCTAAGGAATTCAGGACCTGAAAATTGAAGAAAAGCATAAACTAGTGTGAGATTGTATTATTGAGCAGGTGAAGAAATCCTGTGTTCTGTTGTGCATTCTCCACCAGGTCTGAGGCTGAGTAGCTATAGAACCTATGTAAACATCTAACTGCAAGGGTTGAGAAGTTTTCTGTTTTCTACCCAACCTTCTTCTTTGGTTCCCCATTCTCTGTAGGCTAAGGGTTGGGTGGGGGGAGAAGTTACAGTGGCATGGCATTTACTGTGTCCAAAACATTATCCTTTCTTTTCCTGCCTTGTATTAGAAAACTCTTCCTTCCCTTTTACCTTCTGTCTTATATTGCATACAGCAGAAGACTGTACTCTAGTAAGGATGTGGGCACTTGTACAAAACACTAATTCATGCGTAACTGGGTTAGTGAAGGGAAAGTTTCCTGAGTTTAGACTGTACTGCAGATGCCAGTTGGTGGGTGGTTGAGTGAAACTAGTAGTAAATTACTGTTTGGCCTGTGCTGTTCTGGCTCTCTAGTTAAAACTTTCTTTGCTAAAACCTTTCCATGGTACTATTTAGGATAATTTATTAAATAGAGGCTTAATATGGAGTTGAATTTTGTGGTTAACTGCAACTCATGCTCTCCCCTGAGCAAAGGGCAGAAAAAGTAGGAGGCTTCCTGCCTGTTTTCTCAGTTCTACTGCTGATTAGGGAAACTGAGACTGTGAAAGTTGGCTTTTTTTCTGCTATATAAGTTTGTGCAGCAACATATTAACAATCTTTCAGTTGTGCCCTGGTCTATTAGCAGGAATATACAGTGGTTCAAGAATGAATTTGCTGAAAATTTTATGCCTCCATGACCTATTGTAGAACATTATGCTGCTGCAGTGTTACTAAGTCATTTTTCATCTCCTTTTAAGTTAACGTTGACATTCTATTACTGGATTTGTTCTTGTTGTCAGATTGGAACATAAAGGAAAAAATCTTATTGCTGGAATATTAAAATTAATTGTTTGATAAGCAGTACCTTCCTTGAAGTAGAATTCTCCTAGAAAGATTATAATGTAAGATCAATCTGCTTTAAATTTGCTTTCATGTATGAAAAAGTGCTTTTGGAGCATTTAGGGCATCAGGAGAATGCAGGAGGTAAGGATGAGTTGAAATCACAGTGAGAAGGGGCAAACTGCAGAAGAGATACCCATGTTCTTCCATGCTGGTATTGCAACGGATAGTAACTCTTCACAGGTCTGCCTTTAAGCATTATAATGCCTTTTCAATAAGTACCTTGTGACACTGTTTGCTATTTGGTGATGTGAATTTCATGTGATGTACAGAGAGGTGGGAAAGCTGTTTGGAAATGAAATGTCAGTCCTGGTGGTTGGTGGTTTGGTGTTTTTTGGTTTTTGTTTTTGTTTCTGTTTCCTTTGAAAAGAGCCTTTTTGCAAAACTGGATGCAGGTTTGGACTAGGCAGGTTTGGAGCTGGCATTTTACAAATGCTTTCACTGTAGATTTTTACTCTGATTCAACCTGGGTCAACCCTAACTAGAAGTTACTGATAAGGAATTTCAGTTTGCTTGTGGAAGACAAATTGGCTTTATAATCCAGTTTCTATTTAATCCTTTATCAAAATTTCAGAATACTTCAGATGAAGCATTTGCTTTTAACTTTAGGGAAGAGGTAGATCCATAGAGATAGAGCTAGAGTGCTCAGCATAACCAGTAAGAGGTTGGGGTTGGGGAAGTGGAAGGAAATTCTTTGTTTTGCTTTTAAGATAATTTCATCACCCTACTTGGAGACTTACAGTCCTTCAGACAAAGCTTAGGCATAAATGTAGGTGAGCTGGTATTTGGCATAAGTGGTGGAGCACAGACTTCTGCCAAGAGGGATGACGTGTGCAAGGAAAACACTCATCACTTTCACAAAAAAAAGGTGAATGGCAAATAATTCACTAATTAACAGCCCTAGACAGAAGCACTCAATTTTCTGAGAGAGTTTTTAAATTGCTCATTTTAGAACCTCTTATATTTATTAGGCAAGTGATGATTTGCTTTTACTGTTTTGTATTTATTTTGTTTTTCTCCTGGTGGGATGGCCAGCAACATGTGATAGCTGAGGAGGAAGACAATTGTCTTCAGTTTGTTCTGTGGACAATTGTGTTTTTCCAGGAGTTTTTCTAGTGTCTTGCTTTCTTGTAGAGTGGCAGCAGAATCACGTAAGGCATATGTTTAACACATTTGGTTGAAGTTAATGTCTTCAAATTATGTTCATCACTCAGATATAAAAATAAAACCAGTGTAAAGTAAATTTCAGTATTTTTGTGCCTGAAACATTTTAAATTGGTGCGAACTGCTGCTTAAACTAGAGTCATACACTGGCCGGAGAGGTGGGTTGAGATATGAAAGTTAGGGTTAGAGTTAGCTTCTTTCTTCTGATCCATGTTGCTGAAATTTAGATCACGAAAGGGATAGTTGGAAACCTTTCTGCCAAAAGTCTGAGTTGCGTGTCTCATCTGGTGGGACTGTCTCTTGCTGTAATGGCATTTATGAAGAAGAAAGCTTTGGTTTGTCAGAAGCCATAAACTAATGAAGTAAAACCAGTTTGATCACCTAGTCCATCTGCAGACAGCACAAGATTTCTGATCTACTTTTGGTGTGTGTTGTGGGCTACAGAAATTGCTTTGAGGATAAAAGGCAAATAAGTTAATGGAATTGCTTCATCTTTACAAAGAGCAAAGGAAAAATGCGCATTTCCCTGATGTCTACCAAATGAGGTACCAAGAGGAGTTGAAATACTTAAAATCTAAGTATTGCTCTGCAGGAAAATAGCCTTTTTTCCTCTATTTTCATGTCAAACACCATGGTATTTTTGCACTTGAGGTAGATTTGGTCCTAGAGGCTTTTAGAGGGTTTGTAAAAGAAAAACATTAGGTTTATGCATATGTTACCTTACCAAAAAAAGTACAAGACATGAGTGTGAGCTTTCTAGGGTTAAAATAAGCGAGGGTAACACTGATTTTTACTTATTTATTTATTTTTAAAATCTTCCTCCTTCCTTTTGAGAAGTGTGACCTTCACGGGATGTTGCGTATAGCTTGGCTCCCAATAGACTTAAAGAATCGGAGGCACATACCTTGCTTCAGAGCTGCCTTTTTTCAAGTATTCTTACAGTGCTGTCAGTCTTAACTTAGCTTTTTCTGACTTGGCTTCATAGGGTACAGCTCCTGCCTTAGGCAGACCATACTCGTGTTTGGTCCCAACTCAGAATGGATCATTATTATTTTTATTTTTAAGATTTGTATGAAATTTCAAATTGTTCAGTTTGATTTATAGAAATACATAGAAGAAAAGGGGGTTCTGTTTGAAGAAAAAACTTCATTAAATGAGGAACCGAGTTTTGGATCCCTGTGTTCCAGGTGGCAATGGTTTGTGCTGCTAGGTCTACAGGTGTCTGCTGGAAACAGTTCCCTTATACTAGGCAGTTCTTTGTCATGTCCCTGTGCCCCCACTTTTTTTTTTTGTTGTTTTCTGGTTTGATTCAGAAGGTGAGTGATAGATACGTATCCGTCAGTGTGGTAATACCTAGCAGAATGCAGGACAAGAAGGTTAAAGGAGAGCATCTGTATCTCTGATAGCTTTCCAAGAAGCAGTTTTAATCCCTAGGGTGTGATACATTGCCTGTCTTGTATGATAAGTGGTTAAGTGTTCCTTACAAATCAGGCGTCCTGTGGTAACCTCTTTAAATTCTTGAAATCAAACCCACAGTGTTCAAGAATTGTAAAACCAGTATTATGAAGCTTCTCTAAGAAGCAGATGTGCATTAAAATGTTAAGCGGCGTGCTCCTAGTATTTTTCACTGAGGAAAAAATAAGAGAAACATTAATAGTTTTTATACTTTGTTAATGTGGCAAGTCATTTGTGATAATGCTTCCCCTTCCCCCCGTCGTCGTCTTCTGTGTAAGTATATATGGTAAATGTGAGCTGCATTTTTGAAGGCGTTTTCTCCATCTGTGCTGTCTGATGTTTAAATTGATTGGGCCTTTTCTTATAACTCTCATAATGAGGTTTCAAAACTGTTTTATTTTCTGATCAAGGCTTTCAGATATGTTCGTGCTTGAAATGTACTGGGCTATAAGTAGAGTAAATATTTTTCCTATAAGTATGCTTGCTACTTTTCCAAAGGAACTGAAAATTAATCTTAACTCTAACCTAGCAATATTGTATGTGTGTGATATTGGACTCTTCCATGATTAAAAATTTAGGGTAAGGTTAAGTTACTAGGTACTGAGAGACAAATTGTGAAAGGTGCAGTAGCTAACTGGAAGAGAATCTGTAGAGAAACTACGCTCACTTTTGAAAATTTTTAATATTTAATTTTTCTTTTTGTTCAGTAGCTTGTATCAGGCTCCCTGGTGCAGTTGGGGGAATCACAGCTGTAGCTTCTTTTCTGCCAGTAACCAGTGAAGTGGATATGCAGAGCTCCAACTGTAGGGCAGAAGAGATGAGAAAATTGTGTAAAATAAAGAGAAAAGTTTGAGAATTCATATTGAATCTTAGGATTCAGTCTAAACATCTTAATAAAAAATCTGAGTTGCTGTTTATTTACAGTATGCCAGTATGTCACACCACTCCTGTCAAATTTCTTGAAAGCACTAAACAGTAGTGCTTCACTCACTTATGTAGGGTTGGCAGCTGGTTTGGAAAATCACACTATTCTTTTGGAACCCATCAAAGCTATTCAGTAATTAGTAAATTTAAAAATAATTGAGTCTGCATGAGTTGGTGGTAATATGTGATAGCACTGGTGGGTGATGAAAACTTATTAGCAAGCCTGAAAAAATTCTTTACTCCCTAGTGCTCTAGTCACCATAATAAATCTTCTAGATACTCTTCAGTAAAAACAACAATAAAAACTGGATGCTAATTTCAGTTTCATGTTACAATGACAACGGTGGTTATGGAATTTTGTTGTGTGGATTTTCTACTACTTAGGCAATTGGCTTTGTAATTTCTTTGTGCTTCAGTCAAAAATAGAGCTGTGTACTGTACAAATAAAAGTGATGATTCACAGTTTAAGCTCAAGTGTGATAGCAAGGACATTGGCAGTGCAATGGGGAGGCAGAGGCTGCTGGTAGGAAGAAGACGTAGACAGGGTTCTTGTAGTGGGAGAAGTCCTGTATTTCTTGAAATTCTTCATTCCATGTCAGTGGCAAAAACTTCCATGCATAATAAAATTATGAATGTTGCATTTTGAGTTGAATTTTTAAAGATTTTTATATTTTATTTTTTTTAAATTAGTATATTTGAATAACTAATGGATCGAAGCTACATTTGCATTTTTAGTGGAAAATATTCATATAAGAAATTTTTGCCTAGCTCTTGTCTGCTGTGGAACGTAAATAACTGAATTATGTTTCGGGGTTCAGAGGCACAGAGTAAATTTCTTTAACATTGAAAGGGAGAGAGGGGACAGGTGCTTCATCAGAGCTCAGTCTGTGAAGTCACCTTGCTTGCAGACTGTTGTTTTCATTGGCATAGTTCAGTGACCATTGATCTTATCTTAGATTGTGATCCTGAACAAGTAGCATGAAGAAGGGAAACACAGAACTGAATAGACTGCATGGAAAAAGGAGAAGATTTCTTTTTGAAAGGATGACTTCTGTTTCTTCCTCTCAAAGTGGAGCTCATGTGGGCTTTTAAGGGGAGTTTCCTGCATGGTGCAGGAGAGCAAGATGAATTTTGATCACAAATGTATGCTTGGTTTGAAATACCACCTTACAAAGAACTGCCTCTTTATAAATGGAGCTAGCATTTTCTCTCTTCCTTTTTAATTTCTGCTGTCATACAGAGGAACAACTTATGAAAAATGTGAGTGCAGGTTAAAGCAAGGCATAGAACTTGTTGCAGACTCTGTAGCGGATGTAGGGTTTTTACTCATGAAGTAAAAACTGTAATGTTTTGAGCAAAAGCAGTCAGCTAATGCTCCTGAAGTGTATAAACACGTACACATCAGGCTTTTTTTTATTTTTCTTGATCAGATGGCCCCATATATAGCATATTTTGGATTCATTAAAGTAAGCTGCTTTAAAAAGAAATGTTCCTTCATTTGCTTTTAAACAGTAGCTCCTTTAGTAGGTGTTCAAAATTTCTTGCATTCACGACAGCAAGGAATTGTCAGAGAAATTGAAGTGCAGGACTCGGTATAGGTGGCATTGGGGAAGGGTGCTCTGCCTCAGGCTGTAAAAGGCATGCTTGTCCTGTGAACCCACTTAGTTTGTAATAGCTTCTGAAAACACTGAAGGCAGCAAACCATTGTAACTGTTGCCCTCTTTTTTTTTTTTTTCTTTTTCTTTTTTTTCTTCTTCTTCTTAGGGCATAACGTATTGTGTTTTAACTCTGAGAGCAACTTCTTTCCAAAGACGCTTCATTTGGTATGATTTGATGAAATAGATTTCTTTCTGGTTTTCAAATGTTATTAGACTGTTGTGGTTGACTTAGGAGAGATAAGGAAGAGTGTGTGCATGTGTGTACCCACATTTATTTATATTTGTTTCCCTCACAATTGTATAGACATGTTTCTCAGACCCTTCCCCTGCTCTGTTTTGGCTATGTTTCCGTAGAAATAAGTGACAATTATCCCAATTTCAATAGAAAAAGGAAATATTCCTCATTTCAAGTTTCATTCCTTGATTGAAGATACTCTCCTTTCTAGGAGTGAGTACTGGAACATTTCCTTCTTGTTACCGATCATTGTGCTTTGCAATAATAAGAAAAATGTTTTATCAGTAAAATACCTTTTCATCTGATTTCTAATTTATTTCTAACAGCATATATGAAACACTCAACAGAATAACAGAATATGTTTATAGTTCAACTCCTACTGGAATTCTGGATGGACTTTTACAAGAGGACATTCTGTACTTTATGTACTTTTATTCTGTGTCATGTGTAAATACGTATTTTATTTTTTTCCCATGGCAAAAGGCTCATCAAACATGCTTGTATGTCATGTAGCTGTTGAAAAAGGGATGGGAAAACGTGTTGAGCGTGGCCTGAAATGTGTCCTCTATTACATCAACAGTTCTAAGTAGAAAATACCTCTCTTGCTGCTAGTGAAATAAGAATTATCAGCTACATTGGATGTGACAGTGAACAAATGGGAGAGTGAGAGGTGAAAACAGAAAAGGGAGGGTGACAGCATCATAATGCTGGAGACATTTGTAAAAGAATATTAGGTCTATTGATGCACTGTCCTGTGTCAGGGCCATAGTGGAAGCTATTGAGTCTTGCACAGATTCCTTTAATCAGATTTTCCTCAATTTAGGAAGCTTCTTAGTAAAAATTTAGTTTGTTAACCTGACACAGACCTTTCCCTTTGCCTCTGTTGAATTGGTGTTGAATTGATTGAATTTGTATCAGATGCTTTATTCAGAGTTTTAGTTCCAAGTTCTTGGAAATAGAGATTTATTTCAGTTGCTTTAGGCAAATCAAACTAAAAATTTCTGCAGTGAGTTCTGTTTGGTGCTGTCTCTAGCATGTGTTTATTCTGCTGTGTGTGAATGTATGTCCTAGCTGCTAACAGGTTTTCACTTCTGGAAGGTACAACTCAAATGTGGAATGTACAATTCGGATGTGGTATGTAGAAAATGTACCTTACAAAATTGTTTAGTGAAAGAGTAAAGAGAAGAAAAAAACAATTCCTATTTGCATAAGAACCTCAACATACTATATTGTCAGACTTTCATTCTCCTTTATGAAAACCTCCTATCTGCAGACATAAATAGTATAGTTCAAAGCAGTTTTCCCACTGAAGATGATAATATTATAATTAAAACTGTACATTTTACTCTTTGGTTTTGAGCAGCAGATTAAAAGATAAATTTACACTACTTTTACAGTATTTAAATCTATTACATAGTACTTAAATATTCTCATATACACAGTATCCATTTGTTTTTTGCATCTTCCTTTTACTCTGCTGTGAATTTCTCATTTAAATAATCTATCATATTTTCTTCAGTTCATATATGGCACTTGTCTTTGCTATACAGATTGCACAGTCCAAAAATTTTAACAGGTAATAATTGCTAAAAAAAGCTAAGAATTACTAAAACTGTATGGTTATAAAGTTTTGTTCCAAAAGTGAAATTTTCATTAGCTGAAAGGTGAGAATAGTGGCAGAGAAGATGGCGTCAGTCATTGTCGCCACAGAGGCAGTAAATCCCAAAGCCAGGCAGTAGCTCCAAAGAGAATAATGGAGTTGAGTCTTGCTCTTAACTGTGCTAAACAAAATAAATGTGTGGTTAATATTAAGTATATCTGTAAAAAATTTTCTATGTGAAGAGAAGAAAACAAATGCTTTTGCCCTTTTTGAAGACCAGAGATTCTTATACATACATTTTCTTTAATTTATCAGTTGCCATATCCTAGTATTGAATGTAGACTATGGGATAGAATACCTTTTGTCATGAAGTGTAAACGTGCAAATAATTTGCTTTGGTGAAAGCCTTGAAATCTTACATTTATACTCCATATACTTCTAGTGCTTGTCAATATTGTGAGACAAAAATGAGAGTTAGTTTTGAGTGTAATGGATGTGAAACAAAAAAATACATAAAGTTCTGTTTTAAAAGGAGAGTGTAAACACAAGAAGAACAAGTTAAAATTCATGAGAGAAATTAATATTACATGGTGTCTTTGAGAAAAATCCAGAGACATTCTTTAAAATGAACTCTCTGTCAATACTAAAGTATTTGGATTTTTTTTTTTTTTTGGTACTGTTGTCTTTTATTATGGAATACTGTAAGAATTACAAATACTCTTGCCTGAAGTGTTTAAAGTACATCTATCTGTATTTAAACATCTACAGAATAATGCTTCCAAGCTGCTGGCAGCCCTTCATGTTAACGTTCTACCCAGCAACAGCACAGGTGCTCTCTTAATTCTCTGTGGCATTGCATGATCTAGAGGATATTGTGTTCCAGCATAGCTACTTGTCTGCCTCAAGCAAGTGTTTTCATAGTGTCCTGGACTGCTAATTGTGTTGGCTCAAATGTGGCATTTTCTAATGAATTTACCTCCTTGTTATGGGGTTTTGTTTCGTATATAGTTCTCCTTATTGTAATGCCTGAAATTAAGCAATGTGATTAACATCTGTTATGGGTGTTTCCTTCTTTCTTTCCCCAAGGTAAATCCTGTAAGGTTGTTATTAAATATGTTATTTCGTTCTCTGCTCTGTATTTATGTTAGTGAAAGCCAGCTCACCAAAGTAAACCTTGACTTTAGAGAAAACACTAATAATATTTGCAGTGGGTTTAGTTTCTGTAGGAATTCGTTATGCAGACTTGAATTGACTGTGGGGAAGAGTCTGTGCTATTATACAGGTGAGCTTCACCCTTGCTTTAGGCAGTTTGTGGTGTGTCAGTTCACTGCATTGTTCTCTTCAGATGCCTTCTAGTACCATGTTGGCAGATAACTGGGTTTCATGAAGATAAAATCTGAGATCTCACCTGAATTTCCTCTCTGAGAAGCCAGTATAGAGGTATGGACAGGTTTCACGTGCTACTCGCAGTTTGATGACAACTGCTATATTCAGCACTAGTTGTAGTTCCCCGAGGGTTTGGGCTATATCAGCATTGCTGTAGAGCATCCAGGGTATGACAAAGCTGAATGTGGTTGAGGCCAGATCATCATTATCGGATGGTGTGCAGCTTCCCCTACTGCAGCCATTTCTTAGAGATCATATTTACATGTAGGTGTTGGTATATAGATCATTGTCTCCTGTAAGTTGACAATAAGAGATCATCTGTCATTTTCATGGATGCTGTTGATTTGATGTTCCACATGCTGTCCAAATCTTTTGTTTGTTTCTGTTCTCAAACAGTAGCATCAGGAATACAGTCTTAGTACTGGCAGATAGCTTTATCAGCAATTAATGAGAATTGCTTTACACAGAGAATGATTCTTCATCGTTGGTCAGACTGTTGCATATTTCACGATCACAGAAGGTTTGAGGTTGCAAGGGACGTCTGGAGCTCATCCAATCCAACGCCTCCTGCTCAAGCAGGGCCACCTAGAGCTGGTTGCCCAGGACCATGTCCAGATGGCTTTTGAGTATCTCCAAGGATGGAGACTTTGCAACCTGCCTGGGCAACTTGTGCCAGTGCTCAGTCACTGTCACAGTGAAAGTGTTTCCTGATATTCAGATGGAGGCTCCTGTGTTTCAGTTTGTGCCCATTGCCCATATTTGAAGGAATGTGGTTGTCCGGGAAGGAGCAGGATGTGCAAGCAGTCTAAATAAGTATCCTTGCTATTCCAAAATAAACATTTGTGAAGAAGGAGGAAAAATGTAGTTAGAATCATTCTGGTTGCTTCAAGGAATATTTAATGCTTCCCTTGGGCTGTTTTGTGTTGAAGCCATTATGTGGAAAGAACAGTGTTTTCAAAGTTCTGTTTGCTTTGACATGGTCATATATCTAAATGCATAATGGTATACCAGCCAAATATATCCCTGAGTCTTTCTATGCTGCATAGCAGTATTCCTTTTCACCTAACTTTCTGTGTCTTAGAGCTCAGTCAGGCAAAAGTGTAGTTCCTGGTTGATGACAAGTTTGTCATTTCTTGAGAGTTTAGGTGTTAAAGGTCACACCATAGGAAGCACAGGAGAATTTGTCTTCATACCTCCCAAAATGCAGTCATTTGAAGCAGAAGTAGTTTAACTTGAGGTTTTAATAACAAAGAACAGGTTTTCATCCTCTATACTATTTACAGGGATCTGAATACATTAAATCAAATAGTTAGGCTAGCTGTAATGATGGATTTCAGAAGTCGTCTTAATTTACATACAATTATTGTGATATACATAATTAAGAAGCTGTAGCTTGCCATAAGGCAAGCAATTACTTTGGGTAAAATCAGTATTTGATCAAGCTCTCAGTATTTTAATTTTTGCAGGCAGAGGGTTAAAAACAGTGGCCCAGTATTGTGTATTGTCATTTCCAGAAGCTATTGAAGCATGTTCTTATGAACAGGCAAAAGCTGTGTAAATTGCATACAACAGGCACAGATAGCAGCAGTGTAAAACAGTACTTCAGCCTTTTTCTCTCCTTGTGCTGACCAGGATTTTCAGTTCCTGGGTTCACAGGACTGTTTTATAGTACCTTAATCTGTCACTGTGCTTTTTTCTAGTACCCATTAACTCCATGGTGTTTGTCATAAAGAAACAATAAGGTAGATGACTGACACTCTCCAGCTCACCTACTAAAGATGTAACTAAAATTTGACACTAGAACAGCTAATATTTTAGGTTTGTATTTGAATGGCTTTGAGCAGGAATTGTATCATGCACTAGAGAAAGGTCAAGTTAATACTCTGCATTGTGGGTACTAAGTAATTTATATAGTGTTTCCAGTAGAAAAGCTGTTTAATGGACCTGCAGGTAATGTTTAATAACTGAGAATGTAAGTTAAATTGACCATCTGTTACATGTCTCAGCACTTGCTGCAGTGGCATGTGAGGTGGTAGAGAAATTTCACACTTATTTTGTTTCAGATTGTTCTAATTGTTTCTTTTTCACACAAAGCATGAAAAGGCTCTTGCAATTAAGAGAATGCCCTCTCTAAATTAAATGTAAACCCCGAGACTTAATCAAACTAATTTCCAAAGTACATTCTCTCCTTTTCAGTGATACACCTTGAAGAGACAGTATGTAACTTTATAACTGAGTTGAAACAGGACTTCATTGCAAATAATGTGTCTGAGGTGCCTACTGAGTTGCCTCTGTGTTATTCCTTGACTGATTTGCATTGGTTGGCAGATTGCAGTTTGTCCTGGATTGTTTTACTTTAAATAGTTGCATAATAACTTGCACAGTTTTTCAAAATCCTGGTTATTTGCCTTTAAATGTGATTTTTGGACCTGTGTTTGAGGTCACAAGGCTAACTAGAGATTCTCAGGAAGAAATCAACAGGAAATGGAATTCAGAAGAATTTTGTCCATATACAAAATATGGTGATGGAAGTGTCTATTTCAGAGACACTAAATAATTAGGAAGTGGTACCATCCCTTGGTAACTCTTGTATTCCTTGATGGACAGCAGAAAGGTTGCACCATATGCTAATAGAATAAGTAGCACTTCCTCATTATGAGAAGCTGCAGCATCTCAGTGTCAGCTAATTTGAAAAATGTCCAGAATGAAATCATGCACCATACATGAGAACCCTCTTGAGAAGGTGATTGCTAACTGTAATACAAGAACACTTTTTAAAAATCAAAGTTACTTCAGGAATTACAAAGTGCCCTCAAGCTGACATGTATTGGAGGGGAAATCAACATTTTAGCTACAAAGTCTCTTTGGAAGTGTTATAATCAAAATAGTGTTCATTGCTTCAGTGTACCTAGAATTAAATGGAAACCTGTCCATATATATATGCTGTGAGCATAGTTTATCTTATCCAGCGTTGAACCTGAGCTATTAATGGTTCAAACACATGCAAGTGAACTGTATAAGGGATTGGTATGTACAGAAGCTAGCCTTAGCATAAATGTGAATTGAATTTTCAGTAATGGTTCTTTTTTTTTTTTTAACCATCTATGTGGTTTTAAGTGCTTTGTAACTGAGAAAATAATGTTTTATTAGGAAGTAAGCATGCATTTTCTGTTTTTCTGTATCAAGGAATTAGGAGGGGGGGAAAACAGCAAAAAAAACAAAGCCCACATTCTTGGTTGAAGTATTAAATAATTCTTATGAACTGTTTTAATCTAGTGTTAAGCTGGTCAGATAATGAGTAAACTGGCTGTATGATATAGCAAACTATATATGCTGTATGATATAGCAAACAAATTGATTTGCTCCAAATCAATTAAATGTCATCAGTATTTGGTTCAGAAACACTGAAATTGCAAGAAGGAAATATTTTTAAAGCATGTTCCTGGTTTTGGGTGAGCAAAAGAAAGGTACCTTTCATTTAAGGATGTCAATTACTACATGTGTTTATATAAACGTAATTTTATTGCTGTTGCCCCTTCCCTGACACCCACCATGACAGCCTATCCACATGATGAATGGCGGAAGTCGTAATCTTTTGCTACCTTGATATGTAGCTTTAAAAATATTAATTTCTGGCTACAGTGCATTATGTACTGGAAGGTACTTCAAGCAGTGCAGCGTAGCTGTGCCACTAAATAGCCAGTGATCATGGGTAGTGTGAAGTGTTAGCCTTGTCTGTTTCTAATGGAAAGCTGACAAGGCAGTGGCCATTTTCCAGAGAAGCTGATGATTGTATTAGGCATAATAAAATCACCTTCTTCCTGAAGGAGGAATAGGAAGTGTTTCTGCTGGTTCAAAGCATGTGCCAAGTTCTGCAAGTGGGGAAGCCCATATTACATATCTTAAGCTGAACCCTGATGGTCTATTTGTTCAGTTACCTGTTTTGTCTTCTGACTGAGCAGAATTACAGTACAAAAGCATCTTGAATTTACTGGACTTAAAAGTATTCAAAGAATGGAAATATTTATCAAGAAGCTCAGATAACATCTGTCAATCCTTTATTTTTAATTCTCTTTTTGTGGAAAGTGATAGGAGCAAATTCGCAGGTGTGCCTGCTTTTTTTTTTTTTTTTCTTCCCCTTATAGAAGACATTTAAGAGCTTAAAGGGCTGCCTTTTAGGTGTTTCTGTAAGAATGAAGCATTGCTTATACTGCTTGATTTATGAGAGCAAAGATTATCAACCCCTTAAAGTAAATTGCTATTGATTGTTTCACACTTGTTATCAAAAGTTCCCTTTACTGTACATTTAACGTCACACTAACAGAAATGAGTGGGAAAGTAGCTGGATCTGTGCCTTCCAAAACAATGAGCTGTCATTGGCATGACAGTTCTTACTGTTTATTTGAATGTATTTTATATAATGCCATAGGGCAAGTATTTGCTAATGTCCAGTGTGCAAATGACGGAAGCAGTGTCCTATATAATCACTCTTGCACACACTAGTATTTGTTATAGATAATATTTCAAAATCCATCTCTGTGGAGTGGTATCCTTTCCAAAACACAGCCATATATCTGTTGAGAACCGTGTTTGTCTCCCAGCTCACCAAATGGAACTCAAACACACTGCAATTTGTAGTAAGAGGTGAAGCAATGTAACATTTTCAAAACTCTATTTTACATCTGTTGGTTTTGCAGCAAACTGCCAAAGCAGATTTCTATGCTTTGAGACTTCTGTTGTGGTTCTGTAAACTCTTAGTTCCATTTAGGAAACCCTGGCTTTCTCATCTGTCACCATGCTTCCTACTTCTAATGTGATAAATATTTGGACGGTTAACAAAAGCTGGTAAGCCCCACTGCTTTCCTTACTTGAATTTTTAATTTTGCATTATGTAGTTTATAACTTGAGTGACAGCCAGCAGTGGACTTTTTTCTAGTATGCTAATGAATATCCATGTTCAAGAGATTATCCTGTTGTTTTCATTACTAGCTGCTAATTTCTTCCTTCTTATATGTCTTCTCATGGTTTAGACAGTATGGGAGTTTTTTGAGAGCAGGAATGACTTCCAATTAAGGACCTGAGACGTGTATCTTGGGATCTGCTGTAATCTACACAGTGTTACATCTCTTAATTCCCACTACTCTGCCATAATTGTTTAAAAATGCTTTTTGTTGATCATATCTGTTAGACTTTGCAGTGATGGCTGGGACACATGGTTTGATTCTTTGCATTCTGACTTCCATCATGTAACATAGTCAGGATTGTGTGTTGAGCTCGGATAAAAAAATAGTTGTAATAACAGAAGTACTGTACCATACACAGTGAGAACATGCTTGAGTATCGCAGGTTGACAATCAAATGAGGACTGCAGCTGTGGTTTATAACTCATGTGGACATGGAAAAAACAGAGGGAGGTCATTCTCACTGTTCTGGATACAAGGAAAATAAAAAAACAAATGTTTACTACAGTGCTCCTAAATCTAAAGAAATATGTTTTGTCCAGATTCAGAATAGTTCAATAATTGTGACTTTATTTGTAGAGCAATGGGTAATACTTTCTAAAGCAACCAAAACAATAGGGTACTTTTGAGAAATATAACCCAAGTCATTAGCCTTGTACATGAAATAGTTCTGAAGTTTCACTTACACTAGTTTGAGTATATTAGTTTTCAATATGATAAATTAGATAGAGGGCAAATAGTAGAGACTTCTGTTGTGGGTTTTGTGGACAAGCAAGTAGGAGTAGTGGAAAAATAAGCTGGTTTTCCTGCTTGGCATTTATTTAGTTAGGCTGTCTTTCTATTATAGGGCTACTTCAGATGGTATTTGAAGTTGGTTATTAGTGTGCCCAGCCAGCCATGTATTCAGTGCTTTTAAAATACAGTCTGAAAGCTTGATCTGCTGAGTTCCTGTTTTTGAAAGCACTTTACTGCCTCTCTGCACTTTATGCATACAGGGATTCAAGATAAATTCTGAAATGTGTATTTATTCTTAAAGCTTTTTCTATTGTCTCTTGACAATGCAGAAGCAATAGGAGGAAAACAAAATTCCACATCTTTGTAGCAATTGCCCAACCTGAAAGGAAGAACAGATGATCACATAACCTCTCAGAACCTGTGGAGCTCACTGCTCAGATTTCTCCTAGTGTTGTTCTTTGAGTTGGACAGACAACAGGATACAGGTTTCTCAGCAGTCAGCAAAGTTGACACTATGATGTGTTCAATTTTGTATCTCAAAGATAAATCCATCCTCTAGAGAAATAATGTTATGTTTCAGGTTACTACTTTTCCTGTAAATCACTTTTTAGAAGGCCTATACTGTCTACTGATTTAATAGCTGCTTTAATCTAGTATCTTTCCACTCTAAACTCAATTTCTCTGATTTTGTTTTAATTTTGGACATCATCTTATATGTCATGCAGAATTAGACATATGATGGTATGGATTGCTTTGTTAGACTTTGCTTTCCCATTCTTACCTGCCAAACAGTAACTGTGCCTCAAAGAAGTGCTTAAGCTATCGAGTTGTTCAGTCTGCTCTTCAGATTGCTCAGCCTTGTTTTTATTTTGTCTATATTTGGACCAATCTTGCTCCCCCTCTCAGTAGCTGGTTCCAGGCTCAGCGTTGGGAAGTTTCATCTGAAGCTGTACATGGTTAAGCTTTCTATGTTTAGATGATTGAAGTCAAGCTAGCTCTAATTTAGCTAAAAATTTAATTTAAAAACTTTCTAAGACTTCCACTAGCAATATGAACTGGTATAGGTAAACCAAATTAGAAAGCTTCACTTGCTTTCCCTCTGCTGGTATGGCTGTTTTGGCCACACAGCAGACTGAGCTGGGGGAAAAATAACCCACCAAAATACAAACACCTGGATGAGTTCTGTATTTCAGTATATTTTACCACCTCACAAATAATTTTGAGGCCACAAGGGAGGAGACAATTACACATGGGTCAGAATGGACGGGTAGTGGAAATTAATAAGCTAATTACAGACTAAGGCTATATTGTCAAATTGTCCAAAAGTCAATTTAGGAATAACTAGAGATGTCTTGATTTTGTCATCTCTGCATCCTAGAAAAAAGGAATCAATGCTAATGACATGTTCTAACATGTTTTGGACAGGGCAATGCTTAGCAGTGCCTTCCAACCAAAGTAATACAGTAGTGAAAGCTTAGAAGATAAAAATAAATTTACGAATTCCCTTCATTATTGCTGAGAGGAATTCAGGAATATCGTGGAAATGACTACATTGAGTCAGATTGCGTTCAGAACCTTGTCTGGAGTGGGAAGTATCCAGGACTTTTGCTAAGAAAAGGAGCAAAAAAATTATCTAGAGCACAAAATGCACCACCATCTAATAACTGATAGCAAAGGGAGACTTATTTTTGACCCTTGTTGGCAACTGATTTCCCTCTGGAGCAGGAGGCTTTCATTTATAATTTATTCTTTTAGATAGAAGCATTGTCAATGTTACCTCTTTCAAATCTTTCTAAAATGCTGGCTCCCATGATACCTCTGGCAAAGACATGCATGGTTACAAAGAAAGGAATTTTGTACTTTAGCTAAAAAATGGAAGAAGGGATGTATGTGGAAGATGTGTGGCTGACTTTAGAATGTTTGTTACAAATACTTAACTGTGTCAGAGACACAGGCTTATGGTTTGTAGAGTTACTTCTAAATGAAAAGTACATTGAAAGTCTTATTTGCGACTATCATATCAAAATATAAAGGTGTTCTAAAGTTTTGCTACTAGGAAGTTGATTGAGCTGCATGGAGGGAAGGGGGAAAGGTGAAGGGTGTTGACATACTATCTCCGAGTATAGCACTGTTCATGGATATTAAAATACGTATGCCTCTACAGGAAGAGGGTGTAATTTAAGAAACTTTACCATAAAGCTACTGAAGCAAAGATAACTAAGTTACTGGATTTTGCAAACAGCTTTAGACATTCAGAACATGACTGCTCTGAAAATTGTGTCATTGCTTACTCTACAGATATATGAAACTAAAGCCAGGATTTCAAGTATGTTTCTTCTGTGACTGATTCAGTTTCAAGAACTCCCTGTTGTTCGTTCCCTCCTCAGTGTTGCCCCCCCAAGTTCTGTTGTGTAACTGGACTGGGAACTATGTGATGCTGACCAGATTAAAAAAAATTTAACAACAAAAATGTGCTTGTTCTGGTTTGTGAGGTTCTTTGGGAGGAGAGGGGGTGTTGTATTTTTTCCAAATTCAGATCAGTTTTCTGGTGTGGTTCATCACACTGTAATATTGGCACAGCTGAAAGTGCAGTGTAGGATGGTTGGCTGAGGAACATGCAGGGAGAGCTGCTTAAATTGCCACAGCTGTTAGAAGAAATGTTTTCTGAACTGTGGCACATTTCTGCCTTCAAGATGAGATTTTTAAATGATGCAGTCATCTTGTTTTGGATACATTTTGGTTGGAAAGTGCTTAGGGTATTTTTGCATTGGACAGTTTCAGACTTCTGGCTCATGTAGATAATTGGGTGGGATAAGTTTAGGGTGTGTTTGTTTGTTTTTGGTTTTTTTTTTTTTCCCTCCAGTTTGAGGAATAAAGTCATCCTCAACTAGAGATTAGGTGAACTGTATTTGAAAAAATTACTTTTTAAAAGTGAGGGGAGGTTTATTTTTGCTAAGGGTAGAAACTTTTTTTTGTTATTGCAGCATGTAAAAGATTTTTTTTTTTCTTGATGTTACATAAGAAGGGAGGATGGCAAAGCTTACCATTAGCTGCATAATTTTAAAACTTAAGGGAACGCTGGCTATTTATACTATTATAATTGGGGGTTTATAGACTTTTTTTTCCTAGCTCTCGGTATACAGGTAGTTCAAAGAGATGGTCTGGAGGAAGAGAGTGAGTAGTGGATTTACAGGTCACTTCAGGATTGTGTGTTCTGTGTTGGGAAATGTCAGATCCCCAAAACCAGACAGACTGACATTTTCTTTATTTTAATTATTACAGACAATTCATGGATGTGAAATTTCATTACTCTGCAATAAGAAGCATGCTTTAAGTGCCACAAAGTTGCTTAATAATACTAATTAACAGGATGATTACCCTTTATACTAGATCATAAAACAGTGTAGTTTGATAATTTATCTTAGTCACCACAAAGACGGAATCCCACAGATATGTTATAGAAGACTTTGAACTTGTGATTTTGTTACAATATTTGAAGTACACTATAATATTCCAAATATACTTTCTGCAGTCTTGCCTATGCGTGTTCTCTTTTGTTTGCACTGTACCTTGTATGGTAGAACAGCAGCCCTGTCCTGTTTGGGCTGCTGGTTATTACTGCAGCATGAATAGATAAAGAATTGTTTTTTTCTTATTTGAGCATGTAGTAAGGTTTTGTGGTGTGTTGGGTTTTTTGTTTGTTTTGTTGTATTGTGGTTGTGTTTTGTTTGGGTTTTTTTAATTGTTGTAGGTAGGTTTTTCTCTTTGTTTCCCAATGCCAGTAGTTGGCGTAAGTCAATATACTCGTTTGCTTTTCTGTCAGTAATTGCAATAGGTCTGACAGTGGTTGAGGTTTGCATTTTGAAATGGTCATAATGTGAGAGACTATAATTTCTATTACAGCCACGTTCTGAAGTGTCTGAAGAAAACATGATATGGTGGCAGTGTTATTAACATGAAAATCTCCTTTTAATTCAAGCAAGTCTGTGACATGCTTTATCCAGGGAGCTTACAGATCTGTACAAAAGCATTTGCTTTGCAAGCAGAGGCAGCGGTTTGTGCACTGAAGCAACAAGGCTAAATAAAATGACTTGTGAAATTAAAGACTGCCATCTCCTTGAAGAAATGCATCTTCTCATTTTCCCTCTCCCAACCTTTACGCAGTCTTACATTGTCCAGATTGCTGTGGGTCTCTTTGTTAAATGAGCTTTGTATCTCAGTTAATTTTCTGTCAGTATCACTTTAGGCTGAGGACTGTGGGTGTTTGTGTATCCATTAAGTACACTGCCAGGACATGTCCACCACTGCCACCTCTCCCATTAAATGGCTGTCAGCAGGTTTACAGAGCTGCTTTCTTGCTTTGCATTAATTGCTGCAACTCACTAGATGCAGTGAAAAGCACCTGTAAAGAGAGAACACAGAGTTTGCCTTGAAATTTCTAAAGGTAAATAGAAGTGCCATGAGCAGTTAAGTCAGATTTTGTATATAGTCATATCAATATGATTAGCAGGAAAGAAGTGTCACTTCTTTTTAAATTTTCTTTTTTTCAGCTAACCTTTCTCCTTGAGCTCCCACCCCCATAAGGAAAATACTGCAAATCTAAACAAGTACATGTCAGCAGATTCTTGGATGAGACTGTCTCATTGAAGTTGTGTATAATCCCATGCTGAGATTTACAATAGGTTCTGAAATGAAAATCTGTTAGATCAAATGTTATCCTAGCTGAGATAAGCAGTGTGGGGAAGATTAAGGATTTGTCCATGAAAGTCAGTATATAGTAGGGTTATTGGTATAAGGCTTTCCAAGAGACGTAGTAAAATGGAGGAGTACTGGGTTAATTTGATGGGCTGCAGCTAGTTCACTGCGTATTAATGTAGTGTATTTTTGCAGAATAGGAAATTCTGATTGTAATTCTTAAGACAAAGAATCTTTTTGGGGGTAAAAATTTCTTTGTACTACTTGAAGCAGTAAAAGCAATAATAATTAAATAGAGTAGAGAGGGAGTAGTTTTGTACATCCAGACTTTTATTAAAATATTACTTTGGAAATCTACTGGTGAACATGCATAGAAGGCCAACGCAAGCCATGGGAAAACTTAAGTGTATTGACTGGAGGTGTGAGGTTGAATCTGAAGATTTGGTATCTCTGAGAAATTTCTGTGAGGCTTTAGTATACTTAGCCTTATGCTCAGTGACTTCAGACTTTTAATTCATTTTCATTTGAGTAACTTTCCTGACCATCCTTTGTAGGTGAATTCTGAGAGCAAATTATTGTGATGATGAGTTTGCAAGCTAATTTGACATGACCAGCATGTCGAAAAAGTGGAAAGAAACTTAGTTGAAGTGAATTGTGCAACATCACCCAGAAAGCCAGTGTTTGAAAGCAGAATAGCTTTTAAGTGCTTTGATACAAATATGTATCCTCTATGCTGGATAGTGCAGTCTTCTAAAAATGACTGCAATAAAAGTTCTTCTATTCATTCAGCTTTCTCTGTCTTCATACACTCTGCAGGACCATGAATTTTTCACCCAGTGATGTTCTCTTCAGAATCTCTGTTCTTTATACTCCTTGCTGAGTATTATTGAATTGGTCTTTTGAGGCTTGTTCAATGTTGCTTTTCAAGCAGTCAGCTAAGGGTACTATTGAATGATCAGATACTTCCCTCTCCTGCCAAACCTGCTGGGGGTAAGCTTTCTACTTCCACTGGTCACAGTGTATTGGTGAAATAAGCAATTTTTAATTATGATTAAGATCTTCAATGCCTTCTCTCATAGTAATTTGTGTGTTCTGTGTTTCATCCCTATGCAGTATTTCTACCCAACATGTCTAGGCTGCATACAAATACAGACATATAAACGTAATCCTGGTGTAGGAATAAAATCAGCTTTGTCCCCAGGCATGTTCTATTCTTAATAGTTTCTAGGCATCTTGAAGATATCAGTATAAAACCATGTTCATAATCTGACTTAAATATTTTGAGTTCCTTTCTGCTCATTAGTAATCATTGCATTGTTGCTCATAAAAAGTTTTGATGAAAATTCACACAGTTGCCCTCACTGTGTTGTAAGATGCATTTAATTTCCGGAGTCATTGTCACTTTCGTAGAGGAAAAGAAAAAAACACTCCTACCTTTTACACATATAATTGCTTCTAAAAAAATCTGGTGTCTCCTTTTTCCATCTATTCCTCCTATTCTAGTGGGACTTGCTCTCTTAACAGAAAATAAATACTGTCTCTTGGGTTTTCTGTAGTTTTTCATAATTATTCTTGGTGCTTTTACCCATTAAATATGGCTGGTGATTGGTTTCTAGCCTCTGAAGAAGCTCCTAGTTTAATGGGTGAAACATGGTAGGTAATGAAGAAAAATGTTTTGCTGCATGCACTGATTTAGAGAAATGAATCTTATGAATGTTATGTACTCAGATTTTGATAACAGCAAAAGAGGTCCACTCAAGTTTCTAAATTTTGTTGGACATCTTAAAAATTCTCTTGTGCTCTACTCCCATATGATTTAAAAAAACCAAACACACACCAAAAAAACCCTTTAAAAAATGCTAACATCCAACTTTCCCATTTTCTGCTTCAAATTTTCCTGTAAACTGATACTGTATCAACTTTCATGGTTTATATTGCCTCTCAAAATCTTTGGGGTACCTACTACTCCATCTTGTCCAGCATTACTTAGAGCTAAATCAGCTCTAAGGCACATTTGTATGACGTTTTATTTTATACAGGCTTCTTTACCATGTGTCACTGTATCCTTTGAGCATTTTCCAGCAGTGCTGAAAAAGAATGCTATTTTCATGCTGGCAATTCCCTTGTCCTTTTGCCTGGGGTAAAATCACGTGCGGGTAATGTAAGTGGCTTTTGTTTGAAAGATTTTGGGAAAGGGATGGGACTGAGCAGGTGAAAGGGTATATGTGTACGTTGCATGTTAGCAGGGATAAAAACCATACTTTGTGTATGTAGCGGAATGAAGTAAGCTGATAGTGGTTCATTGTTCCTGAGGGAGTTCATTGCAGATTTTGGTGAACATTTTGTCTTCTCCATTTCGCCTATCTCATTTTTACTATAAAAAAGTATTCTGTTACTCCAGGGATCTGTCAGCTGCAATGTTAGTGCTGTCTCTAGTGGAACACCTTTAGAGCTCTGCATTTTTCAATATGATCCCAACAGTTTTGGAAGCTATATGAAGAATAAAGATCAGGTTAATCCCACAACACCCTCTGGTTTTTGAGCGAATGTGTCTATATGTATCCACAACTGTGTTTCAGTGTATGCATAGAAAATGTACACACAGTCAAAACCAGGACTGTTTTCTACTGAGATGGGAAAAAGCCTTCTAGCCAGTAGATGACAACACCCATAGTAACTGTTTTTTCCCATTGATGAAGTCCCTTGGAGGTGAGAGCAGAGCTCTTTTAAGTGCAATCAAATTGTCCATTAGGAAAAGAAAAGTCAATATTTTCAAAAGTGACTTTTAGATTTCTTTACATTAAAGATGGTAGGACACAGGTTTGCTAGGGCTGCTAGGTTTGTAGTCATTTAGGGTCTCTTTTTTATTTTTTTTTTTTAATTTTTTTTTTTACTTTTAATATGGAGATATATAGATAGATATATAGATATGTGCACTCACTAATTAAGGTATTATCTAGGCACCTAAGTCTATAAAGTGATGTTGAACTCAGTGTAATAGAAGAAAGAAATGCAAATAGGAAAAGAAGAATCCAAAGATGTGGGATTAGTTTGGATTTTCCCACAAATGGCTTTACTACACTGAACAAAATTATTTAATTTTTCTACTTATGTCTCATTTGTAAAATGTGTATCGTGAGGAATCGGTGCCACTTAAATATCTGAGATAGAAATTCAGGTCAGAGTACCATGTAAACAAAAATAAAGTGGTCCTTGCACTAAACAGTATACCATCTCAACAAGCAATAAAAATAGGTTTAATATTTTCCTGTATTTCAAACCTGCACTCCTGGCCCTGAATATATATCAACTGAAGGTTGATATATATTCAGCTATGTGGAGAGATTACATCATATGTTCAGAAAGTCATTGGGGCTTGAGGAAAATTTTGAACTCCGGAAGCTTTAAGCAGGAGGGGTTAAGACTTTAACACTTATATAGCAATAGCAAACCATCAAATTACAAATATGTTAATCAAAGATCTTTGAGACTTTAGCACTGGGAAGCAAGATACTTCACAGGTACAAGGACTTGTTCCATAGTTGAAAGGTACTAATTCAAGTTAAACCTGTCTTTGTTTAAATGCTTGTAACTGAAATTTGATGAATGTTTAACTGATGTCTGACACAGATCCATGTATTTACTGATTGTAACTTGGAAATTGATGGTCAGATCTTAAAGCAAAGTATTGACTCCAAATGTCAGACATGTTCAGTAACTTGTCAGTTCTGAGGATTTTATCAGTCTAATCACCATACTTGCATGTCTTCCAAATTGCTTTTCTTCCCCTTTCCTCCTTTTTCATCAGACCATAACTCACCAAGTGCTGTGAACTTGTTATGGCTATGTTAAATGTAAATGTCAGAAGATGTTCTGGATAGTTAAGTTGCTCTCAAATTCCAAAAATCTGCAAGTAAACAGTGTAAGTCATGAAACCATGAGTGGCAACCAAGAACTTACTTTGTTCTTTTGAGTCTGGTGCAGTGAAGAGAGGAAAAAAAAACCCTCACTTTGGAAGCATGTTTTTCCTCAACATCTTACAGTGTCATTGCAGAGTTCTTTGCCACGCGATATCTCCTAAAGCATGTTTTTTGTATAAACACTTTCAAAGCACATTTTTAAAAATCTTTATAATTAATTATATAAAATATCAATGAACTTACAAAAGATTAAAATCCCAGTGGAATCCTGTAGCTAACTCAATTTATGCAATATTGGCTGGAGCCACAGAAAATCAAAATAAAGTTTTGAAGAAAAAACATTCTTCACAGCTGGCTGCCTTTGTAGGTGTAAAACATTAATATTTATACAAAAGACTGCTCTTCTCACTGGAGACTATACAACCAATATGGATACTGGAGGGGAAAGGTTCGTAATCAGTAAAAGTCAGATGTCATGAAGTCAGCAAAAACAATTCAAGCAGTAGAAGTTTCTGAAGCCAAATGTGAGTAGCCACTCTTTTGCACTTCTTCATTGCTCTGGCTTCTTTTCGCATGTCTGAGAAAATTCAAGTTTTGCATTTGAGTATGGACTTGGATTTTAAAAAGGGCAGAGTAGCATCTCTTGTAATTCTAGCTCATGTGTTTACTCGGAATATGGTTTGACAGTATACTGTGTGTCACAGTCTCTGATAACTGTCCGTCATGGTACTGGATTAAAATTACTTGATTTTTTTGTTTGTTTGTTTTTGTAATTTTTTTGTCTTGTCTTTTAATACATGTTGATTAGAAGAAGCAATGTTATGCTGCCTAGAGAAGCCAGTAATTGTTACCTTCTTGCTCAGTAAAGCCCTAATTAAGGTGAATGAGCATGGAAAATGGATACTGAAATACAGTAGATAAAGGTAATACTGTGTCACAAGAGAAAAGCTTTCTTCATTGTGATCAAATTCTGGCATATTTAAAATTGTGAGAGGATTAAATGGGTGAATTAAATAGTTTTGCTCTCATGCACCATTTACATTTGAAAAGGAGGACTATGGTAAAGTTTAGACAAGGAGATGTGTCCCAGCCTGCTCAAAGTCTCTGCAGGGACAACAGAGATGAGAATGGACCTACTGGATTTCCTCACAAAAATTGCGCTTGTTAGATCATTTTTAGGAGAGCAGCAGAAATGCACAAACATAATTAAATTTAAGATAGACTTATTGATACGTTTTGCTGTAAAACAAACTAACCAAACTAAATGGCTTCTTTGAATAGTTAAGTGAGTGCATGGTGTGTATATATATATATACTTCTCTAATAATTTTGAATCTTAATTAACCTAGGACTATTTAGTGCTTTCTTAAAGATGACAAATGATTATTTTTTTAAAATAAAAGCAGTGTATGAATTGCATGCCGTTGTTGCAGTGTCTCATTCTGAGGCCCATCCTGATTTTTATTTTCTGATAAAATTACTTTCAGGTGCATGATACCTAAGGAGCATCTTTTCTCTCTTGGTATAGCTAATTGCTCTCTATTTATTCTCTTTTCTCTCATTATATTTAGTTGTTGAATGGAATTTTAAATAAATATAATATTTAGGTTGCACTTACAGTTTTAGTTGGAAAAAATACTTGACGTTTTTATCATATGGCTGCTTTTCCATTTGCATCTACAGATTTCTAGTAGATGAATAATTGAATTATGGAGTAATCTGGTGGGTTTTTTAAAGAAACTGCATGAGGTATTTGTACATACTTTGGACATTTTCAAGAAATAGCAACTGTTCTTAAGTGGATACGTATATATTCTAGTTATTCTAGAATCCAATATTACTTTTCTGTTGTGACTTTTAGTTCTTCAGCTTAGATAGCATTTCTAAAAATCTGTTGTTTGCAGCTGAATACAGAATAGATGTTGTCTTTTGCTAAACAAGGCATGTAACCTGTGTTTAAAAATTTCAGAAATTCCCGGTTGTGGACTTCCTACTTCTGACTCCTTCTGGAAAACTGAGCAAGTGTAGGTCCCGAGGAACTTCTAGGCATCAATGATAGGTCCATGACATAACCCGCCATAGACAATTCTTCTTCTCTTATTGTGAAAAATTGTGATGTAAAAGTAACTTGTAACTTTGTCAGTAAGACAAAAATCTGTAAAGTAGTTGTAGCTTGGCAGTTTTGCATCAGTTTCATTTGAACTTCAATTAGACAGTCATTTTTTATTAACGTAGAGAGCTGTGCTTCCAACTTCTATTTTTAAAAGCAGATGTTTTTGAAGATATTTTAGTACTAATCAGGCATCCAGGTGGAAAGCTACAGCTTTCTGTTCTTCACCACATGAGATTTGATTAAAGCCATTCAGTCTGCTGTCATTGAACAGGTAATGAAGATAATAGAAACTCTACTTTCTCAGCATCAGAATAGCAGGCTAAGATTTGTTTCCTTAAAGAAACTATGAAAATTAGTTCAGAATAGCAGAGGTATAGCTTCATACCTTTACTGAACTTCCAGATCTTCCTAAACATGATACTGTCAGCATGCTCTGCTTTTGACAGGATTCAGGTGCATTGGGACTGCTTTGCATTTGCCTAGCGTTAGTGTGTTTTGCTAACACAGCATGTTAAGAATAAAGTTGCTCTTACTTCTAGCCTTGTTTTTTTTCCTTGTGCTTGATAGCAGAAGTGAGAGAATGACTAAAGAAAAAGAAAGTATAATTATGCTCAAGTGAGAAAACAATACAGATATGACCAACAAAAGTCTTAACTTCCTTTTGGTAGAATATCTTTTAAGATATCATTTGCTTGGGGTTATTATCAAAAAGGAGGAAAAAAAAGAGTTGCTGGAAGAGTCCATCAGTGTAAGATCTGATACTGGCTCCCTAAAAATAAGTGGTGAAAAGAAGACATCTATTGGTAAGATAAAATACCTTTTACAGCGCTGAAAGGAATCTGGCAGGCAGGTAATGCAGAAAATCATAAACATGAGTCCTGAATGTAGAAGCTGGTGACACATCATTCATGGACATGTAGAACTACCACTCTCCACTGACCAGTGCGTGTCTCAGTCTTCAGCATGAATTAAACAGAAAGCTTGAGAATCTAGCATTGCAATGAATTTGACAGACAAACCTGTTCCTAGCAGTTTTTGTGACTGTAATGTTTTTTAAAAAATCATTACTTGTCTGCTACTTAATTTTGATGTGAAAACTAGTCTGAAAAATCTTAAGATTAGTGCCGTGTCTTCAACATGAAGGACTACCGCAGATTTTTAGACGGATGCAGTTATTCTCACGGCATTGCAGATCGATATCATTGTGCAGTTTTCTTGTAAAGCAAGTTTGATGGGAAATACAGACCGTGTGAATCACCTTCAAACTGATGAGAGAACACAAGTTTCATATTTCTAAAACTACATTTTTGAGGGAGTATGGAGAAGGGAAGAGATTTCAGGTTTGATGAGCAAGAATAAGAGAAAGAAGCTCTAGAACCAGGAAGTGGTAATTTTTCCATACATTGTGATGAGCTACTTCAGGGTCTTCTGGAAAAGGAGAGAAGAATTCAGGGACTGAAAAGCTCTTGATGTCAGCTGTGGCATTACTTTATTTGAATTTATGCTAGTCGCTTTGCTGTTTGCAAAATAGCAGGCTACTTAGGTATTGTATAAAGTTTATGAAGATGTTAAGTGCTGTTTCTTTCAGAAGGACTGGGTGAGCTCTTTTTCAGAAATAATTTTACAAAACAGGTTTTGTTTGTCTAGAAGGATCAGTATGATTAAGCAAGATATAAATGGCAAACCTTACAATTTGCAAGCAAAATGGCTAATATCAGAATCTTCATATTAATTGATTTGTGGCATTGAGTTCTTCCCAGTATACTCCTAACTATATTCTTTCTTTGCTGATTTCTGTTCTGCTTTCCTCAGCTCCATTCTCTTTACAGTGTCACTTGCTCTCTTCGAACTGTTTCCTGTGCACAAGTGAGCAATTCCTAAATAATTCCTGAAATTGAATAAAAGAATGTCTTTACAGGGCCAGCTAAAGCTAAGACTAGCAAGAACCATGTCACCAATAGAGGCCAAGGGTGCGAGACTTTAAGAAAACAGGGCAAACCGTTCTCAAAACTTCTAAAAATACTCACCAAAAAAACCCTTCCTAAATTTGAAATGAATCTAGGCTTCCTGACTTTGTCATACATCTCCAGCATGAAATTGGGCAAGTGGCTTAATTTTCTTCATACACAGCTTTTCCCTATCTCTAAAGGCAGTTGGATACCCTTACAAAATGGCTATGAAAATGTAGCTAACAGCATTGAAAGCGTATTTGCAAATACTGAAAAGATCACTCAACAATAAACACAAAATTTACCTTCAGACATATAACATGGGACATTTTTCACTCTAAATGGTGTACGGTTCAATATAAAGCAGCTTGAAGTAATCCCTCTGATCGTACTACAGAAGCTTGGATTTTATCTGTCACCTCTGCTACCATGGTTTCTTTCGGGGCACTGATTTATTTGTCTGTTTTTTCAAAAATTATTTTCTGCAAATTTAAATCTACTATTTCAAGCAGCATCACAACCAGAACTCGGCTTGGTGGTAATTTAATAAAGCACAATTCGACTCAGGACAGACTAGGCAAAGCAGAAGTAGCACAGCTGTTAGTGTAAATGTCTGTAAAATATAAAAATGAATTTTCTTGCTAAAATTAAACATGAGGCATTGAAAACTTGTAATTGAAAGTTGAGCTTCTGTAACCTCACTGTTTATCCCAGATGCAGCTGACATGTTCTAATATAGCCTGGGGAACTTGGAAATGAAGGAATAACCCGGAAGCCAGACCAGTGTTACAGTCAAGATTGAATTATGTTCTCAACTGGGAACTGGAGGAGATTGTAGATTGAAGTTCCAGAGTGTGTTGCAGAGGTCAGAAATTAATTAGCAAGGGGAGTATGTTGATGGAATTGAATGCATGGGTTTCATATCAGAGTGTTTGTAGTGCTAATGTGGTTTTAGTCATTGCTCATT
The DNA here is from genome assembly GCF_900496995.4 of Aquila chrysaetos chrysaetos. Lineage (NCBI taxonomy): Eukaryota > Metazoa > Chordata > Aves > Accipitriformes > Accipitridae > Aquila > Aquila chrysaetos. The sequence goes on along the minus strand of NC_044016.1, from coordinate 20,755,562 downwards.
TTGGCAGGAAGAGGATAGGGCATAACCGGGAACGTTCTTGGGTCTTTGTAAAATCAAGTGCAGGAGACTTACCAAAGACTTGCCTTTATGAAACAAGATTTAAGATTAAAATTTTCAATCTTAACTGGATTTGAGTTCCTGGGGAATATCAGTGCAGTTAACATGCAAGTCTACAAATTAATTTCTTAGTTAAAATCTTGGAGAAAACATGCATCAACTTGGAATTTAGTTCTAGGACAAAAAAACCCGCAAACATTAGGCTGTGGATTGATGTAATCATCTGAAATACCTTCATTTTACTCCTGTTTTCAGTTGAGCTGCCACTATTATTTGCCAGGAATCTTAATGTATTAATGTTTACAGAAACATTGGATAAGTAAGTGAAAGAGAAATGTTCCTTAAAGTTGACTTATAGAATATCTAGTACAGCCCATTTTTTGTTTAAACAAACACATAAAACATTGTGTGTGTGTGCGCGCGCGTGTGGAAATAGTGTTTCTAGAGATCATCCAAGCCTGCAGCATGAATAAAAGTAATGGTTCTAGTGTTCCTTTCCCATATAGAAAAAAAAGTCCTTTTTCTTCCATTTTGGCCTGCACTAAATCTATTTCTTTTGTTGAAGTTCATTTTGTATATAGGCATAAAAACTGTCACTCTGGTCCTACTATATGATTATGAAAATAAAATCCATCCTTCAGAAGAACAACTTCTGAAGTTGTTTGCCTCAGATATTTTAATATACAGACAATTAGGCAGCATGAATATGTTACCTTAAAGCATTTTAGGTGAGGAAGAACAGTGGAAAGTCAGCCACAGAGTATTACCTATTAGATTTACTGTTGCTGTTTCCAAGTAAAACCCATTTAATAGGGAATACTTTACTCCTTTTTTTTTTTTTTTATTAGATATATTTCTGCTTCTCCAGCAAGATCAGATTTAACATTGGAGAGTGTCTTGATAAAAGCTACCATCTAAAGTTCGTATATTGAAGAACTTTCAGACTTTAGTTAGAAATAGCCAATGCAATGAATGACAGGTTTCTTCTTCTGAAGATTGGAGTTGGTGTACCCTGTATTTGAAGTGATACACACAGGAAAACCTGATGCTCTCTTTTTCATCTGTGTTTCTATTTGCTGTTGTTTCAAGTCTTGCAGGTATTGGCTGTTCAGCTCTGTAGTGTAGGAAGCATATAACTCTCCTCTTTCAAACACAAGGGGGTTTTTTGTATTCCTTACATGTGCAGAATAGGTAGAATCATTGCAAAGCAAGATGGCTGGGTTGTGGGATATTTTTTGTTTTTTTTCATGCATAACTGCATTGCCCACTGTAGTCTACAGAGGCAAGTAAGTATTTCAATTTATATTGAAGTAGTTTTTCTCTTCATGTTGGCATTCTGAATCTTTTTCCAGAGGTGTCTGCCTCTGTCCACTCACACTTGTGCACAAATCAAATGCCTGCAGTTAGACATTGTTGGCACCACTCCTTTGTCTTTTAGGAAACTGTACTACTGGTTATTCCCACAAATTCATATGGCAGAATTTACTAAAGATGAAATTACATCAGTCATGCTTCTGCAGTTCTCTTTCTTTTTCTCCTATTTAATTTATATATCTTTCAAGTTTGGTGATTTGCTGAACCGATTCATGCAAGATAGGAGGGTGCTGCCACTTCACTGTTTTTTTGGGAGGTTGGTTTTTTGTTTATTTTTTTTTTTCCCTCCCCACTGAAGAAAGTAGTAGTAGTTTTGGATTTGGAAAAAATACTGTAATGGTCCCCGGTCATATGGAAGATGAGCATTTCTATTGTCTTTGTGTTATGGGTTGGAAAGAGAGGATAAAGGGCAGGGCTTCTGTTGATTGTTTGAGGTGGAAATGATGGATTAGTTACCAAGTTGCTTTTGTTAAAGTAGAAAATCAAATTTGCTGTAGCAGAAATTAGTCTAAAGTGGATACACATAACAAGAGACTCTTCAAAGTGTCTTTACAGAAAGAAGGAAGCTTGTTCCCTAGTGGTGATGATTAAATAGAATTGAAATCAATGTGCAGGGATGGAAGTTTTTGGGAAATGCAATATAATAGAACACCTCCCTCTGGTGGTACACATTACAGAGTTTAATCTGCTGTATAAAGACACTGAACTGGAAACTTCAGGGTGGGGTATGCCTCCCAGACTGCTCTGAAGAACTAGTAGAACTTTTTTTTAAAGATAATTGATTGGCATATAGACTTTCCTGCCACTCTAGCTCTTTGAGTATGATGGGGAAGGGTTGGGCTGCTTGACCCAGTTTATTCCGAGTTTGTCAGTTAATTACATTTTTCTGCTACCCTCCCCTCTTGCTGCTGGGATTGGTTGCATTTTGCCATTTTTGCTGGGCCATAAGGATAGGCTCTATGGATGTTTGTGCTTTAAGCAGGTAATCAGATCAGCATGCGTGAAACAGCTAACAGCTTCTAGCGATCATTTGGTTCTTTCTGAAAATTTATTCATCCTTTAGTTTATTCATATTTAGCCGTTTGATCTGAATTTTATGTGCAAGTCCTCAGTTAGTTTCCAAAGTAATGCTTGTAGTTACTTGTACTTGAAACACAATTAGCCACCTTAACTGGAGAAAGGTTGTTGTTAACTCTTTATCTTGTAGTTTATTAATGCCAAGAAACAGATGATTTCTAAGATTTTCTCTATAAGCTTTTTGGGGGTGGGTTCAGTCTATCAGTCTATAGAACGTGAGCCCCTGAAGAGGCTATGTAATTGTTATTTTTAGCTCTGTTTAGGCATAACAAAGAATGCTTGAAAGGATGCTTTCAAACATTTCTTGAAAGCATATTTTAGTTCCTTGCTTTTCATGGTCATTGCACTTCAGAAAGTGTAACAAACTAGCTGAATCTGTGAAAATAACATTTTTCATCCTTGTTTTCCTTTCTGTTTAGTAAGCATTTTAGGATAACTTTTCCTGTTGTTCTTTCAGAGCATAATGAAAACTGCTATTCTTCCCTGCCACCTGCCCTCCTGCCGCAGGCTGAACACTCAAAAGAGTTTTTGCTTTTTTTGTAAGTCATTAATAGAAGAACCTGCGAAACCTTGTAAATCTTCTCTAAGGCTCTAGATGAAAAGCGAAAAAGCTGGGGCCTTTCCATGAGTCAGAGTCCTAATTCCATGGCTGTGACACTGTTAAACTCATAGAAACAGAACTTGTAACATAGAGGACTGACCACAGAATGTATTTTCATGGCAGGACCCTGATGTTACCAGCATTTAATTAATGTATTGTTCAAGGTCGACACATCACTGCTTTGATTTAGAGTTTTATGCTTTGCTAGTGAAGACTCCCATTTAAGGGATCTACTATGCCCAATAACAACCATTTCCAACTCGGGCCTCTGGAAACAGCACTGGTGAAAGGCTAATTTTCACATCTCCAGTAACTTGCAAATGGTAGCACAAGTCAGATTATATCAAATCACAAATCATGGGTATGAGAAGCAAAAGGGTCATTTTCTTCTCAAGCTTTGTTTATTGCACTTTCCCTTTATTTCCATATTAAGACATAGACAAGAGTGTGTGTTTTAGCCAGTTTCAGCAGTGATCCTCCAGCACTGACAGTTGGAAGGATCACTTCATCACAAGAGATGCTTTAAGTTCACATTTATTTGCTATATAAAAATAGTGAATTGAGGAGGAATGTATTTATCTGTCTTTTCCACTGGGGGGACAGGTATGCATCATTCTGAGGAGAGTAGTTTTTCCATTCCTTTTCCTTATCTACACTTCTTTTAATGTAAAGAAACCAGAGAAGCATCTAAATATTGAAATAGTCAGCATTTCTAAAAAAAAAACCAAAAAAAACACCATAAGCTTTAGATATGAGCTCACTAGATGACTTATTTTTGCAGCCATTATGCACTGGTTTCAAATTTCGAGATGTGCTCCAGCTATTTTCTTTGGGATTTGTTGGCTAATAATGAAAATGTGTGTTGTCATTGACTTGAATTCAACATTTCTACTATCTTCTTCTAGAAGACAATTTTAATAAATAGGAATAAAAAATAAATTGTTTTTATTAACTCAAAACTTCAGCATGTTTTGTTGCACGTAGAGAGGCCTAAGTGATGTTTATTTTATGTAGGCAGTTCTTTGATATCTGTGCATATTCATATTTTTGCTCCTAAAAGACTGGTGAAGAAATATATATATTTCAAGTCTGCTGAAAATAAAAAAGGGGTGCTTAACTTGGGGTTGGGTTTGTGAGCCATAGTGTTCCATAGTCAGAATTTAATGTAATGCAGTGGTTTGCAGTAACTGCGTCTAGTGAGAGTTTGCTGTGTTTGACCTTTTGGATTCATAGATCTAGATCAACTTTCCTTTTCTTGGTCCTTGAACTTCTACAGTTTTTTGTCAGTAGGTTGAACACTGCTCTTGTGCATTTCTGTGTGATTACAGAATAGGATGGAGGGGATGGTAAGTGGGAGACTACAGCTACTCCCTTAAGCTCCTGGACTCCTTTGGGAAGTTAGTAAAATGTGGAGCTTGAAGCTAAGGCACAGAGATGTCAGATGAGTTCCCAGTGAGCTTTTTCACTTGTGTGTTTGAAACATGACCTGTTTTTTTTTTTTTTTATATTACTGTAGATTATTGCAGTCAGAAATTGCTCATATAAACTCCAACCATGGCAAAGTTTTCGCCCCAACAACTGAGGACTGTCAGACTTGGAGTTTCCTCTCCACGCTTTTCTCTAGCTACTGCATATGAAAGGCAGATATTTATTACAAGAAGCAGCATCAGATTCCAGTAAGGCTGAGAACAATGGGAAGAAGCTCACCCCTTATACTTCACCTCGCCATTCATTGCTTTGGTGGTAAAACCTGAATAGCAATAAAATACTTTCCCAGGCACACGTTTCGAAGGGTTGGGTTGGCTGTGGGGAAGTGAGGCCAGGAAATAAGAGTGCCTGCTCTCCCTTCTCTTCTAGAACAGTCTTTAGCTTTGCCTCTGCGCTGTTAAAAGGAGATTGGGGAAGGGAGTCTGATAAATGAGTAATTCTGAGGGATGTTTTGAGAGTTTTGGTAATGGTAGTTATTAAGGTGCCTTAACGGGAGATGAGGGAGAGGGAACTGATGAGGGGTTTGTGGGTTAGTAGTAGAAAGGTTTAATTTACTGTAAAGGCCTTTTATCCCTTGTGAAAATCCTGATGATTTATAGTATAGCCAAATATTTGGGAATGCTTGAACTATAAATGTGACTATTATTGACAGGAAATGAGGCAAATATTCACTTTAATTGGAACCACATAAATTAGACTGGAGGAATTAATTAAAAAATAATAGACAAGCATTTTGAAATTGTAGGGTTCTCTCTAGGTATTGGAAAGGGCATGATAAGGTGACTTAAAAGATAGCTCCAGTACAAGAAAAGCTAATTGAAACATTTCTTTTATTAAAAAAATATTAGTTCCTACGTGCCTGGTGAATGAAGTGTCCAGAATAAATATGAATGGTAATTAAATTCTATTTCTATCAGTTAACATTCCCATTTTCAAGGTCTCTCATTTATTACAAAAGCACCTCGAGAAGTTCACTTCATTAGTTTACTTCATATGACTCACTACTATTGCAAAGTGCTTGGTTTTATGGGTTTATGGATCAGAGTCTTCTAATCAAAATGAATGTTTGTCCCCCTTTAGGAGCATAAATTTTGATGTATCATCACTGTGAATTTAATTTGAAATGGGACATTTCTTATTAATTTTTTTACTTTCATAAAGGGGTGCTAGTACTAAAAGAATTCTAGAGAAAAAGATACAGACGTTTAGGGTAGTGGTAGAGTTGTGGTTTCTATAGGTTGTGTGCTGGTCTTATTCAATTATAAACTTACAGTTTTGAGTATTTTCTAGAATTTTGTCTTGTCTGTTTTTAAATGCTCATGTTACACATTTTCCAAGTCTTCTTTTAGAATAAATTCTGTAGATCACAGCTGCTTAGATGTTTTCCCCAGGTACTTTTTTTTTAAACTCTCCTATATTTAATTGTTATATCTCCACTGTTGTATTACCCTCAGATCATGTTAAATGAGTGTTCCTCTTAAATGCCAAATGGATCCTTCAAGTCGCTGCAGCCAGTTAGATTTACAGACTAATTCCATAACCTTATATCAGTTTACTTTTCCTGGCTGTTGGGTACTGGAGTTTCTTTTTTTTGTTTCTTGCTAGAGTTGATCAAATTATTGTCATTGCAATTCTTTGCAGTGGCAGCATGTAAGAGTCCATGGCAAGCTGCCACTTGGTTGGTGTTTTACTAGTGGCCCATTTTGGTAGGTGTTCTTCCTAACGAATTCCTACTCTACATATCATTGAAAAATAAAATATTTCTTGCAGTCATGATCAAGGTGTGGTCACTTTGCTTTCCACGCTTTTTGTTTAAAGTTCATGCTTTCCCCTTGGACTGGATTATTACCAATATCCTTTGCTACAGATTCAAGAATCCATACTGTCTCAAATTAGTTGGGTAATTGTCCTGGTTTCAGCTGGGATAGAGTTAATTGTCTTCCTAGTAGCTGGTACAGTGCTATGTTTTTGAGTTAGGTATGAGAAGAATGTTGGTAACACTGATGTTTTCAGTTGTTGCTAAGTAGTGTTTAGTCTAAAGTCAAGGATTTTTCAGCTTCTTGTGCCCAGCCAGCGAGAAAGCTGGAGGGGCACAAGAAGTTGGCACAGGACGGAGCCAGAGCAGCTGACCCAAACTGGCCAAAGGGGTATTCCATACCATGGGACGCCACATCTAGTGTATAAACTGGGGGGGGGGGGGGGGGGGGGGGGAATCGCTGCTTGGGGACTAACTGGGTGTCGATCGGTGGGTGGTGAGCAACTGCACTGCGCATCATTTGTACATTCCAATCCTTTTATTATTTCTGCTGTCATTTTATTAGTGTTATCATTATCATTATTAGTTTCTTCTTTTCTGTCCTATTCAACCATTCTTATCTCAACCCATGAGTTTTACTTCTTTTCCTGATTTTCTCCCCCATCCTGCTGGGTGGGGGGGGAGTGAGTGAGTGGCTGCGTGGTGCTTAGTTGCTGGCTGGGGTTAAACCACAACAGTAATAAATTGTCTTAATTTCCTAGTTCCACTGTCAGATGCAGGTGCTATAGCTAGCCCCCCATTGATTTTAGGTTTTGCAATGTAATAGTACCTTTATATAGTACTTTGTCACCATGCATGCTCTGTAATGAATTAAAATACGAATGCTAACTGTGGACCTTAGGGACTCTGTAACAGGAAATTTAAAGGGCATTGTTAAAATAGTAGTTTATTCTTCATAGCTTCAGTACTTTGGATCCTGTGATGACAGGCAATAATATTTATTCTTCTTTATGTTGGTGAGTTTTATGGAATAATGAAATTTTAGTTGAAATGATGTAAGCATGCTACTTTAAGTAACAATAGGAATTGTGACACAAGGGTTTTTAAAATTTTATTTACAGGGGGTTTCAGTGACCTTGTTCCTGGTCAGTACTGAAGTAGCTACAGTGAAGAAATTGTTATCAGGTGGAACAAGGAGTGTTTGGTCTGTGTGGAAGTCACTCTCAGAGGATACTTTTGTAGATGATAATGAAATTCCTTTTTCATCAATTCAGGATTTTGCAACTACTTTGGAGATGGTGGGATCACATGCTGTAAAAATGGCAATTTTTTTCCATGGCAGTCATGTAAGGTGTTGTAAGCCTGGTTAATACAGTTACTGTAGATTCTTCTACTCACTTTTATACAGAACTGCATTTCTCTTCCTTAAAATGATATCTGGATATATATTTATTAATGTCCTGGATCTTAAGCTGAAGGTCATCTGTAATAATGTTATGCTTGTTGTCTTGCTAGCCTTTGTTTTTTAGTTAATCATGAATTTTCTTGCTAAATAACAGGCAAAATCTGGTAGTCAAATCTGGAGTTTCCTGTGTAGCTTTGGGGGACATTCATTTTATAGAGCCAGGAGAAAGAAGGCCTATTATGGAATGTCACCTTTAAGCAAGGAGTGTCTTTTTTTGAGACAAAAATACTTCAAATGTCATCAGACTTTCTGGAAAAAAAAAAACCCAAACAAACCCCCAAAAAACAACCCAAAACAAAAAAACCCACAAACAAACAAACAAACAAACAAACAAACAAAACCAACAAAAAACCCAACCCCAAACCAAAATAAAAACCCCTAAACCAACCAAAAAACTTGATCATGTTAAACTTCCCAGTAATTTTAAAAATACGGCAGTCTTACTATATAACTTGATCCTAATTCCTGAATAATAAATACATGTAATTACAGCTATGTTCTCACTGTCTGTTTACCACCCTTGCAGATCCATCTTTTTTATTTTTTGTTTGTTTTGCCCTTTTCCTAGTATTTTTTCTACTCATTTGAAAAGAATGAAGTGTATATGTAAAGTTCAGTATATGAAACATGCAAATTGCAATATTATTTGAAACTCTTATTAATAACGTGTTGCCATTTTAAAAAGTACAGCAGTCATGAAGGATAACTAAGCATAAAGAACTCATTTCAGTTTTTCTTCCTGAAGAAAACCTGAAAAAAATGAAAAAGTTGTATTTATGATTAAAAACCCTAAGAGCTGAATGGCTTTCCTGTATCACATTTGCTCACAATTCTACATGAAGTTCAGTTGTATAGAAAATCATCTTTCTAATATTTTTGCTGGTTTGTAAATTTTCCCTGTACTTTGGGCCTAACTGTGAAAATGATGAGCTCTGCTAATAGCTCATACAAGAATATACTGCGATATTTATTTCGTACTCTCCAGTCTAATTTTCAATTTATCCACCTATTGTTGCTATTGTGGATGTATTAAGAAATACCTTTTTATATATGTGTATATGTTATATATTGTTTATATATTTATAAATAAAATTTTGCACAGTACTTACCTCTGATTCTGTTTTATGACTTTGGTGGTTGTCTTCTAATCCAAACTCTTGTACAAATTCTACGGTGCATTCCCCTAAGGGCGGGATATCTGTGTTAATTGCGCAAGTGGGCTAGTGCATCTTTCTGTCTGTGTGTTACTTAAAAAAAAAAAAACAAAAAAAAACCACAAACCAAAAAACAAACAACTTCTTCTCTTCCCAAGTAGAGTTTTATTGCCAGTCCATTACTGGAGCTTTAGATTGCATTGAGATATTTACTTAAAGGAAAGGTTTTATCCATTTCACACTGATTTATTATGCAAAAGGTAGTTATATATGAATGACACTTGAAATGCCTTCAGTAAGCTATGAACCAGAAAAGTCCAGTGAAGACTTCTCAGTAAATAAGTAAATAAAATCTTTAGGACTTGCCGTACTATTCCATGGCCATATATGAACAGTTTTTCCAGGCATGTGAAGAAAAAAAAAAAGAAATTATGCAACAATTTAAAGTAAACATTTCACTGTAGCAGTTTCAATGTCATAATATTTGTGTTACTTCCCATAGAGTACTTTTGAAATGCAATTTCTTTTAAGCGTGGAACTGTTTTCTGATTAGTCTAGAGTAAGGTAACAGTCTATTGTGTACCTTGGGATACTAATGGACTAGTAGACATTTGATGTGACACACATTAATTTATGCTTTGTAAAAGAACAAGATGCTCTGCTAATAAAAATTGTGCAGACTGCACATGTAATGCAGTGTAAGAAGCAAACGCTCTCCAAATAACTTTTTTCTAGTTCACACTGCTAAGTTATGGGAGCTGTAGGACTGAAGAATAAAGAAGCAGTGTAATATTGCCTATCAACAAAAATAATTACTTTAAAGACTCTAATTTTCTGCTCTTAGGATGCTGTTTACTCTGACGCTTCTTGCAACATCCATAGTTTATTTGAGTGAACCCATTTCTTATTAATGAAAACATCAGTTATAGACCAGGGAGTAGGAAGTGTTTGTAACCTTGACCCTTAAAATAAACCAAAAGGAGAGCAGACCCTTTGGGAGTTTCATAAATATTATGATTTCTTATACCATAGCATGAGTGCAAATGAGAAAAAGCCCTGGCTTAGTATTAAGTCATTTCATGTAATATTTTGACATGCCTGTCTTTTTCAGAATAAAATGCTTTATGACACGCTGATATTGCTTGTATTTGCCTTTACCTCATTTCAACTGATTGTAATCACAGAAGTTACTTACCAGAAGCTGAAAGTTACAGACCCCTTACAGTTAAGCAAAAGCTGAGGACTCAATATTTCCTTAGGTATTTTGTTGGATGTTGGTGGCTAAGGTAAACTAAATACTGGAATTGGGACTGTCTGATTTTTTTGTGTCACAGAATTGAGAGTATTTTAGGTGGTGGAAGAAGCTGCATGTTCTAAATATTTGTTAGTTTAATCTTGAGATAATGGGTGAAATGAACATATTGGGAAGACGGGCTTTTTCTGGTTGCTCACCCTAACCTGGTAACAGTAACTGGACAAATGTATGAGGGAGTTTTAGTACGGTGCAGAAGATGTGATTTCGTGTGGCAGCTCTGGTTTTATGGGTTAGAATCAGAACCTGTAAAGGTAATGGCTTTCATTATCAATGCTATTTTATGAATACAAATGGACAAAAGATTGTCTTACAGAAGAGCTTGTCTTCTGATGTCTGGAAACAAATCTGGTTTCTTGCCTTTCTTTTAGTCTAAACTATTTGAATTCATTGTGTATATATAGAATATGAAATGTTTGTATCATGTCTATATATGCACATGGTCATTGTGTTGTTTACAAATAAATCCTAAGTAACAAAACAAAAATAACACTCTTACTATTAACATCTAGAGCCCTGCCTGAGATTTTCTGCTCTTGCTCAGCTAGTTGAGATGCTGGGTGCAACCTTTAAACTCAACAAAGCAAAAGGATTTTGCAACTAGAAGACCAACAGAGATACTGCTTAGTACTAGCAGCTTCTCCACCATGTAGTAATAGTTTATTGGATGTACTTCATTCATTTTATTGATAGATCTTTCCTTCTGTTATTTCCCCATGCAGGAAATGGCTAATTTTCAAATCTTTCTTTGGTTCTGGCTCCATCTTGTAACTAACACCAGGATATCATGCACTTTAAAAAAAAAACAAAACAACTACCGTAACCACCAAAAAAACCCCAAACCTGAAGGCAGGGGAGAAAAGGAGACAATGTTGAGAAGGAGAAGAAAAAGAAAACATATTTTTTGACAAAGGAGAAAGCTTGTTTCTGCTAAACCTGTGTACCGGTTGAAGTTTCTGCAAAAAGTTACATTTCATTAACTAGGAAAGGGGAATGTGAATTTGATGGATTTTTTTTTTTTTTTTTTGTCAGTCATTGTGCATTTTGCTAGCACAATGCACAGATTTTGCTAGCATAGTGAAAGTGTCAGTAAAAATGAATGAAAAAAATAATTTAAAAGTAAGTGTTTTGCATGCATCTCCAGTTAAAGAGAAACTTCTGGAAATTATGATTAATGTCTTGCCAGCTCTTGGTCTGTTTTTTCCTTGTTGAGACTGTTAGGAGAGGTCATTGTTCAATCAACAGAATTACATTCTGATTTGAATCAGAATAAAGCCTCCCCTTCAAAACTTGCCAGGGTCTTGCATGTATTGTGGTTTTTTGTTTTGTTCTATTTGTTAAGTGGTTAAGGCTTAACTGGATTTATTAAGACACAGCTCTCCTGTAACTGTTACCAGCTTTTATTGTGCCTGGGGGGAGATCAAGATGATCTGCAAGTTATTTGTGTTGACAAGAGTCCTGGTTAACAGAAGACAAATGCCATCCACTAATACACAGAAGAAATATAATACGGCTCATCCAGTATGTCATTAGATATGTATTTGTACCAGGTAAATACTGGACCACAAATCATAAAGCAATATTTCAGAAATCTGTTGATAATTTTAGTCAAACTTATTATATAAACTATGTTAACAAATAGGTCCTGTATTGCTGTTGACACCACATTACTAATGCAACTCTTAATAATTGGCTGTAGTGTAAGTAGTACAACTTCAGTTACAGTTAGTATGTCTCAGGCACTTGAGATTAGCAGTCTCAATACTTTCCTCAAGTACTCTCATCTGCAGTGAAAAAGTGGTTAAAAACGGGGGATGGGAGATATTCTTAGGTTCCACACAACTGAGCAGGCTGAGACTTTTTTTGAAAGTTAATTGATTTGCAGGCTGAGTAAAATTTAGTTCTGAACACGAGGTCCTGGATTCATGAAGGCAAAGAGCATTTAAGTGCCATGGTGGATTTTACTGCTGTGTGACAGCTCTGAACTGTTTCACTAGTAAGCTTGTTGGGAAATGCTGTCACTGAATGACCATTTTTGACAGCCTTTTATGCTCTCCTTGAGGTTGGAGAATTTATCAATAGGTTGCAAAAGTGAATAGTTTTTCAGGGAAAAAAAAAAAAAAACCCAAACAAAAACCACCTTAGTCAATGTGCTCTTAAACTTGCAGCTTTGGGAGACAGAGTGTAGCGCTTGTACTTAACCATACTATCATTAAAGGACTGTAACTTTTATTATATAGACCATTTTGTAAAAATGTGTTATGTTTCTCTATAAATGCCTTTTGTGGATGACACTGAGCTAGTGCAGCCTGAGTAAAGTATTTGGAGCTATCTAGACCCCCCCCCCCCCCCCCCCCAAAAAAAAAACAAAAACAAAAACCAAAACCCACTGCCTGAGAATTTTTAACTTGCTGAATTGTAATATATTTCGTAGTATCTGTAGCTGTTCTGTAACTCTACACTTTCTCTTTTAATGCATTTTATAGATTGCTCACGGTATATAATATTGAGCGTAACCATTATTTTTGCTCTGCTCCTTGAAGATGGAGTTGCTCCCACTTCTGACACATGCACACAACACAGCTTTACTTTTGTGTACTGCCTTGGATGCAATCTCATGTAAAATGCTTACATCTTTGTAGCCATCTTGTATTTGCAGGCAACATGTGAGATTTTCCTTTATTTTCTGTACTGGTTATTTATAGACTGGTGGTTCCCAAAACGTCTCCAGCTGTGAGCTCCCCTTCTGTCAAGACTGTGGCTTCAGTTGAGGCGTGAAGAGTTGGGTACCTTCTGGGGTGGTGGCTCAAGTTCTAACTGCTGCAGCTGTCTGGTTGTGGCTTGTGCAGAATCCAAGTGCTTGAAGCTTTCTTGATTGCACAAACACACTAATAATATCCAGGAGCCGAACTTGGGTGAAACTTCATTGATAACTAGTGAGGCCTGAGTAAGACATCACCCTGGGTCCAGTAACTCATCCCTGACAAAAAGCATCCCACCAGTTTTTCAGAGCTGTGTTGTGAAGGTGGATGATTTCCTGTCTGCCACCTCCTTCCTCCTGCTCCCTGGCTTTGAGCTTGTTCCTCTCCAAGCTGGACTTCTGGCTGACTCTTCCACAGCAGAAGTTACAGCTTAATTTCTCTGGCAAATCACTTAAATCCTATATCAGCATTTAGGGACTGTTTGACTGTAGTGCTTCCCAGTCCCAGTGACTCATGTTGGCAACCTGTGTTTCTAACACATCATCTGCACACATTTGTGGACTGCACTGTTTTCCTCTGTGTCATGACATAATAATGAGCAACCAAATACTGATTTATGTATGTGTTTGCATAATAAATAAATTCTGCCTTTGTATGTCGTTTAAAAAAAAAAAAAGTATTTAGGAATACCAAGAGGTGATGCACTTCATCTTCAACTGTCTCTTTAAAAGGAAGAGGAGCCTTTGCACTGTGAGAATAACTGGATGTTAAGCAAACCAAAATCCACTTGGCTGGGAGGGGTGTTTCTGGGGGGCATCCAGTGGCAGAGCTGTGCCAGACTGAAATCTGGTAGTGTAGCTGGTAGGAACTCAGACTAATGCTGTAATCAATTGGGTACCAAGACTGTGGGTTTGGGAAAAAGCCCTCAAGTGAGGATTTGCACTTAAAAAGGAAAAGAGTATTTCCCTTCAAACCTGAATCTGCTTTGGAGGCAAGGTCAGCCTGAGGATGGCATCTATCAAAGACACAACATTTGGACTATGGGGGCAGTTTGGAGACGTAGTGTGACTTGGCAACTTGCTGACAAAAAAGGAAAACTTTGAAGCCAAATCATTTGTACATAGCTCTAATGTATTGCAGTGATTTACTTCCCATATCTAACTCTATGGTCATAGATCAATGAGAAACTTCTAATACCAGTGTTGGAGTAAGTGAAGGAGAGAGGAAGGAGGAAACATGCACACACATCAAAAAAGTGATGCAAAGGCAATTCCTCACCAGCTCCCCCATGCTAACCTGGAACCCTAGCTGTCTACACTAGGTTCCCCAAAACTGTTGTTGGTGGGATTTTATGTAACAGCAGTGAGAAGTATTGTTTTTAGAGAAGTTTATCATTTCCGTATACTTGCATTATATGCCTTAGTCCTTCCCTCATCCGATGTTTGCTCCTTTATGCTTTTGTACATGCTTTGTTTGAACTATTTTTAAAATGATGCCATGTGCTGTATACTGATATATGCAGTGGTAAGCTTTGGATGCTCTTGAATGGCTGGGGAAACAAGAACTTTGTGTAGTTCTGAAAACGTTTGTTGTTCTTCAACAACAAATAACTTTTAAGATATTTTAAACGTAAAGGAAAAACTTGAAGTCTGCTCTGTGTTGTATGACATATACAAATGATCAGAAGGATGATACCTCTGGCAGTGTTTTGGGGTTATTTTTGTTATGCTAAGTGTTTATTGTTTAAAATTGGATAATTAGATTGAGCAAGTGGGATGACGTATGAAATCTTGGTTTTAACAGATTTCCAGAAGAAGCAGCCAGACGATGACTCTACTCCCAGCACAAGCAACAGCCAGTCAGATTTGCTCTCTGGAGAAACGAACAGTGACAACAGCAATACCTCTCTAACCATGCAGGCCGCTAACTCCAACCAGCAACTTTTGACAGAACTGAATGTAACTTCACCGAGCAAAGAGGAATGTAAGTGCACGAGTCCTAAGTGACAGCAAAGGAGGCATAAACATTTTGCTTCATTCTTGGGCTTATGTTTCACTGACTTCCTTTGGAAGTAAATGGCCTGTCTTCTGGGGCAAAGGGAAAGGTTAGAAGTTATTCACAAAATAGACATTGATGGCATTAACCAAAGAGCAAATTAAAAGGGGTCACAGGGGTTTCTAACTAACTTTACAGCTGTTTGAACTACAGTATACAATTTAATTAGGATTTTGAGGCACTCATTTTGAGAAACTCCTTCTCACATTACTGGTAAATTAATATTTATATTCAAGAATAAACACCAATATCTTGTGAAATTTGACTTTAAAACCTTTTGGTTTTTAATTATTGCAGTTGCACATAGCACTGACTAATGAATGCTTGTCTAGACTGCTGCTAGGTTACTTGCATAAAACTTAAGTTTCATGTGGTAATCCATCTCTTCTTTTATGACCCATCGTTCTTATTTATTGAACTCTGTCAGGCAAAATTTCTCCCAGAAGGTAAGCTAAAATGTTAAAGATTAGCAAACACAGTGAGATAAAGTTGTCTTTCAAATTATTCTAAATTCATACTGTGTCTAATATATTGAGTTTTAAAATCTGCATTCTACAGCTTAAGGTCAAATATGTAACTTGTAGTTTCATTTTCCTCCAACTGTAGCTTTATTTTAGAAGGTGCTCTATGGAGAGAATCCTTCTTGAGCTGAGTTTACTTTACATTGTGGGTGGTAAATAGATGTACACATTGCAAGAAAAACATGCTTATTTTTTAGTGGGAAATCTGCGAGAGCTACTCTGGTTCTTCAGCATTGAGGCAACTGCTGGAAATAATAATGCTGACAAAGCACTAAGACTAAAAAAATCTTTGATATGCTACACTTGTTTTCAGTTGTGTTAACTATTTGTATAGGATGGTTTTGCTGAGTTGCTGAAGTATTTATTCTGTTTACAGGTATGTAGACTGCATATACTTTTTACTTACGTAGATTGGCTGTGGACAGAGCACAAAATGTTATTTTGGGATTGTGGTAGTTTATTAGACTAACAAAAATAAAATTTTTAAATTGAGTTATTGTTTTCTATCTGAGAATATTGTCAGAAATACAGTAGGTTTCAAATGTGAATGTTCTGATACCAGTTCTTGTAATAAGACTACACTTGCCGTGTAACTCTTGTCTCTCCTTCGCATACACAGTTGCTGCTGACCACCCATCGTCCCTCCCTTCTGTCCAACGCCTCTTCAGGGGAAACCTCTAGTCTGCTGTAAAAACAAGGCCTTAAAACAACCTTCCTAGAGAATTTAACAAAACATTATGCTTCAGCAACACATTTGGGCATTCATAGGGCAGGGGCCTTCAGCACCTCTGCTGGCTTATTAGCCAGGATCTGCTATTTGGTGTTATGGGGTGCTTCTCCAGTGCTTACTGGGTCAGGTTTTCTGAAAATTTGTTCAGTTAGGAATTAAATTGTGTTACAACAAAGTGTTTCTTTTGTGGCCGAGAAGGACTTGGGAGTAAGTGGGAAGGTGATTACAGGGATGGGAAGGAGGGAAGGAAATTAAATGGTGTCCTTCATCCTGAATTGCTGCAAGCTTGTGAACATACACTGAAGGTGATGGATATTAGGCAGCACAGCCTGCAGAGCATTTGAAAATATTACCTATTAAAAAAAATCCTTCATGGCTTCCTGCTGGGGTGATTTTAAGTGAAATACAGTGGAGAGATTTATTTACAGCTTGAGCTCTCTCTGTCTTCTCTCACATCCCCACTAGTTCTTTAATGAAGCTCAGTATCATTTATCAGAAATAATTATACACAGATGGAGCTTCTCTGATGGATAATGGCCTCAGCGTGGAAGATTCTTTCCCGTAATGAAGAATGCCCAAACTTTAAATGTCTTTTAATTTGAGAGTGTCTTTTTCTGTGCAATATTTATTTATTTTGCAGCAAGTTCTATAAAGCATGCACTGCTCTCATTACAGTTGTGTTCTTCAGAGATTGATACTTTGCAGTGTCATAAGATGATGTACAGCTATGTGCTGTTCCGAACAGAACTGTGGTAATTCACCAGAAACCAAGGTATAGGATCATTATGGTAATCCCTATCAAAGTGTGGAAAGATTGGAGTACTCGGGAAGGATTCTCATGGTGCATTCCACTCCCCTCTCTTCCCTTTTAAGCTTTTGAGGATAGTCTCACATCAAGGCATTCTCCATAGTACTTGATTCCATAGGGTGAACAGACCAGACAGAATTGCAGCAAGTCATTTACGCAATTAACAAATTCCATTCATGTTACGACAACTGAAGAGAACCATAGAAATCTTATGTGGTAAGATTCATATTATGTGTCAGAGAAAGTGACGGAGGGGTTTGTACTTGTTTTTAAGTAGCCATTTCCTTTTTTAACACAGAATGAATGATGTAAGAGAAAAGTTCCCTGGAGTGGATTTTGCAGGAGTTCAGTTTGACAATATGCAAGTATTTCTGCCTCTTGTTACTGTTTTGATTTTCTGTGAGAGTTGCATTTGCATTCCTGAGTGTCTCATATACACAACCAGGTTGTAGTGACTTTCCATCTTCTGCCACCCTCAGTTCTGAACAATCACCTACCCCAGTGGCTGCTTTGCTGATTAATATCTCTCCCCCTCGTAGATGAAAAGTAGTTCTCAGCCTTACAGTTACAATCAACAAAAATGTGTTAGATTTATGCCCAGAGACAGTGATGCAAGCTTCAGGACTTTTTTTTTTTCTTTCCTTCACATGTGTTTTGTTTTTCTGAAGTATTACTTATCACCAATTTCAAAAAAACACTGTTGTAATTTGGGGGGGGGACACGACTTTCTAAGAATTTTTTTTTTTTTTTCTTTTTTTTCCCCACATCTGCTTCCTGAGTTGCCTTTTTCTATCCAGAACCTTCAGGTCTTATCAGTTGCAGTAAGTTTTCTGAAATAAACTTCTGCAGACAAGGAGTAGATTGATATTGGTATAACTTTACAAAGTGTAAGTTTGCATGGATTTTAATGATCTGTTTCTTAACAGAAGGTTAAATCAGTCTAACTTATGTTCTGCTGTTTTATGTGCAGATAAGTTTCTCTGTTCCAAGTTCTTGTATAGTTTTCATCTATTCTCATTTTTCCCTTCCATCTCCTACCTTCATTTAGGAGGTCCTAATGGTAGTTATTTCAGTGTCAGTCACCATATGAGCCAGTTGCTTTGTCAAAGGTTTCCTTTATTGGGTGGGCAGGGTTTTTGTTTATTTTTAACAGACAGGAAAAAAAAGAGATTTGACAACCGCCCTTGCTTCTCTCTCTCCCTACCTCCAGCCACCAGCACTCTTTAAAAAAAAAATTAGCTTATTAAGGAAGGTTCTATGTATTTTGGTAAAGAAAAGGTCACATTGCACATGAAATACTTTTGCTTAGTTCCAGGCCTTCATTGCTTTCTTTGGGGCTGTCACATTATTTTTCTGTCACTGTATGAGTACACCTAAAGCTGATGCTGTGCAGGTTTAAAACTAACTGTGGTGTTATGTGACAGGAGAAATGTCAATGTGAACAACTGTGACTCTGGCAGCTGGATCAGATTTGATATTTCACTAGTTCTTAGCTTCAGTTAACATGATTTTATTTTAATTATGTGCTTAACTCTTTCTGGCCTCCTTGAATTAGCAAGAACCATCATTGAAAAAGGACAAAAAGAATAGCTGATGTTTCTAGAACAGTTAAATGCTCTACATTTCTACACTGAAGACTTTATAAGAAGATACACAAAGATGTGAGATATTGCTGTAAATGTCAAAAAATATACTGGAGAGTTCAGCTGAGAAAGGTGGTTACGATCACTGACCACACCTTACCTCTGTGTGTGCTGAATTTTAGATGCCTAAATATGAATTTTCAGGACTGAATGTCTGTAAATTTTGGCTAGTTATTGTATACCCTCCAGAATTTGAACTCTTGCATGTCAAGCTAAGTGTTTACAACATCATTAGTTTATCTCAAACACTTAAATTTGCAAGACAAGTTTGAAAAATGCTTTAAAACATTGTTTGTTTTATTAAGCATTTGCATGTGCTGCAAGCACTGAAATACCCCCAATTATGAAGTTATTTTGGTGAAGTTACTTTATGTACATTAAGTGTACTACATCTGAGACAGAGATGCACCAGGATTCTGAAAAAGATCTCTGGCAGAAAGGTGAGAGATTGTTTTTTCTACTGCACCTATTGGATGTTTATACTCCAAATTTCATGGCTTGTTGAAGCATGACTGTGTAAAAAGCCACACAGGCTATAATACTAGAAAAGTAATGATATTTTTTCTATCTTTGGAATAAAAAAAAAAAAATCTTATGTCAGTTTTTTCAACATAACCTTATGAAAAATGGATAAACAAGTGCATCCTTTCTTTTCTTTCTTTCTTTTTTGTTGAGTGGCCTTCTCTCTGACACTATGCAAAAGGTTTCTACCAATTTATAACGACGTCACAGTTTTTTGCATTTTGCCTGAGTTTATCAGCAGAGATGACAGCTTTCCTATTATGCTCTGAAAATACTTCATATTTTGAAGTATTATTGCGATATCTTTAATTGCATTTTGTGCCTTTTATTTAAGGACAGTGATGTTTAAAATGACAATTGCTCTTGGGTGCTATCCATTGTATACTTTTCTAAATGCCCTGGCTTTGAGAATTCAGCTGCTCACTGCAGTGGGAGTCAGTTTTGTACATCCTGCCTTTTTTTTGTAATTCTGGCTATGGGGAAATTTGTTTTCTGGCTCATCTCTGATTGAAAGTTATGTGCATGCCCACTTCTATAAAGTATTAAATGTATAAACAGTCCAAGCTAGCTGCCTGTTTTTTTCTTGCTTGTCACAGATGGTTATAGAAAATAATTTGCTTTGTTGCTAACCTGATTTATTCTGATACCGATTTGTACATTTTTCTCTAATCCAAAAGAATGCAGTAACTGTTAAAATTATGCTGAGTACAAAACTAGCCTACCTGACCCACATCATTTAATATTGCAATTAAACTTGTACCCAAACATAACTGAGAAAGCTGCAGCTAGGTGATGATGAATAATTCTAATTTTCCTTATTAACTCCCAAGATTGTCATGTGTTCTTTCTTCTTGTGCTCAATTTTGTGTGTCTTGAATCAGAGCAAGAGGGGACACACCTCTAATGTAGAATATGTACCTGGCTGGTTTTTGATATTAGTCATCTTTGGATTGCTGTGCCACAGAATAAGAACTAGGTATTTTCTCAGGTTTTTTTCTTTTATCAAGTTAGGTAATAGTAAAAGGTGTTTTACATCTTAAGAGATTTTTTTTTTTTTTTTTTTTATCCTTGTCTTCATAAAATGGTATGTACAAATAGCCTTTTGGTACTTTTTTAAATGTTAAAATTAACAGTAATTCACTCTTTCATTTGAATTATCATCAAGCCTGGATTTTCCTGAATATTCATCACAAAATAATTTTTTTTTTTTTTTTTTTTTTTTTTTTTTTTTTTTTTTTTTTTAGGATTGATGCACTTTTTCTCTGGGAGTTTGCAAGAATGCTTTAACATACAAAACCATATTGAGTTGTGGGCTGAGTTGTCTTTTGAGAAATGCCACTAGTATTAGGTGCCAGTACAGCACATATAGGCAGTTAAAAATTTGAACAAAATAGTGTCTAGTAGAAGTGTTACCTTCATCGTCTTTTCATGGCGTGAGTATCTTTCTGTAAATTTCAATCTAATCCCTACAGTCCCAGTTTCATTTAAAGAACGTTTCTGGTTCTTCTAACATCTTAAGCAAAGATCTGGTACATAGATTTATGAAACGAACATTTCTTTCCATATCTGTAGCAAGATAATTTTGAAACAATGAAGACCAGTGGAATAGTACCACTGTTAATTGTTCCCTCTGATTTATAGTTGCTTCACACTGCAGAGTAGACAGTGTATCCTAGGGTCCCATTTATTAAAATGAAAGGACCCCATGGAATGTGAAACAGAAACACAGTCACATGAGAAAAATGTGGGTTAGAGCTGCACAGCTATCAAGGTTACATAAAAATTATTTATAATAATATAATTTAACTGCTGGTTTCAAAAGCACATTTTTACACTTCAACTTACACTATAAAGTAGGAAAGTATCATGCCTATTTTACAAATGAGGAAATTGAGGAAAAGCAGGTAATGGAGTGAGACAATATCAGGGAAAAAAGTGGAATCTGAATCCTGTCTCTGTTTACTTTTTTACAGTTGTTAAATTTATCAGCTGTTCAGTACCAGCAAAGCAGTCCAGGTTTCCCTTCCTTCTCCAAAAGCTGCATGTAGATGAAAATCCACAAAAGTAAATAATGGCAGATTTGTAAAACTAGATTTTAAAAAGTGTGTGTTTGTATATGATATAATTGTCTTACCAGTTTAGTAATGACATCACTTAAATTATCATGCAGCGTACCCATTCTGCAGCAAATAAGCAGTTCTTAAGTGCTGTAAAGTTCTTTTGCTTTTTTTCCTTAAAGAGAGTGTTTTCTGTCTGTGCAGACTGAATTTAGAGATTTATGTTCCCCTTTGTTTATGTATTGGTGTTTATAATCAATGACTGTTTTTAAACTCTGTTGTGTAGATTGATTAGATTATGTCTCTACCAATTCTGGAAATGCACAATTAGATTACTGGTTTGGACAGGTTTCCAAAGGTGGGTTCCTTCCTGTATTGCAAATAGCCATGAAATTCTCCCTGTCCTGGCTACAGCAGTGCTGTCGAAGTAAGAAAAAGCTGAATTTCCTACCTTCTTCCAGCCCATTGCATGCAGGGAGTTGTGTGCTTTTTCTGGGAAGGAACCATCACAGTACTGAAAGCTAAAAGTAGTGTTCGGGCATGCTTATGTCACTGTGATCAAGTGTTACTGAGCTTCAGGCTCCTTCACTTATTTTTCGTGTTTGTTCATTATCTGTCTTGAAGTTTTTGTGTTATCTGTAATTGTTTCAGTGTATTATTATAATCTTAGACTTTTTACTCTTGTACAAGCTTGGTTTTGCTCCATTCTGCATCTCTTCCTCTGCTCAGTAAGTGCTTCCAAGTGCTGTTCAAATACACCTGACACACGTACTCTGGGTTCAAACTTAGCACTTCCTTGAACAGCAAGAAGAGGGGGGTTACCCTAGTATTTCACTTTTTCCTGCACAGGAAGTTCTGACTGAGTGGAGCCACTTCACTTTACAAAGACTTCAGGAAAGGGAGACAAGAAGTTACCTTGACTCAGGGTACGTCCTGCAGGACGGGTGGTACTTGGCAATTGTTACCATCTTTCAGGAAGGGAGGTGGACAATGCAGAAAGGCATTCTACAGGTCAGTTTAAACATACGGAAATTACAACAGTAAACAATAACAATATTAACATATATATAGAAATATAAGTAATACATAAAATTTGACTACTTCAGAGTTAGCAGAGAAACTGATTTTGAACCTGTTTTTCCAAATTGATATATTTAGAGTACAGTTAACAGTAAGTTACAGAAAGCTAGGGGTATCAGAAGCCAAAACCATAGCAGCTACATTAACAAGACCTTTTTTTTTAATATATGATAATGTTCAAATTAAAGGATCTTGTTTTGTCCTTTATTAATTCTATGTTGGAATTTGCAAAGTTGGTGATTCTCACAATTCTCCTAATTTCTTCAGTAGCTTTTAGTATTTTTGCATTTTTAATCATCTTCTCTTGGGAATACATTATTGCTGGGCAGTGGCTGCTTTTGTTTGGAAGAGGAATTGCAAATGCCAGAAACCATACACTGAAAAAAATAGGAGCAGAAGCTATTCTTTAATCAGTTAATTGGATATAGAGTAGAAATATACTTTTATTCTTCTATCTTAATCTCTTGTTTGTGCTGAGAAAAAATAGCAGTCTACAGCCCTGTGGGTTATGTCAGAAGCTAGACTTGAGTGGCCTTTCACTGTGCACTGAAGTGTTTTATGTACCACAGTTAAATTCCCTTGAAACACTTATTTTTTGGGGAATGAAGGTGCAGATATATCCTGAATCATGCTAAGTTATAAGCCTACCTTTGTGTACAGCCAAGAAGGACTGGTGTTCTGCTGTTATCTGACTTCCCTTTTCTTTCATGCAGAATTTTTATCAAAGCTGTGGGAAATACACTGCCCTGTTTCAAATAATACAAAGATGCCTGTATTAGCCATTATGTATACCAAAAGATTCAACATAATGACTTCCACGTAGAATTGCACAGTCAAGCTCATACTACCTAGTATTGAATTATGCATGACATTTTTAATGGTGGAACAAAAACAGTAGCAGAAGGAAGTGCTGCAAAAGACATGCCACTTTCGCTGGTTATTAGGCACTGGTGTACATGCATGCAAATCCCAAGATATTCTTTGTTGAAACTCTGGTGCTGTGCTATACAAATCAAAGCTATATGAAAGTAATACCTAATGAGGGAAGATTAAATAAAAGAAAAACCCTGACACAGGGAAGTGCAGAATACATACCAACTTATTGTACTTTAGAGAGTGAGAAATAAAGATATTTAGTAGGATGCTGAAAATATCAACTAGTGTAAATATTTACTGTACAATAATTGCAAGGATTAGTTTTATTTGATAGTCCACAGTGATGATGCCTGTCAATGTCTATTGAGTGAAAACTGGGAGAATGTAACTAAAATTATTTAGAGAAGAGCTGCTGCATCTTAAGAGGCAGCTGTGGTCTAAAAATATTTGAAAAGATAAGAACATTGCCAAAGCCACAGTGTTGCTTTCCAGATATGCAAAGACTGAAAAAAAAAATGAAGGAAGGAAGTAAGTATTTTTCAGGGCATGAAGACTTATGTTAAAGGTTATTCTGTCATAAGGTCTGTTGTATTGTCAGCATGGTACTATATCACCAGCAGTCCAGTGCAAACTTGATTATGGGTATTTTGATAGCCAAACTCTACTAGATCTAACTTAATTTCAGGCTCTCTAGCACCATCCAATTTGTAATATCCGATTATCAAAGCTATGATGTGTTATTACCACTGGTAGTGCTACTGTCAATTTGTCTTTGGTTCACTATATGGGGTTTATTTTAATTTATTTATTTATTTTCACTGCAAGTTGCTGAGTACACTCAATTGGTTGCTATTTTAACAAGAACTCTGGAGAACTCTTCAACGATGATGCATGTTAAGAAAAAAGCCAGAAAGCAACTTACTACCAAGCAGATACCAGACATATGGGCAAGAGTACAGAGTTCAACAAAAAAAACCTTAAACATGGAAAGAGTTTGTTAGCATATGCTTGTGCCACGCTTTGAAAACATAATGAGAACAAGATAAGAGGCAAAGTCATTATCTCACGGGAGACAGTGACAAGGTTTCTGTTGACATCAGGGAACTGATCACTTTGTCCCTTGTGTTACTTTTGGGTTAGTTAGATACATTTCTAGCTTTGTTCTGACATAAACAGTAACTTTGTCAATGCTGGAAAAATTGCAATTACAGTGTGTATTTTCCTAAACCCCCTCTTGAAATAGTTATAAAGTATAACATAAATTGTCTTTTTGTCCCAACTTCTCATCTATTTTTTCAGCGCAAGACATATTCGGATTTGACTGGGAAAGAAATACTGAGAATAGTAGACTGCTTCCATAGGTGCTTTCCAAACACAAGGGCTACTCAGCATTTTATATTCCTAACTATAATCTTGATGTTATTATAAATGTTAAATATAGGTGGTATTTTGAGACATGTTATCTTCTCTGTTTCCAGGTGGGCCATGCACAGGTACAGCTCATGCCTCATTAACCACACCAACCAAAAGATCTTGCGACTCAGGTATGTGTTTGTGGGGATCGAGGAGTTAGGTTTTGCATGATATGTAGCTGTATGGCTATAGTTTAATAGTCAAGGGAAGGAACTATATCTGGTGAATGCCAAACAAAAATAAATACTGTTGCTTTGCTGTCAGAAATGTATGTATAAAAGGATTTGTATGGCAGATAGTTCATCTCAGAGTCCTGTTAAACATAATTCCATAAATGTACTATGTTTTCAGTTAATCTTTGTAAACATAAGACATACAGGAGTAATCGGTGTGATTTAAGTCTAATGATTGTGATAGTGTTCTGGAAATCCCCCCTTTAAATGCAAAGTATTGAGTAGAAAACTGTTTGGAGTATATTGACTTTACTTTCCCTGATGGAAGATGCAGTATAGACAGCTGACGTTTGCATTGAGACTAAAGTTTACCTGCTTTGGGTCCTTTCAATGGCTTTATTTTTACATAGAGGGTATAGATGGATAATCTCTCACAGAGCTAGTGTTAGTAGTGACATGTTAGGTCATTGCCAGGCTGAAGTTGCTGCTTCTGCAGCAGATCTGTCACGAAGAATCGCGTGAGCACTCATTCAGGCAGCCAAGTTAAGCATTGGCTCAGACCTTTTTCAGACTTTGATTTTGCGTGGATTAAGGAGAGCTCACACGATCCTTTCCACCAGCACCACTGTGGAAGCCATAACCTCCTGTGGAGTGGCAGTGGCAGGCATCTAGGTAGTGGTAACGTTCTAGCAGTCTGTGTTCCTGAAATAATTTCTGCCTATATTTGCATTTATGTACCAATTGAGCTGTATTGAGTGTGCAGAAAGGAAGAGTATTCCTGTTTGATTAAAGGCTCTTGCTCTTTCAGGTGTTCAAGGTAAATTTCCTCTGAAGTTATTCTTTCAAAAAGTGTTTCAAGTTACTGTATGTTTAGCTAAACTGTAGTTATTCCATATATGCATGTTGTTAGCTTGCAGCGAATGTGTGGGCTTGGTCAGCAGTGAAGGAAGGTTAAAGAGAAGCTACATTACTTTGCACTTGGTGCAGGTGCAGACCTCTCAAGTAATGCATGATAATCTGTGACAATGCTGTGAGTATTGTTTGCCAAAGAACTCTCTAAGTTTGGCACTGGAAGATACTGGATCCAACTCCTCCAGAATAGGAAGATTGTGGATTTTCTTTTCTACGTAGCCATGGAGGTATACCTAAACAAGATGGAATGTTTGCCACTGTATCCCTTGCAAACTAATCTGCTGTGCTCGTGGTATTACTAAATTATATTTTCTTTATACGTTAGCTGTTTTAATGTTTAACTCTGGTTTTCATTGCAGGGTAATTTAAAAGCTTTCTGTGATGCTATAGATACTGAAAACTGAGAGTACTATGTGAATATTTTAAAAAAAAGTGCTTGTGATTAGCAAAAAGGCAAGTCCACTATTTGGAGTGTCAAATGGCAACAGTAAAAGCTTCTTAGAATAAAGAAGATGAAGCTACTAGACTTGTTGAAAAACATCCGTTAAATGCTTGGCTAACTTTGCTCAGTAGTTCTCTTATTTTCGGTTTATGCTAATGTTTGGTCCCTACATGCTTGTATGTTAATCATTTGGTGTGTTTAGCAAGAAAATAAGGAGATCTTAATTTGATGCCACAAGTTTCATCTTCAGTCATTAAACCTAATGATTTTATATTACCTCCATTTCCCCCAATGTTTTTTTACATTATTTGCTCAGTGATCTGCATATTTTGTTCGTAGTCCCTTACACTAATAAACCTGTTACCAGGGGTTACAGTTTTCTTCCCCAGAGCTTGAATTTTCAGCAAACTTTCGTTTTTAAAATAAATTACCATGTTTTCAAAGTATGCTTTTGGGAATCCAGATAAATATGGGGATAGACAAGAAAACATTGGCTGCAAAATATTACCCAGAAATGGTGTGCCATCTTCAGGCAGAAGCAGCAGACTATGTAGGTGAATATTTCACACTACATTTACTTCAGCTTAGTGTCCCTTCCTAGGCAGCTATTTAAGCGATACAAGCAATATTTGTCAATACTACACATTGTGTATAAGACTCTTTTCTGTAAGTATTCTACATTTCTTCTGCTTGCAGGAGCTTTGAAGGAAGAATGTTTTGGTGGAATTCATCTGTAATTTTTTTCCCCCTTCAAGCATAGTTTTTTCCCTAAAGTCTGCCATATAGCAGCATTTGAGACAGAAAATTAGAAATTTGACCTACTTATCTTGTATGCAGGTTCCCATCAGGAGGATATTAAGAAAGACATAAACCTTTCATATTTTATTAGCACTAATGTAACCATTGAAGAAAGATCAAAACAATAAATCTGTCAAAACGCAGGAAAAGTTCTTTTACCAAAAAAAAGAGTTTTTACCTCATGTACTTGTCAACTTGCATGCTGAAGGAGCTGTTCAGATAAAAAATTGTATTATGACACCAAATAGTAGGTTTTTCTTCCTCCTGTTCACCAGAATCATCGCTGTGGTAAAAAGTATTTCTATTCCAAAGTGTGCCCATAGGACAAGAATTATAATGAAAAGAATGAATAAAGCCTTGCAATCATTCGTTTGGATGATGCCTCAAAGGTTTTTGAGAGCCAGCAGTCTGAAGATTTTGTAGGAAAATAGGTAGGACTGTGTGGCCTAGTGTATAGCTTCTTATGTATTGTGATTTGTTTCTTAATGGTTAGGTAATGTTACAATTGATGGCAGATGATACTGTGAGGCTTACTCTAATCAGTAGGGCATCCAGATCCGATTTATATTGGGTCCCCATGTTGTGAAAGTGCAGTACTAAGTGGCATATTACTCTTCTTTTTCTGCTGTACAACTTCAATGATGATTTAATATGCAATTCTAAACAGTTAGATTTAAAAACATTTTCATGCAGCTTAAAGAAACCTGGAAAAAAACGGTGGGACTGTGTGACTGCACTCAGTTAATTTTTAATTGTTTGGTAGAGAAGGTAGTAGAAACAGGCAGATAAAATGCAGTAATGATACAATCAAGTCATACATTATATCCATAAAGTCAGTGAGTTTTTAAGTACTTTATTTCTCAGTAGCAGTTCATGAGAAACGTGCATCTTTAATATTTGTATAGTTACATGTGCAGATAGCTCACATTTTATGAGGATATCTGTCTTAGATGGTACTATTTATATTCTATGAGATTACAGTATCTGTCTCATTGCTCTATGCTTTCTCTAGTTTAAAATTTGAGTCTAGAAGATGGAAATAACTCTTCCACTGCTCAAGCAAATCAATTAAGCAGGTACATGGTCCTTTTTGAAGTTTCGGGTTTATTGATATTCTTATATTATAGATGTGTGCTTGATTGTAGCAGTGCCAGAAATCTAAATGCTTTGAGACTGAACCTGTACAATCAAGAGGACAGCCTTTTAGGAGTTATAGAAAGGGCAGGTTGTGGAAATAGAAGCATACAAATTTTCAGCCAGAGCCAAAACCAAGATATCATTACTTTTGCATGATTTTTTTATCAATCTCCGTGTTGAGTAAGGACAAAAAGACCTGGTACACCACTAATTTTTTTTTTTAATTGCTCTTAAGTGTTAAGGTCCTGAGCAAAAAATATACAAAATATTATTGAAGGGGGTTTATAACATTAAAACAACTTTGAGGTATGTTTTTCATTGGTGTTCCAAGGGACTTTTAAGGTGTTCTTTAGTGTTAGACTTCTGGAGGCCATTGTGTTAGAAATCCAACCTTCTTGGAGCTCTCACCAACAGGAAAGTGATGATAGAACAGCCTTCAAGCAGCATAATAAATCACCCAGTCCTGGCAATAATATTGCCCATTAGGGATGCTCCCCCCCCCCCCACCAGTTTCCAGCTGTACTAATAGAACAGCGCATCAAGCAAGGCTGTAAATAAAAGTTATAACCTAATAGCTGTTTGCTGAAGTGGAACGGACAGGAGCTGAGGCATGGAGGCCTTATTACTGCTCATCAGCAATTATAAACAGGATAAAGTGTCTGGGACTTGCACTGATGCAGCAAGAGCTAATAGAGTCTGGGAGATGACACCATACCATGATCAGATGATATATGTTGATGGGTTTTTACTATCTCATTTTATTGCCTATTTCTGTGATGTGTCGTATTATCTGTTCTGTGCTTCCATATCTATCTGGATGGACAGATTGGTTTCCTCTCCTGCTCAAAGGAGCTTTAGCACCTATACTCAAGCTTGCTTTTTTGCACAAGCTTGCTTTTTTGCACGTATACTTTGCATTAGTTGCCAGTACTGGTTATCTAAGAGCCTTCTCAAAGTGTGATGATTATTGTAGATTAATATCCTCCTAATGGTGAGGATCATAATAGTTGTATGTGTAAACAAATCTAAGGACTTGCTGCAATTGTAGGATTTATTTTCACTATCACCTTGTTCAACTTTACAAAATCACCCTCATTCATTAAAAATAGTGGATATGGTCACCTGAACTATCTTTTCCACTAAATGTATCCCATGCATTTTAGACTAAATGTGTTATGACCAGTGTTGTTGGAGAATCTAAAGAGATGGGTTTGGGGTCAATATATCAAAAAGTTTGTTAAAAGTCAGCTATAGCTGTGATGATCCTTGCCTCTGAGTTACAAAAACTTCAGCTGTTCCTGGGAAGGTTTTTAAGAGCTTGTTAGCACACATTAATTGGTAATATTCACAAAAAAGTCTTTCTTGATCTTTTATCTATGACAGTCTAGCACATTTCTGTGCTAGACATCTAAATCATTTCTTTACTAAACCATAGTGAAAGAAAATGCCTTGAAATTTAGCCTGTACTTGCTTTAATCTAAAAAGAAGTTTTGCAAGAATCTTCATAGTTCATACATTAATCACTCGTGCTGTTTACTTCTGAAGAGAATTTTCTTCTGAGTAGTGGAAAAAATACAACATTCAGAAATGAAAAGGTGTGCAGCAGCATGACAGCATGTGAGAACAGTGACTCCTATCCTTGTCTATTCAGTACAGCCAGGATAAAATAAATAGATTATTTTTCTATCATCTTATGATATTTGGACAGGAATACCTACATCTGCCTGTGAGATGAATGGAAACTCATCCTTTTCGTAGTCAGTATTTCTTTGAAATTAACTTTCGCAGTTACTGGTTCCCAGGTGTTTCTTTCCTTTGCATTGTTCATAAAGTGAGGAAGCTAGATAGTTGAAGTGGCCAAAGGGACAAAAAATGTAATGTGACTGGAGGCCCTATTTCACATGCTATATAGATGAATTAGAAATTCTTACAGACAGTGTTTTGAAGGTGTTTATAAAATGTGCGAGTAATTCCTACTTAGGAATAACTCCTTTTTCTCATCAACCTGTTGAAGTCATTCATGAAAGCATTGCTGGCCTTAAGAAATAAAACAAAATTACTGTTATGGAATAGGATAAATAGATGAATATGCTCATTTACAGGTTTATTAATGTTTCCCATTTTAGAATATTGTGTTCCCCCAAACTGTACTAAGATTAATTCTCTGAAGAGCATGTAAGGCAGTCGTATATGACCTCCGTGTTACTAATGCATCCTTTCTAAAGACAACAGGAAGACCTCAATAACAGAGGATTGCTGCTTTCCCATTGTGTGGTATATCAGTGTAGCTTTGCAGTTAGCTACCTTGTGCAGAAAGTGGGATTCAGTGTATGCTAGTGTGAGTGGCAGAAATGCGTACCAATTGAATTAGATTTTGGTTATACAGGGGTGGATAGGTTATGAGAAACAAGCTTTTCCTCCCTTGTGAGGAGCAAAAAAAACAGCCAGTACAATAGAATTAAAAAATAATAATCAAAATATATATGTGGATGGTGAATAAGGGTCTCTTGGCCTGTATAACCTCCCAGCAGGTACTGAGACAAACACCACTGTGTACCCCGTAATACTCCCAACTCTGACATCTGACCATGTTGTCAGTTCATTCAGAGTCTAAGTTTTCAAGTCCAGCATCCTAATAGATAATGTTTTCCAGGTACTTAAAACTGTTACTTCTACTACCTTTATTTATCCTCTTAAATCACCCAAATTCATCTTTTATCCTTTGTGCTGTTCGGATGTGCCCTTGAACCTTCCTTTTTCATTCTTACTTCACCAAACAACCTGTTTAAGACTTTTTTTGATTACTTGTAATTCCATTCCTCAGCTTTCGCTTGTCTTTATCTCTTTTTGCTGCTCTTGATTCAAATTTTTCATCTGTTTTCATTTCCATATCGTGAATCCCATTATGAAAAAGACCACATTCAAAGTAGAACAACTTTGAGGAAAAAGTGCTTAAGTCAAGAGGACAGGATGATCTTTTGAGAGGAGTTCACATTGAATTGTAAGCCAGTAGGAATTATTTCAAAAGTCAAATTAAAGGTAATACCAGATGACAGGAGAATAGTAAACACTGTCTCTGGATTAGCTATGTTAGAAAGAGTATAGCCGGCAGATTGAGGGAAAAGATTTTTTTTTTGCCTCTAGTTGGCACTGCAACAGGTACCCACAGAGGCTGTGAAATCTTAGTCCTTGAAAATTTTTGAACATGGACTGGACCAGGCCCTGAGCAACCTGATCCAGCTTTGATGTTTACTCTCATCAAGCAGGAGGCTGGACTAGGTGACCCCCAGAAATCCCTTCCAACCTAATTTTTTCAGTGATGCTAACAGAAAACAAATATGATCTGAGGGATTAAAGGTATTTAGTCTAACCTCAATAGCATTCATAGCACCTAATGAGAGCTGAGGCAGGTAGGCTCTAGAAGTACAGGTGAGCATTTAGTGCCTCAAGCATTGCAGAGAAGAGCCAGGAGAGAGACTTTTGGAAAGGTAGGAGAGTTAGGATGGTCAATGCAAAGCAAAGAGCTGGGAGAACAGTCCTTGCAGTAGGGTTCTCAGTGGCCATGAGCAGGATAAGCAAAGTGAGCTTTGGTAAAAAAGATACTCTCCTGTCCTGAAAAAATGTATGCTGCTGCCCTTATTGCTTTCTCACCACTTTTTCTCTATGGTCTGATAGGTGGTTTTCAGTCTAGTTGGTGAAATTCTTGCCAAATGCAAAATTGCATGTTTTTAAGATTATTATCTTTCAAAATTCAGATATGACCACATCTTTGTATTAAAGTCTTAGGGAATTATGATTTGCCCTTGAATTTGTTGAAACAGAAGAGTAAATATTTTATTCTTTATATATATTTTGATTAAAATGAAACAACTTTACGTTGAATATTTTTTTAGTGGTTTCATGCCTTGTTTAGTTTTCAGAACTATCAGAATCTCTGTGATGAGTTAACTGACTTTTGACAGTAGGTACATAGTTATTATTAGAGAATATACATCTATTAAGCTTACTTGGCATTACACTCCCAACAGCTCTGAATTCCTTGTTTAATTACCAGCACCCACCCACACACTGCTAGAAAGCTATTCCCAAATAACAAAATTGCAGCTCATAGTTTTAAACAAACTTCATTTCCATTAATTTGAAGGGCAAAGAAATCAGGCTTACGTGTCTTGCATTTCCCATCTACAACCCCGTCCTAAAACTTAATAAAAATAGATATTGGAACAGGATTGGGAGAGCTTAAGAGTTTGCTTTAATTTCGATTGGGCTTGCCCAATAGCAAGACAATATGGAGAATGTTGGAAAGAATAGCTGAGATCATTAACTTCAAAATCTGTGAGGAACTCTGCCCTCGTCAGCCTGAAGAATTGAACTGATTTTACCTCAGTGTGTTGCAGTCAGCACCTTGATCTGATCTGTACATATCAGACAACTTTCCTACTGATATGCTTTAGCAAATGAGACATAGCTTTTTATTGTTTTAAGTTTGTTGTTTTATTGCACTGGAGGTTTTTTTTTGTTTTTGTTTTTTAAACAAGTTCAGCATTAAATAACTGGTCTGAAATACATTTAAAAACATATAGCCACTTATAGTTGGGGTTTGGTTTTTTTTGGTTTTTTTTTTTTTTTACTATCTTAAATTAAAACACATGTAACATGCAGGGAGCTAATCTATGATCCTCTTACTGCTCTACTTTCTGATGCAAGGGGAGTGCCCCAAAGGTTTCATCTGACTTGGTGAAGGCCTCTATTCTGACTAATGATTTCAGTGAGCATCAGACAGCTTTTAAGTACAAGTTTTCACTGTTTTCCATTTAGATATTAATTTTCATAAGGTCCTTAAAACTACATGGAAGTAATTTTAGAGTCTTTTGGAAGTATGCTTAAGTCTGTTGAGTATACACAGGGGAAAGTGTATCTTCCTATGAAGTGAGGGTTTTATAAAATATTTGTATGTTCACTGAATGGTCATGCAAACAAGTTATCTCTTTTTCCTATTCCTGTTCCAAATTATTTTCCATAACATAAATTTCAGGGAATAACTAATGAGACCAACATCTTGGGGCAAAAGAGAGTTGAAAAAGAGCTGGATGTAAGATACAAGACAGTGCATGTACTGTTGCATCCTCTGAGTTTCATTGATCTGTTCTACCTCTCCCTTTGTGTAGATCTGGTCTTTGGTTCAGGTTAGTGTAGATGCTTCCAAAATACCTCCTTTCAAAACAGTAAGAACTGCCTAGTAAACCAGTCTGACTTCTGATGTATTGTAGACAGCAATTGGGTATACAGAAATTGTCTTCTACGCCAGGGCTGGTTGTTTTTTTCCCTGCAAAAATTGCTAGAAAAAGTAACACAATCAAAATATAAACTGATTTTAAGCTTTATTTAAAATAACTGAATCAAACCCAAGTGTATTTTGAAGATAGATTAGCTGTACATTTCAGAACCTACTCATACTGCGTTCAGTAAAATTTTTATCAAAATAGAAGAGCTCTTAGGTTATTTCCTTAACATTAATCAGTTACAGTCCTTGGAATTATAGTCTCTCATTGCAAGATTTCTGTTGCTAATGGCATCACTGAGGTTCTGCAGTTAATGACAAATAATTTTTTTGAAAGATTTTTGAAAATATATATATTTTTTCACTGCTAGCAGGCAGGAGTTCTTTACAATTCCTCTTCTGAATCTGTGTCTTAGCCTTGGAAAACCCTCATTACACCAATGGGGGAAGGGTGTACTAAGAAAAACTCAAGTGTATGAATGAAAAATAACAGAACAAGTAGTTTCTATATAGAACTGGTTTTAGGCTATTAATTTGAAGAATTACCTTCCTGAATACTGTATACCATCTGATTGATGAGGACATAACTGGAATATACTACTAGGATTTTGAAGCAGAGCAGCACCACTTATTTATTCACTCTTGAGCCGACTAGCATATATGCAATATTTATAGCATTATCTATTCTTGTTAATCTAATATTAGAGAATTTCACAAAGCATAAGAGGGCTTTCGTTAAAGTCAGCAAAACCAAAACTATGATATTGCTGAATGCTTTTGAATTCCCATTTTATCAGAACCAGTGTAAGTTTATTTGTATGTGTTTGCACATACATATTCATATATGTAAATATACGTATTTTAATACTAGTAAGCAGTCTTCAGGTGCTGTGGAGTGACCAGAATGTTCATGATTTGCCTTCATAACTTTTTCATCATGTGTATTCCCATGTTACAGCTTTTTTCTTCCTTCTTGTGTTTCAGTTCTTCCATTTAGCTATCTGTATTTGTGCATTATTCCTTCACTTGATAATCCTGTTCTGATTGTTCAGGCCACTTACGATATCATTTGTTCTCCAACTTTAACTGTCACCAGAATCTGCCTTTGTCCCTCTTCCAACCCTAACCCTATGCTGCTAAAATACGTAATTTAATAATGAGAAAATAAATTCAAATTGACACCTGTAAAATATTTTTTTTTTTAAATTAGTGGTTTTAGTGTTGTGGTCTTTTTTCTCTTCTAGCCTTTTCCAGGTTCTTTCTTTATAATAGTCTGAATATATGAAGGGCTTGAGATACTGTTTGTCAGCTATTAAAAAAAAAACAAAAAAGAAAAACACCACCCAAACCAGCTTCCCTTAACATCCTTAGAATAGAATCAAACTTCTATACTGCATAAATTGCCCCCAGTAATCAAGACGATGGGAATTCAGTCTCATGCCTGCACACACTAGCAGTCGCTATCTGTGTATGATTTTACTGTCAGCAGCTGTTTTGAAACCCATTCTTCAGCTGTTTACCCTTGTAGCAAGAGATGGACAGCAAGCACCAGGCCAAGTGCTCAGCAGGACTGTCCAGCCTGTTGTCTCTTCACAAACTCATCTGTTGTAGGCTCTGGAGGTTTACAGGCTTGGCCCATTGGTGTAATTCGGGAAAGGAACCCCATTCACCTAGTTTTCTAAATAAACAAGGCCCTTCTTTCAGCCAGCAGCAATAGGGGTGGCCATTGCTTTAGGAAATGTTTCAACTAATTGAAGTGCCCGAAGTTAATCCATCAAAGGAACTGTACAGTACAGGTGCCTGAATGCATTTAAATATGTACTTGTTTGAATCAATTGGGTATATAAGTAAAAATGTTTGAGAAATAAATGAACATTTCCATTAACTAAAGACATGCTGACATCAGAGAGTAAAGAGGGGAGTAATGCAAGAATTTAACTATAAAACAGATGTAGTATAGGAGCCTAAATATGAGATGAAAACTAATTAGCTTTTCACTTAATTTAGAAGTTATGAACTTTATTGACAAGAAAGGATAATAGACATTTTCGCACTTTTTCTAATTATAACTTAGCTAAAATGCATGCAGTAGCCTATGTAGTTCACTTTGTCGTACAATTTTCAACATGCATTTAATTCATCTGGGTTACTAGCACTAGATTAGTCTCTTCTGTTTCATTAGAGATGGTAGTTAATAGCCTCATTAAGTTACACTGCAGTACAGTATACTTCCTTTTTGACAGGTGATAGTACTGACGATACAGGTTTAGAGGAAAACAAAAAAAATGTGAGAGGTAGGAAGGAATTGGTATATAAATTTATTTTTTTTTATTTTCCCATCCATGAATGTTAGAATTACAGAATGGCTGAGGGTGGAAGGGGCCTCTGGAGATAGTCTGGTCCAACCTCTTTGCACAAGAGCAGGGTCACCTAGAGCAGGCTGGGGGCCATGCTGTCAGGTTTTGAGCACCTCCGAGGATGGAGCCTCCACATCCCCCCTGGGCAATCTGTGCCAGTGTTGGGTCTCCCCTACAGTAAAAAAAGTGTTTTCTTATGTGTAAGTGGAATGTCACTAGAATTATATGGTTATGTATGGTTATGCTCCCACGTTTTCCTGTTTTCCTGAAATCATATGCCAGCAGTAATATATGCATTAATACTCATTCACACACACACACACACACACACACACACACACACACACACACACACATGAAATTTTAACTAGAGTGTGCTACATTTTGAAGTTTGGTGATAAGAAACACAAATCCGGTTGACACATGTAAACCACTGGGGTTGGGCGGCAGCTGCCTGGTTTCCTAAGGAAATAAGGCCCCATAGTTTGTCCCGCAATAACATCTGAATGTCTTGGATTATTTTAATCAAATTTCACAAAGGTATTAAGGTCTTGAACACTAATCTGACATGCAGGTTTTATGAAAACAGGCAGCTTAATACTTGGAGAGGGTACATGTGTGACACAAGGCAACACAGTGTCCCTCTCTGAAGTAACCTGTAGCTGTGGCTGGCGGCCCCTCCGCTTCAGCCCACATTGCTTTCGGGAGGGTGACTGGTGGCCAGGTGACCCGCCTTGTGCTTCCAAAGAGGTGTGTGCTTAGGTTTCTGACACAGCTTTGAGATGCAGTCATGATTGCGTGAGAGGACAAGATGTTCGTCTTGATGTAAATATCAGAGTTTCAATATAACTGTTTCCACAGCATTATACAGCAAGAGGGAGGAACTGAGGTGGTCACAGTTGTCAAACTTGGCTCATAAGATGTTAATCTTGAATTTCTGTCGCTTAATTAATAGCCAACAAGCAAATGGGTTTTGGAACAACTATGTTAATTTTAGGTTCATTTGAAGTAGAGATGATTTTAAATGATGATTCTGGTAAATGTGATAAGAAAGATTTGTAAAGAGGCAGTTTCATCTAGATTAAGTTTCTAATGCATGGTCAACATGCCAGGGAATTAATCCCTCATCTAAAAATGGAATAATGAAGGGGAAAAAAAAAAACACCCTAGAAACTGGCAACAAGATATTGCTCAAACTGTAGTTAATTCCTGTTATGTAGTTATTGTCAGTGACTGTGCAAGTTTCTTCATGGGCAGAGGTTTTAACAGCTCAAGCTCCTTTTACAATAGTTTCAGAGGAGATGGCAGTGATGTTTGAGGGTTCATTTAATTATTCGCTCTTACTGGTGTTTGCACAGGCAGCTGAGATCATAAATGTCAGTCTGTCAGTGTGATGGGTTCTTTATGAAAAGAAAAAAAAACCTGAGTGCCTCAAAAGCTGTCATCAAACCAGAGATTAAACAGATCATCTCATTCTTGAAGCAAGCAGCAGCAGAGGAGGGCTCCTCTTCCTCTTAATACTCTCTCATCCCTTCCTTCCTTCCTTCTTCCTTCCCTGTTACCTTTTCTCATCCCACATCTCTGCTGGGCTTAGAGCTTCACACCCTCTCCCCAAAATGCCATTAAAGAGCCATCATGATTGTTAGTGAAGCCATGTGCATACAGCCTGCAAACTCCTCCATGGCAGGAGAGTCAGAGAGTAGGATTCAGCTCTGACAGTCATAACACCATTTATTTGGAAAATTTTGAGGGGAGAACATGAGTAATGAAGACAAGAACAGTGACAGTGAGGAACAAATGTGAGTTTCTGTCCAAGGCATAGTAGAATTTTTAAGAACAGTACTCTGCTTGTTTTTCCCAGACAAGCTTCCAGTTTCAGTCTTGCTCAGCTGAGTTACTTCGTTTTCTCATTTCAAATGGGAGTTTGATATTTGAGTCACCACAATTAGAAGAATCTCCATTATCAGATACAGATTACAAGAATCCTTATTTCTTAAGTCTGAATTTAAGTTGTGATGGGAGAGTTTCAATGGCAGTTACTCTGCTGAGCAGTTTCTTTGTAAAATTTTGGGGATGTCTCATCTATTGTTTTTCTTCATTTTTACACAAAAGTTTTATGATTTTTAACATCTGCAGGTAAAAGGAAAGCATTCTTTTCTTTTTTTTTTCCTCAGACTGGGTATTTGTTGGTTTAGGTGTAATGCTAAAATGCAAGTTGCATGTGGAAAATGTTTCTTAAAAGCAAAGCAAGAAGTAATTCTTGTTGCACAAACCATCCTTCTAAAGAAAGTCACTGTTGGTCACTGGCTGAAAGAATCCTCTTCTCTGTAACCATTTTTGATTAATAGTTCACACTGAGAATTTACTCTTGAGTCTAGTTACAGCACTTCACCCTGTTCCTAGGGGTTTTTTTCTGCAATCCAGGTACTAAAGCTATGCGTGACAATTTCCTTTTGCTATGAGATCTCTGAAGTTTAATGTTGCAATATTCCAGGTGCTGAAAGATTTGTGTCCTGTATTGCTTGTGTCAGTATCGTGGAAGGCAACATGGTCTGGAAGAAATGCATGCAGGACTGAATCCAAAAGTTCTGATTTCTGATCTGTGCTTTCTCCTCGCTCTTTGTACTTGCCCATGAGAAGATGTAAGCATGTGTACTATTGGTCCATTTTGTAATGAGTATTAGCTTGGGCTTGTGCGTTCAAGGTGCTGTGCAATCAGTGATCAGATAGCTGGTACTGTCCTTGAGCGTCAGGCCAAGTTTACCTCAGTGTTAACGCTGTTTAATTTATGGCAAAAAGATATGCATTGTAAAAGATGAGATACCTAAATTTTCATTTCTATCATCTTAACCAACTTATGTTAATATTCAGTTAGTTATTACCAGTTAACAGGAAATGTATAATTAAATATTTTAGTTACAGGACTACTAGCCTGACTCGGGGTAGCTATTTTTCTTATTGGCTTCATTAACTGATTAGGCACTGGTTGACTCATAAACATGAATCCTTTATTTGGACTTTATTATAAGCAGACCACTATGGTTTCCATTGGCTTAATTCAGAATGCCAAATTTGCTTCTGAGAACTACCAGAATGGCTTATGCTTCCAGAAGCAAAGATGTGTGGGAGGTAGCTATTTCAAAATAGCCATGTATCTGTTTCTCTGAGTAGTGATTAACTACAAATCATGTAGTTCCCTATCTTTGGCAATAAGGTGGGCTGGAACAGGTTTTTACTGAGTCAGCCAAGTTACAGACATAAGCTGCCTGTTGAAGGGTGCACCCTACTACGTTGAAGGCTAGCCTACTCTTCTAGGCACTCTGAAAACAAGTGTCTGTATGACAGGACTGTTGCCTTGGAGTATGAGTCGGGATCTCTGTTCAGAGAGTCAGGCAGTCTGTTCAGAGGATCTTTCTCTTGGATCATCTTCTGCAGAGATTTAATTTAAGACAGGACTAGTTGTTCCATAACTGTATTAATGCATTACGCACTCCTTTCTTTTCCTTGTCAAGACTCCTGCACAGCCAAGC
Source organism: Aquila chrysaetos chrysaetos (assembly GCF_900496995.4). NCBI lineage: Eukaryota > Metazoa > Chordata > Aves > Accipitriformes > Accipitridae > Aquila > Aquila chrysaetos. Next base: position 20,716,241 of record NC_044016.1, on the reverse strand, counting down.
ATGCAGAGGTGGAATACATTACGTACTGAATATTAGTTTAGGCCTAATAGATGTATTTTGTAAGGTGTAAGTTGTAATTTATGACATTGATCAAAAAGAAGGCTATATTGAGGCACACATCAGATAAAATTATTGCAGCTCAATAAAAACTTATCACCTGTATACTGTGCAGAAAGCAGTTCACTTTTGTATGAAATGAGATGCAGAGACTTTGTACTTATTGTAAAGCCAGGCACATTTTCAGCATATCTTAAGAGCAGTATGACAGAAATAAAGTAGACCCAAGTGAGGCAAGTTGTGTATTTGTAATGGCTGTAATATTGGAGTCCAACAACGGGAGAAACACTGAGACGAGGCCTGAAACACAGGTAAGAAGAGGGTGTTAGTTTATATGGCATGTGAGGAACCAGGGAAAGTTAATAGAGCATACCTGTCAGGAAAGGCTAACAGGTATTCCTAGTCTGACTTCATTAGATATTTGCTCAAGGAAAGTCATGATGTTGATAAGCAGTGGATCAGATAAGATATTGAAATAACAAGGATAAGGACAGTGTTTTAGCCATGGCAGGCAGTTATCTTTTCCTGGCTAATCCAGGACAGTTAACACAAAGTAGACATGTTTTCCATAAGCACAGGACACCATGCAATGGAAACTTAAAATAAAGGTAAAGCCATGTTCAATAGGCTATCATCCTCCCAAAAGGATATAGTTCTCTTGTCATTTTTTGGATTAATGTCCTTTCAAAATGGATTTAACTGAACTAATGCTTTGTTTTTGTCTTGATCACCATCTTGCACTAGAATGCTGACTGACTGCAGTAATGGCTTTCAGCAGTTAGTTTCCTTGCAACACTACTACAGGCAATTTAATTTTTAATACAGTTTGGATTAAATTTATTTGCAGCTTCTATTAAAAAGAAATACAGAACCGATTCCACTATGCACAGGTCTGGGAAGGGAAAACGTCTTTTCCAGCCTGACCTGACTCAGATTGCAGAGTGGCAGATCTGCTGAAATCCACTACCTCTGACATGCCACAAAAATAAGGCTTGGGCATCCCACGTTCCAGTCAGTAATGTGTATTTCATGTGTTACTCCAAAGCCCTGGTCACTATACACTCCATTGTAAAAAAAACAACAAAAAGGCACTACACTACCTGAAGTAACACTGTCCCGAACTCTAACTTCTTAAGGCTTTCCACACACTATTTTCTTTGAAGCTGAGATTTATAAAGTTATTAATGCAAATAGTTTTCTGACTAAATTCTTTAAAAATGGCTAAGCACTTTGAATTTATAGCATGCATATACAGGTTAGGCTTATTCTGTTTTGGTTTGTATTGTTGGTGTATACTAATTTAGATTTAAATTGTTATCCATGTAGAAAGAGAGGGAAGCTTGGTATGGTGCTTTCATGTACCGCCTTCAGTTGTAAGAGATATAATTTACATGCTGTGCCTTAAAAATCTCCCTCCTGCCCAGGGAGGAGATAGCTCGAATGTGTGTTCAGTTGTTCTTTGTCAGCAGCCTACTTCAGTTAGTTTGTGCAGGGAGAATGAAGAAGGTGCACAGGAGAAACTAAATGAGATGACAGATGAAGCCTGCAATTGTTTAGGATGGTGTGTGCTCTACATGTATATCTATATGACCCAGCCATGGCTGGAAGGAAGCTAATCAGTTCATTTTATATTCAGTATTGCCAGCAGGAGGCGTTCTTATAGGGAACAAAGATAATTTGTCCTTTACTTGATGCTCATTTTGATTGTTAAGAAAATGTGTATATGCAATAGAATGGGAAGTATCATGCTGCTTGGTGGTGACCCCATCTGAAAGCAATATACCTTTAATCTGCCCAAAGGGATGCCTCAGCAACGAAGTTCTAATATTTTTCCTAAAAAACTTGTTGTGAATACAACAGATTCACAGTCGGAGAGTGAGGCTTCTCCTGTGAAGCGGCCACGGCTACTGGATGGCAGTAACGACAGGCCTGAAGAAACCAGTCGATCCAAACAGAAGAGTAGACGCCGATGCTTCCAGTGCCAAACAAAACTGGAGCTAGTACAGCAGGAACTGGGATCATGTCGCTGTGGTGAGTACTGTTTGTCAGTAGGGTCTGGCTTTCTAATGCAGCTGTGCTCAGATCCGTAACACAGGTGGAAATACAGAGAACACTTGCATTTTTTAATCTTTCAAAGATACTTTAAACAGAAGCTATAGCTTTGACTGGTAGCAAAAAGTTATAATTAGTTCCTGTCTAATTTCCCCTTTAAAACTTCGGCCTTGATGTACTGCCTTGTCTCAAGAGATCTCAAATGTTAATGAATTTAGCTTCAGAAGTCCCTGTAAGGCAGGATAGCATCATATCCACTTGACAGGAGAAGAATCACAAAGAACATCAGTAAATATGCAAAGATGACAAGTTTTTTACAGAGCTTAAGGGAACATAGGTCACCATCTACGTTACGCATTTTATAATTACATTATTATTAAAAAGTTAAAACAAAAAAACCCTCTAACTGAAAATGTTTTCATTCTCACAGTTAGCTGTTGGGGGTTAAAACTTGTTGTTCACCATACACTTAAAATCATCCAACCTGGCTTTTCTGAATTTGATGACACTGTTCAGCTAATTGAATTGAGGATGATAATCTCATGCAGACAGCTAATTTGGGGTTTCATATTACATGCAAATAATCTTTCTGAAATAATAACTAATGTGACTAGATTCCAGAGGAGATGCTCTCTCCTTCATGGAACTATGGTGTTCATAACTGGTTTAAATGTGCTCGTCAGACCCAGTGATAATGAACATGGTAGTTTTACCTGCTAATTATTTTTTCATATAATCATATATTGAAAGCTTACACTTGTGCTCTCTGACCATGCTTGTATTGATACATTTGGAGAAGTTTGTTTAGTTACTTCATTGTGGCTCAGCAGGGGGATAATTTCCAAAGGATTTGCATAGACAATAGGTGCAATTCATATTGCACCTGTGAAATGTAGAATATTGTATTAAAATGTTTCCTGGATGAAGGCATATCCTTCTGAGCAGCAGTGGGGAGAGAAAGGATTGGCTAAGCTAGTTACAAAGGCCCAGTTAATGAATTCTATATTGAATACCAAATATCAAGGGAAGAGAGGCGATAGAAAGCCACAAAGATTCCATGTTACCCTTTTTTCCTTTCTTCAGCGTCTATCTGTCTTCAGCCTTTAGAGATCACTGTTGTGTTGTGCTCTTTTGGACATGAGACAGGCTTTGTTTCAGATATTGGAGCACTGCCATAGAGCTAACATACGTTATCTGTGAAGCCACCAAACGTGAAATCAAAAGCTGTAATGTTGAAATTCTTGTTACAGAAATCATGTGTCTGGATACTTTCAGTAAGATTTATATCAAACTGAACAAATGCAGTGCTATCAATGACACGGTTTGTTATGGCTCTTTCTGCTCAACATGGTAGAGGCAGGAGTTCCTGCTCTTGGTGTGCTGCTGTCACATATCAAATGACTGAGGCTGCTCACAGGTACCTGACTGAAATAGAAGAATCTTCCCTAATATTGGGAGCATGAGAGTTTTACAAGTTTAGGGAGAATTGGAGAAAAGATGACTTAATGATTATGTGATATCATTAATCTTTCCTGCATTCTGCAAAATTGGAGCTATGTTAGGGCAATGAACTCAAAAGCAACTTCTTAAAAGTCCTTCTGTTGATTAGTAATGTTTTTAAAATTATAAAATAAGACCTGCCTTTTTTTTTTTTCCTTAAACTGGATGACAAATATATCTAGTTGGTTCCTCTCAAGTTTTCTTGACGTAGTTCCATAATTCAACATTGTCACAATATAAGCGTTACATTAATTATTCTTTAAATTGTTTCTACTGGATATATCCGGCTTTATGGAAATACTTCTGTTAAACTTCATAAAATGTGTTAATAAAAGCGTGAATATGAAACAAAAAATTCTGAGTTCCTCAGCAATAAGTGAGGAAATGAAAATTTGCATTCCTACATTACATATTACATCCTGTATAGTTTAAAGGATGTATAGTAAACTTTTCTATTCCACATGTTTAATGAGAGCAGTGGGAGGCAGGAGTCTACTTCCATGTTTACAACACGGCTGAAAAGACTGGAGATCTTTGGTTTATCTGTGCAGCTATAATACTTCATTAATACTGTATTCAGTACATGTTATCTATAATGAAATGCTGTCGTTATGTGAAAGTAGGCATACCCTGCACTACTTACTTTTGATAGTAGTATTAATAAGAAGCAAACAAAACCCTACCACTGAGCAACACGGGTCATCTCAGCTTCACATCACCTGAACTGCTTTACCAATACTCATCAGCATGTAGCTTTTGTCACTTTCAAAGAAGCTGCCTTAGAAACCATTCTCCCTAACTTTGCTCTACTATCTGTAAAATTAGGTTGCTTTAGGTCATGAATGACAAGCCAGATCAAAAACCCTGGGGAGTGAGTGATGGGAAATGGAACAGAATGAATATGTTAAAAATCTCATTCATTTAAAATGTTTTCTAAATCCATATGTGATCAGGTTATCCTTTTTGTCATAATGTGAAGCACAGGTAATGATGCATGTTTAACTGGAAGTGTTGGAAATATAATCAACTGGTGTAAAGTAAGCATGTATATTCTTTAAAAGTAATGGTCAAGGTAGAACATTGTTTGATCTGGACTTTGGACCACTGCTATTAAACTCATTGGCATCTTAATCCGTAACTGAAGCAATGGGAAAAAAACGTGGGGAAAAAACTCAACTTTAAACATTAAAGAAATTCTGATGGTCAGAATCGATAAAAAGGCAGACACGATATTTAGAAGGACAAATGCATATGTTTGTGTGGATGCAAGGAAAAAGGGTTAGCCACATAAATACTACGTTGTTCTAAAGCTGTGTTTAACACTGCTGTTAAAATCCAAATTAACTCTTTAAGACTCCACAGAACAGCAATTTTACTGTTTGCTGTTACACATCATCTTGTATTAATGTTAAAAGCATTGGAAATCATCTCCTTTTTTGCTGATGTGTCCTGGCGACTCTTCCAGTGAGATTTTTAGTGAGACATAGTGGAAAGAAAAATCTATACATACTGGACAATGTTTTAATATAGACATACCTGCAGATATTAATCCAGCATAACTGGGACTTGTCCAATGGGACGCAACTTTTTTAAAAAGGGACAGAGAAAGTGGGCTGCTGCTTTACACCTAGGTAAGGCTTTATACCAAATTCTGAGATCTTTGGGAAACTGCTGTATTGGCTCTACCGTCTCCTCTAAGACCTGCCCAGAGAAAGGTGATGCTGCTGAGCTCGTTCCCTTGACACTACATGGAATTTTAGTCGGATTTGACAGTGCTGCAGGGCTTTGCCCTGAAGAAAAACAATTCACTACTGAGAAGGGAGTTCCAGTAAGGGTTCTTCAAATTCAAACACAACATTTTTCAGCTGTAGGAAGATTTGTTTATTTTCACACACACATACTCTCAAGATCTTTTTTCATTCTGTTTCTGCTCTGTACAAGTTATTAACTGCTGACAAGAAATTCGCATCTCATAAATAATGCTTAAGAGCCATTGCTATATAAATTGAATGTGTTATGAATTGTGATGGGCCTTTTTGTAGTGTTCTGTGCCTGGAGCAGGAAGAACAGAGGATGTCATTTTCATTAATTTCTAATGAGGTGCCAATTAAAGGCAAGGAAGGAACTCAGAAGGGAAGAGTCACAGAGCTCCCCTGAATCCTGTACCCTGGGGCTGTCAAACGAGCGTGCTACCAAGCCTCCTCTGAAAGTTCCAGTAAATTACAAACTCATCCAGAGCACACAGACAAATTCGGCTTCCCTTTGATCTTCAGAAGAGCAATTTGTAAGACGAGTTCTGAGCCTTTTCACAGAGTGAACTGGGGGAAGTGATAGGAATTGTTAATTGCTGATGCACTTTGCAAGCTTCAGTGAGAAAGAGAAGTTTTAAAATGCATTCTCATTTTGTGCCTCTCTGACTGGATAACCTTTAAATCAACACTACTAGAACAAAACCAGCTTCCTGTGAAACATTTCTAGATGACAGTTACACTAGGCATGTTTTCCAGACAGCAATGTTCTCTAGATTTGGGCCTTTAATAGTTTAGAGTCTTATGTTGGATAGCGATTGTATTGAAATAATGTATTTATTTAATATTAGATTTAGTAAGCAGTTAAATCATCAGGAATTACAGGAATCGTTTTCTTCAAGTTACATTCTATTGTAGCATTTCTGATGGAAGTGTAAGCAGTCTGAATCAATCGCCAATGATCCTTGATCTGAAAATTAAGTTGTCAGTTCAGTGATGTGATAAGCAAGTGGTTATCACAAACTTGCTTTAAAACTAGGGGCAGCAAATTTGTGAGTGAAAGGAGCTATATAACACAGAGTTCTGGAAATGTATTTTAGAAAAAGGCAGTTTGATTATTTGCAAATTACACTACAAATATATGGGTCTTGTCTTAATTACTTGACTAGAGATATATCACTACTAAATAGAGTTGTGTATGTTTTTAAAAGATACTGAGCTGTAAACTTCTAAGCCATAGAAATTATTTGCACAGAAAGCTTAGCTTAATTTTATGGCAGAGGCTTAGTATTTTACAGCAAAAAGTAGTTCTAGTGTCACTTGCTGCATAAAGCCAACACGCAGAAGTCTGCGGTGGTCTTTAGTATTGTTGGAATTGTGCAAGACGTACGAGGATATTCTAGATGATCAGTAAAGGAATTTCACCTCTGTCATGTTAGATCCAGTCCTAGTCACCAATTAAAGAAGAATTAGTACAGTGTACTAGCTCTTCAGCAGCTTTTGTGTAGAATGGTTTGCTATTTGTAGGCCACATCCTAGTCGACACGTCTGCAGCTCAGGCTCCACCTATCCAGAACTCTGGGGAGTTAATAGGGTGGCCAAGATATTGAGCCCTGGAAAGTAAGCTTGTCTTTAGATTCCAGCTGCAGTGCCTTAGAGAGATGTTGCTGATTTGTTTGTGTAGTTCTCAGATAGGAATCTCAAATTCTTTGTGTTCTTTGGCCAGAGTAGATGCTTAACAGGATGGGAAGATGCTGAAACCTTCTAGCTTGATCAGACTGTATTGAAAAATAACTGCTCAGTTGTGGTGCAATCTGATCAAACACTTGTTAGCAGTATTTCTTGCCTGTGTGGACAGAAAAGATTTTCTTGGAGTTTTACTGGTCTAGATTGTGTTGTAACAAGTTATAATTTCCCAGAACGTGGACGGACTTGAATGATTATGTATTCAGTGCTGCTCTTGATGGAGACTGCACTAACTACTAACTTCAGGCATGGGTGAAGGCAAAATGCGTTGTTTTGCAATTTTTATTTGTGGGATGTTGGCAAGAATTGGTGTTTGTCTGTTTCTTGATTTGAAGGGATGCACATTCACAAGTGGCCTCTATGGCATTACGACTTTGAGTCAGGAGATGATAACTTTGCTGGTTAGCCAGTGTGCAGCCTTGCTGTGCTGAGCGCGTGGAATGAGGGCATAGCACCTTGTTGGAGCACACCACAGACTGCTCCTTTATAAGGGCATAACTTCCCTTCCTAATTAGTTAGGAACTTTATGTGGATATAACTTTATAGATCACTGTCCACTGCTCATTCTGGTAGAGATCTAACTACTAAAGCGTGTCTCTAGAAAGAGGACACAGATTTTAGTCTTTGCAGTATACAGTGCGCTGGGTGTCTCAGAGATGGTGCTGAATGTGACTTTAATGCAGACTGGATGAATGCCATGCTAAATTTTTATTAGAAGTTAGTGAAATGCCTCATCAAGATGTGATCAAAATGGGTAAGATTGTCTTGATAAAATGGTTTCTAGTTCTAACAAGTTTCACAGCAAGCTGCTTGCTACAGTTTAGCAACATGGAAAATCAACATGTCTGAATAGTTGATAGTTCAATTTGTACCTGACAACTTTGTGGCTTGTTTCTCGTAAGGTTAATGCATAAAAACACTTAAGATTCTGCATTCTTTGCTTAGATTAGAGGAGGGGACAGGAAGAACAGAAAATAAAGAAAAGAGGCCATAGTAGTACAAGATGTAAAAGTTGCATAGCACAGTTGGCTTGGATGGCAAATTCATTCATAAAGGAAAATGAAAGAAAGGTAAAGGAGAAGCTGAACTGTGAAAGAGTATAAAATACAGAGGTAAAGCAACAAACTATTTCAGTAATCTTAGTATTACTTGCCTAGAGGGGAAAAAACATGTAAATGAATGTTTAACTACATTGAAAACAAACAGAAAAAATAGGGGCAACGGGACAGGCAATTATAAATGCCTATTAAGTAGATGAAAGGAATCACTGACAGACGCAGAGGTACTCTGATTATTAAAATAAGAGAAAAAACTTAGTTAAGACGGCTCATCAAAAAAACGTTTGTCCAAAAAATGCATGTGAAGTCTTCAGATTAATTTCTATACAGGTATCAGTGCATCACCTTCCTTTGTTTGTGAACAGTGATCATGAGGGAAGTTATTCATGGGAAAAAAATTACAAATTTGAGAAGGCATTTGAAAAAAAAGTAGCTCAAAGGAAAGCTGACCTTAAGGTGATGAGGGAATAAACCCATGGGGTACACGTTTATCTTGCACTAGAACAACATTAAAAACAAACTGGCATTATATCTCTTACAAAATATCCTACATCCTAAACCAACTCCTGACTTAAGTCTGGTGCATTCTAAAGATAATTCGGTGCTTGCCAAATTATACATATATATATATATGTAAAAAAATATTAACAATGGAAAGGACTTTAAAACATTAATGAGTAAAATGCAGATTAAAGGACGTCCAACCATCATGAGGAAGCATTATAAACAAGTTGTGAAAATCTGTAATCTTGGCAGGGACATGAACAAAACTTTTAAAAAATATTTGGCAAACTTGCCTTCTAAACAGTTTCAGAAACTTGTCTCATATTGTGTACATATATGCATGAATATATATACACACACACACATAAGCATAGTTAATAAGTACAAAAAAGAGAGTTCTGGTATGTGGCTATGCTTATTTTTCCACATCCCTGTTTTTAATTTAGTTCTATATAAATCTGTAATAACCTGGTAGAATTTTTTTCTTGGGATTATTTAAAAGTGTCTGTTGCTTTATTTCTGTTTTGGTCATCTGCTAATTAGAGGGGTAAGAGGAAGAAGAGAACAGACTGATATCAAGCACTGAGCATTTCTGTCAGCCATCACAAACAAAATGTGTCCACACAGAGGAGACTGTACCTTTTTTACAGATACTGTGGCAGCAAGTCTCACTGTGATTAAATAATAAAAAAGGTGGAAAAAAACAGCTGCAGATTCTTAACTTGTATAACAGAGCTGCTTGTTCATAAACACAGGAGATGAGGCACTTGTTTAGATTGTGCAAGAATAAATTTGGAATGATTTGATTTACTCAGTTAATTTAGAAATTATCTTCAAAAGGACAGGAAGAAAGAAAGAAACTTGAATAGATAAGCAAAAAAAAAAAAAAAAGCTCTGACAATTTTCTCATTTTGTACAAAAGTAGTCCAACATGTATTGAAACTAATGTTTCTCTTAAAACTCGGTAAAATATTAAATCATGGTTCCATTTCCATGGAACCTTTTTCTGTGGAGAAGAATTTCTAATGGCACTGGTAAATTCACTTTCTAGATAGATAAGTTTTATCTGGTACAAACCAAAATGGCTTAAGAACATGATTATGTATTGCTATAACATGTACTTCCATTGATTAAAAGTAAATACATGCACTGCTTCTGGAGATTGAGTCAACCAGTTCAATAAGAAGCGTTAAAGGAAAAATAAATCTTATTAGTAACTGGGTAACATAATATAATTCTGGCAAGTCTTCCTGCCAGGCCTTAAGATGTACCATATTCAGATGTCTTCCGTTGACTGTTGTCCTAAGATAGTTGCTCCCAGCACAGTACTTTTGCCTCAGCCATTCCAGTAATGCCATCTTAGCTTACATTACTGCAAGTATTTAAAAAAAAAAAAAAAAGAAAGAAAGAAAAACTATTGAAGTTTGAAATCAAACTCAGAGGGATTTTTTTGTTTTGTTTCATTTTACAAAGATGTTATCCTAAGACTGCAATGTAATTGATAGGGAATAGGAGCTGTTAACTAATGTTGGTCTCTGAGTAATACATATTCTGAAAATACTGGAAATTAAACAGTTAAAAGCAGTTGACTAATTGGTGTATCATGGGTTCCAAGTATAGGACCCCAAAAAATACTTTAATGTCTAGGCTTTAGAGAAGCTGTCCACAGCTTTAAAGGTGTATATGGAGTTCATGTTCTCCTTATAATTGGGAATCATGAAATACAGTTTGAAAAGGCTCTGGTATATTCCCCCAGCTTGTTCAACTAATGTGGGTTTCTTACAGCTTGTGCTGATTTTGATTTCTTCCACCACGCAACAGGGAACTCTCTTGATTTAGTAACCTATACTGAGTCTGTTAGTTACCTTTCTATAGTCCCAATCAATACATGTAATTGAAATGGGTCAGTCAGTCTCTTAAGTCCTCGAGTTCTCCTTAAATAAAACAAATTAGCACGTTCCTTTTGAAAACAAACAAAAAAAAAGAGGTTTTATTTTGACACTACTGATGTGGTAAGTCCTTCAGTATGTAACCTTCAGGTGGTTTTTGCATGGAAACTACAGTATGAGTCAAAAATAAGCATTTTGTTGGTGTGCCACATTAGGTCTCTTCTTCCATACATACCTGTACTGTGGTTACAGAAGAAAGAAGCATATACATAAAGTAAAAGATTATGCCATTTTTAATTGTCTTGTATGCACAAGAGATACATGGCCAAGTGAACCTGAACAGAAAACTCTAGCTGAGACTACCTTATTTCTAATTCCATCTCTTTCAGTACCTTTATGGAAGTAATTTGCTCAGTCTTTGATTCATTTTTTTTCTTATCAGAAGAATGAAGATAATAGCCACCTACCTGCAGATGTTAAAGGAAACATTTTTGAAGGTTGAAGTGCTCTACCTTTTCTAATCAAAATTCTTTCTTTACCATGTTCTTATTTATCCACAATCTCACAGGCACACGTTATAACTTCATCAGGACTGTGCACTTAGAAAGCTTCTGCTGGTTGGCAGCGGGCTGCAGCAGTCCGTTCTCAAAAGGAAAGATGCTGCCTAGAAAGTGTCCGCCTCAAAGTGAATCAAACATATTTGTCCATATGTTAACAAATAGCTACGCACATAAGTACTGACTTTACTAATGTGCTTGATATTTGAAGTAAACACAGAAGGCCCAAAAATATGCTATAATCATCTGACAAATCCTGAAGGAATGCTACCAGCTAGTTCAACTGACCACAAAGTAAGGCTTAGGTAGGGAGGAAAGATGCCCAGTGAATTTTGTTGGTGAAAATCTAAATTCTTCATAGGAAGAAGTGGGGAGAAAACATCACAGCAATTGCTGCATCAGAGCTGGGAGGAGAAGAAGGATATTGAAAGGAATTGTCAAAATTTGCCTTGAAAAGTTGGGATTCTTTTCAGGAACTAGAGGGGTTTTTCCCTTACAAACTAACTAAATAAAATATTACCTAAAGGAAAATACTACCTGTGGTCTTAAATTCCGTATCTAAGTTATAAGAAAGTGTTAGAGCTAGGTACTGGGACTTGAGACTACCTGGTTCTCTGCTAGAGTTCTCCACTAGGTTGCTGTGGGCCTTCTAAAGAAATGGCATAAAGATCAGTGTGCATCAGTTCTCACAAAAGTAAAAAGAATACTACTAGTCTGTGTCAGGGGCTTTTGATATTAAGTATTTCTAGCCTTGGAGGAAAGTTTCAAGAGCTGAAAAACTGTATTTATGGATATTCTAATCACTAAGGTATAGTATTTTCTTCAGTAGGTTTTTAAAAGTAATACATTTATTTAACTTTATCTTTGTATGTATTGAAATGAAAATGTTTACCTACTGAGGTGTTCACAGTAAATACTTCTGAGTTGCTGAAAATTGCTCAGATGCATGCATAAGTGGTGTACAGGGGGTTCTGCCTTATTCAGAACAGGCAGGAGCAGGGAATGTTGTATAACATTGGGTGTTGTTCGCACCCAAAAAAAGGGGGAAGGGTGGAAGTGTACATCGCTCAAAGCATTTGTTTTCCTTTATGGTATAAATAGAGCTTCTTGAATGGAGCTCTATTTCCCTTTGGTTAGAAGAATTACTTGACGTAGATTGCAAGAGGCTACAGGAATAGAATAGAAGACTTCCATGGGGCAGCATGTGTAATCTAAGAGACCCTGGACATAGGTGTAAATAGGGGATAAAGACATAAAATAAATTTCGTTTAGGTTTCAAAGAAATAGAGCTGCTTCTCTACAGTGATTTGGCCAGCAAGCCTAGCTGTTGTCAGACTGTGGGTCAATATGGTGCAACCTCTAGAAAGCTATTTAAACCCAAGGCATAAATAATATAATTCAGGAAATATACTGAAAGTCAAACCTGGAATCATATTTAGCATGTGATGATTTGAAGTCAAATCAATACATGCAGGATCCAGGAGAACAGAATTAATACAACACATACAGTACGTTAGTATAGACCCTTTCATTTTTCATTCCAGTTCTTTATTAGTAGCCTTATCTTTCCTGCATTTTCATTGGGCTAAACAAAATGATACACATACATTATTGAATCAATCAATATTGTGTTCTGTTTTAATTAAATTACTGGATACACTTTGGCTTTTAATTAAATCCTCAGCTTCTGGGAGAAGTGTATTAGCTCAGGTGGGCTGGGTATAGAGGGAATTTTAGAAGTATTAATACTCATCTAGCTCTTTTGAAAATGTCAAACACTTTGCACAAGGCACTGCACTGATGCTAGGATAGCTGTCATCCACCTGCCCTTCCTCAGGAGACTTTTTCTAAGACTTCGTACTACTCTCAAATCTAAATGTTTTGGGTAGGAAACAAATACTTCTTTATATGCTGGTATAGCCTATGGAAAATCTAATTTTATAAGAGTACTACTATTTGCAATAGTGTTACGTATTATTATGTTTTACCTCTACTTTATTAGGTGTCTGCTCTTGGACACTAGGATGCCTTTTTGGCATAATTCTCCTTTTTTACTGCATATCCTCTTCTTTGGATTCATTCTCTCACATCCTACAGGGTATAACCTTGTGAAACTAGGAATGATATGGGAGGTGCAGTGTTGTTTCAGTGTGTTCTCGCCCCTGCAAACATGAATGTTCCCTTTACAAGTGTAGCGGTGATATTAATTCCTCCTGAATATATCATTGCAAGATCACATGATTATTCAAAAAAGCAAACTCTCTTCACTTACCTAAAGTCTAAACTTAATTTTGAACCTAGCTTTTCCTCTCCCTCAAGTTACTTGTACATTGGTGTTCACTGTCTGGCAGTGCTGTTGATGCTGCAAGTTGTTTGGAGTAAAATGGTTTATTTGCGAATTCTTTTGTTAAATTAAACTTCAACCATTTTTTTGCCTTTGTGTTTCATGTGTGGTCATACCCCAGTTCTATAGACATTTCACAACAGTGGTAATCCACCATTTGTGCAGGCTGGTAAGTCAACTTGTAGTGTTACAACTACTGCTTGTGCCTGACTGCTGTGGATTGCAACCTAGACAAAAAATTGAGGACAGTGTGTAATGCTGGAAGGGGAGCCTACAGATGAAATGTGTAGGTCAGTGACTTCTGAGGTATAAAGCAGTTTAGAAGCAAGTATTGATTGCATGCTGTATCTGTGGGAATAATCATGTACCTAAGTTGCTCCGTTAGACTGTCTCCGATAGATGTTGGCCTTAACTCATGAATCCGTAGTGGGGTGAAGAAGTTGTGATGTAGAAGTAGTTACTCTTATGTGCATGTGTTCTGTAGAGCAAGAAAAAAATATTTGATCCAAAATAAAAGATTTAATCACTCTTATTTTGTGGTACATGGCAGAACTGAGATACGATCCTGACCGAGACCTGCAGTATTTAGTAAGACCTGACTCACAGCAAACTTCTTTTAATTGCAGGTATGCTGTATTTATCACTTTGATTCATTGAGGATTCTTTGAAATTCAGAAATAATTTCCTGAAAACCTCAGTTCTGTTCCTGAAGATGCTCCCTGCTTCTTTCAAGTTGGTATCCACTAGAGCAAAAGCAGGACTTGAATCTAGCAGAGTGCCATATCTTAATTTTTCCCACTCCAAATACCGCCTTCAAAGAAACAGGAGGAAACTGTTTCTTCTGAGTCATTCTTAGTTTCAAAGTCAAGGAGTAGAATAGTGTTTTATGTAGAACCTCCTTAAGAATTGTTGATTGAAGAAACACCCTAAAAAATCAGCACGTGCTCTGTCCTCAAGTGATATAAATTCTCTGTTCAAAATTTGTGTCACATTTAATGTAGGGAAAAACAGTTTGACAGCTTTCTGCGCAAGTAGTAAGATAAATAGGAAAGTTAATTTGAAATTAGCACAAATTGGGATAAAACATAGTTTGTTTGCAGAGTCTCCACAGTGCAAAACCACATCTCTTGTGTGCTCCTTAAAGCAGCTTTCCAGGCTTACGATCTTCAAGAAAATAGACAGAAGACACTTGGAAACACAGATTATACGTGACTGAACTTGGAAATACAAAGTCTTTGCCTTGCAGTCTAAAGAATTCTTGCAGAATCTTTAACCATACCTGTCCAGTGGCTGCTACAGGATTAAGATGGTGTCATCTTTCTTTTGCATACAGTATCTTCCATTCATTTTGTGGACAGTTTTTTTCACTAATAGCTTTTTTGTCTGTAATGCATGCTCATACATATTGCTTGACCCTCTTCGTGGTAGATAGCAAAATAGAGCAAGAAAGGAAAAAAAAAAAAATAATAATCTTTGTTCCCTTTTCTCCTAAGCATAAACCCAGTAGTAGAAATACAAAATGAATCTGCAGCATCCTGTAAGCATCCTGAGTCCCAGACATAAATTTTTATGTAGCATCACAGATATCACAGAGCTGTGTGCTTCTAGCATGAAACCTGAGATTATGACTAACTTAAAAGCAGGATGGAAGTCCCAAGTGCACGTCCAGTCCCAGGGACAGATTGGCAGATTAAAAGAAACATTCTAAGGTGTCTTATACCACCTCTTTTCTTTTCCTCTTTTTGATTCAGTTATTGATCATTTTGGTAGTCATAAGTATAGATGGTCTATATAAAGAAGAAAATATTGAAAGGCAAGTTGCAGTGACCATAGCAAATGATTAGAAAAATAAGTTGTTAAGATATGTACACTTTTTGCTGCTGTGTGTTTCTTGAATCTTGCAGCTGTGCTTTTTGTGAAGAAACATGGAATTGAAATGCCTTGAGAGGGCAAATTTTAAGATAATTAATATTTAGAGACTTCTAACTGTGAGCACTTAAGAGGTTAACATTCCCCATCCACTCTTCTTGGAGTTGAAATGGTAGAAATGACTGCCTCAAGCTATATTTTGTGGAGTTTTAATAAATACATCTATTTGGTTAAAAAGCTTTACCATAATGTGGCTTACTCCCCTTTCCCCTTGTGAAGGAATGACAAGATTCCTAGCCAAGTTGTTCTGAACTACTTAGCACTTAATCAATGTCCATGACATCTTGCAAAACTGGGAAAGGGAAACAGGAGAATAATTTAGCTCACTTACTTCCAAAAGCTTGTTGATTAGCTTGTTGGGGTTTGGTTTGGTTTTACGGAACATGTCAGTAAAACTGAATGTTCCTTGAGTTGTGTAATGAAAGCTGACAATGCCAATGCAGAGCATTCCCCACAGAAGAGAGATAAGAGATAATTAGAGTATATGAAAGAATGGAGCTGTCTAGAAGAAGAATAATACAAGGTACCATCAGACTAGAATATTTTTATACTGTAAAATAGCAGTGCATATAAGCCGCTCTGAAAGTTTTGCTGGGCTGGATGATAGCACACTTTTATGCCCTTCCATTGCTGGATGTTCTTCTTAAGAAGAACAATCTCCAAAATACTAGGGGAGCAAGCTGGATTATACTGAAATCCAGAGAGCGAGTGTTTTCTGAGGTACTCGATGTACAAGCCTTTAAGATCTTGGTTGGTATCTTGGTAGCTATTTGTTCTACTCTTACATTCATTTCTTACCTATTTCATGTCTTGAAAAAAAAAAATTTCCCTCCTGCCCTTTATTAAATAGCTTTATAGTTAGCATCATTTACAACACATTAAGTCATCTTTCCAGTTGGAAGGGATGGGGGAGATGTGTAAACATTGTTTTGGGGATTACTAGACACTTTTGGTGAATGATGTCCAATTATTCTGAACAGTGCTGCAGCAGCATGTATCACTGCATGACCTAATCTTCTCTGCTGGTTAATTTGCCTGGTTTTGCAGTGTTGTATGATATGCTGTAGATACGTTCACCTCTTAAAGATATGTTAAAATCTGTTCTTGCACAGAAAGCTGCATATAGACTCACACATACCTTGTTAGATAATACACCTTTGGTAGAGAATTTTTGCAGCACCTTCATCTCTTAAGGTTAAAAGGTATTTTTAAGTTCTGTTTGAACCTTTGTTGATTAGTATTTCAAATTAGCAAGAAAGGTAAAATTCCTTGTAAAGCACATGAAGAAGCCAAAGTACACAGGACAGAATTCTGCACAGAAATAAGTCTATGCCATTATTCAGACTACTTTTGAATAGGCTTCTTATAGGGGATCTATACAAACACAAGTTGTTTATTAAATAAAATTTGGAAGTGGCATAAGCTGCAAATCCTAACAGTTTTGAACTTCTGCCTTTTGACTTGGGAATGAAAATGATAAATAGCAGTACTAGTGGGCAGGTAAGATGATTTTAAGGTGTCAGAAGCTCTGGTTTTGTATGGCAATATTGACTTCACTTTCTTTCACCTACCAATGGGAGCTGCTTTGAATGAATCAGAAGGGGTCACTGTAGTATAGAAGGCTAAACTTTCAGAGCAGTTACTGCATGCAGTGAAAACATAAATGTCTACCTTGAACAATTAAGATGATTGATGGTACTTGGTAATGAAGGGCTTCCATCTTTTCATGTCGGCAATGATATTTGAACGGCTTAGCTTTTAGAAACACAAAAATGTACCTCTACATAAGCGAAATTCAGTTTTCTTCAGTAGATGGAACTGCTGTATTAATCATATGACACATTCACTGTATGGCAAAGTCCAAATATGCTCTCTATTCTTAAAAAACAGAAGTATGAATATACTGAATATCAGGGTAATTGTGGCAGCATGCAACTACTTTTTACTTGAACATGCAAGATGTTTCAAACAGGGACACTTTTAAATGTTTTTAAGACACTTTGAAAATGTGTAAGCTGTATAAATATTTAATAAGCTTGTTTGGCACTTCCACCACTTTTTTCAAAACATGCTTACAAACAAATCTGTCTTCTTTTAGCAGCTTTCTGAATGTCTCATCAATGAGATCAGGACCAGAATCTCAGGGTGGGAGAAAAGGAAGCTTCCTTTCTATTGCAATGCTATTCACATAACAGGGATCATTATATTTATTGTATATTTTACGTTACAGTGTGGTGTTCTGCAGCAGTACATTAGAAGAGTCTGGGACTCCATGCCTGGCCAAGGACATCTATTAGAGTAGTCCCAACAGTGTGCTGTACTTCTACATTGGTAGTTTGCAGTAATCCAATTATCGGGCATTTGTGCCGTGTTCCAGAAAGTCTGACCACTTTCTGTTAACAAAGAGAAAAGAAGAAATTTTACAAAAATCAGGGACCCTCCAAAATTACAATTTGGCTTTTGTGTTGTGGATTATTATGCCATTTAGTTTAATTGTTTCTGATGCTTCACATATCATTTTATTGGTATTTTAGCAGCTTACTGTTTTCAGAATTTGAAGACAGAAAGTTAAGAATTAAATGTAGGTTTTAGTTGAAATACTTGCTTATTGTCATTCCATACTCCCATCTAGCCAGTGCTCTTGAATGTAACAATGAGGAAAATGCTGTGTGTGGGTGATTATGAAAAATGACTGCAAACTGTAGGTCTGTGGTATTCTCTGGTCTTGAATGTGGAAGATTTGTTTTCTGTCCTCTCCAATTGCCTTTTCCCAGCAGATTCCTCAGGAATGATGAAAGCAACTTCGCAGTTGCTTGTGTGCGATCTCAGACTTCCTTTGAATGATTTTCTTTTTTCTTTTTTCTTTTTTTTTTTTTTTAATGTTCTACACAAAAGACTTGTCTGTATGGGTTCAAGTAAGGCAGAGATGGTACACTGCTTTATGGCTTTAGCCATTTATGCTCTGGTGATGAAATGAAAGTGAATTTTTGGTGATATATTGTGAAGTAGTTTCTGGGGTGCTTAGAGGAGCTCAAAGGTTTTGAGGCACTATATAATGTTTTTCCAAGATGTTTGCATGAGAGGCCTGAGGAGTAGGTGATTCATAGTTTACTTCTAACATCAGAAAACAATTGCAATGCTGTGAGATGTATTATTACATTTACTAGACTGAAATCTTCTATGCTTGGAGTGGAAGTCTGGCATATTTTTGGTTGATGACTAGGGTGAACTAACTTTAGTTGGCAGATGGATTCCCTTTTCTAATGCTCTTTCCCCTAGCAGAAAGTTATTTATTTTGTCTTTTTGTTAGTGTGCTAAAAGAAGCATTTCTGCAGTAAAATCCTTTAGGGGAGACAACCTGTATTTGATATCTTCCCATAATGAACTTAACAGTAAATACACTGCAACAGTTCATTTATCTAACTTGCTTTATAACCATAAAAGCAGAGTTCTCAGGAGAAGAGGTTTCACCTCTAAATATGGATTGGTTTTACAGATCATACATTGGCCTTCTGCCCCAGTGCACGTAAGTTCATAACGGAACTGCTGTAGAAACTGATGGTCTTGGTATGACATGAGGCACTTGTGTACACACAGACCACAGAAAGTCCACTCTGATTTCCAGACCAGTGAAGAGGCAGGGAGTGATTATAGCAGTAATAACTTAATTGAATATATACACTCTGAACTAATGAAAAAATGTTCAGAACTACTGTTACTCAACTAGTTACTATATAACAGTATTCAAGTCCTTTAAATTTTTAAATAAAACCCACAAAAATACAAGTTCCAATCTTTAAAGTGACTTAGGCATTTGGAGCAATGGGACTAAAGATCAAAAGTCTCTTCTGGAAATGAGGGTTCCAGAAGATCACCGTTACTAATTCAACAAGAATAAACCCCCTCCATAAGAACAGCCAATATATGCAAAAATATTTTAGTAACATTCAAAATATGCTTGGGTATTATTTCTTTAGGTATTATCAGTTCTAATTAGCCATACATATTTAAATAGATATATGAATAACAGGTTTAGATCATTTAGTTGCTGAAATTAGAAATACTTTTCCCATAATGTGGGAAAATTAAAATCACCTGCCATTCTTTGTGGACAGTTGTTGAAATTCTGTTCAAGAATGCATAAGGAAATACGTGACAAACAGAAGAAATAAATAATGTTTCATGCATACAGTACAAAATTTCCTACATGAAAACAGGTGCTCTAAAAAGAACTAAAAGGTGTTCAAAAAACAAATAAAGATATGGCAAAGCACAGTTTAGATTGTATCGGGGGGGTGGCAAAGTACAAAGGAACATCATGAAGTTATACTGGTCTACAAAAAGCAGGAGGCTTTGTAGAAAGTAAGGAGATGTGGCAATTGAAAGGTCATGTTCAAAAGTGATAAATCATGTTGTATATGTAGTTTCTTATTAGATTTATAGAATTGTCAAAAGGGTCTTGGTGAAGCTGTGTAGAAGATTGTATACGTGTTCAAGGTCTCTTTTAGATAACATTAAATAGCATTCCTACATATGCTTGTTAACCATGTGGAGAGGATCTGTAAAACCGTCAGGATTTAAAACTAGTTTTTACCTACAAGGAACTGAAATGACATCAGCCCAATCTGTATCTGCAGGGATTCTTGCATCTGCTTCTTACACATCCATTACAGATAAGATGATGAACTTGATTTTTGAGCTCATCTAGTCAGGTATTTAATGTATTCTTGTGCCTGCAGTGGACGTTGGTTCCGTAAGTTGAAGTCTTATTTCAAGAAATAAGGGAAGCCTTCAGTCCCTGCTTTCTGTAGGAGAATTGAGTGAAATGCCTGTTCACTGTTTGAACTATAGTCCCAAGGATGTTTTCATTTTAACAATCAGACCTTGAATTTTTGGTACCTCAAGAAAGATATTTGTCACATTTGAGTGTGGTATGACCCAGACTGAGATTGAAGTGGAGGCAATGATCACAAGGGGCGAGATACATATCAATTCAATCTGCATCTTTCCATCCATATTTCTGAATCGCATATACCAATACAGAAAACTTGTCTTTTTTGCTTTGTTCCTAGAACTGGGTTTCAAAGCTGACCACATATAATAGACATGTCTTTTCATAGCTGGTGCTATTGAAACAAAGAACAAAGATAAATCAATTTTTCTTCACTTTTTTTTTTTTTAAAATAATTCCATGTGTGATACTTTTTCCCTTTCTGTTTTCTTAACAATCACGCTAACATAAAGATAGCCTGTTGTTCTCTCCTACAATTGATGTTTTATAGTCCAGGAGCTTGAAATACTTTACACACATATTTTTTTTTTTTTTTGTGTGTGTGTGTATATGCACAAACACACACTCTCTCAATCATTCACTCATTTTTATCCTTTTCCATCTCTCGGATATCATTTGTGGTTTTAATATCTTTTGAGCATTCAAGGAGCAGCAGTAATCTAAAGCATTCAGTGAGAGGCAGAGTGATGCTCTTTGCACCATCAGGCAGAAAAGATACTGTAGCACGGGCAGTATCATACTTCATTTCATATAAAGTGGACTACATGAACCCTATAACTGTCTGACTCTCTTCCCTACTGTATCATCTTAATACTACTTATCACTATGTCACATTCATTTTAGAGGTAGGAAATTGGAAGCAATTTCTTTACTCTTATAAAGTATTAGGGACAAATAAGAAAAAAGCTGGTTTTCTTTGTAGACTAGAAAGAGGTGGCTAATGAGGATGCTCTCCTCACCTGTAGGAAAAAGTATTGACATGTTTCTACATGTGTTTCTGAATCATGTGCTCCCTGGAAAACTGAGTAACATTGACTAGCTTTAAACAAAGAGACAATAAGCTACATCTTTTCAGCTACAAAGCAAGATGTTGTGGCATGACATGTCCCTATGTCAAATGCCTGTTCACCCCCCGTGGTTAGTGTCAGAACAGTTCATGAAGAGAAGCTTCTGAAAACTGGAACAGTAGTGGAGCAGTGAACTCTGCTGCAGTCGCTGCCAACTTGGGGTGCTGGCAGTAAGGAGGAAGTAAGGTGCTTAGATTTAACAGTTCTGACTTGAATTAGCTTGGGAGCTAAACCTGAAGTACTATAGGCATAAATTTCAGAAATTACAACCAACTCTACATATAGTAGAAAAGATTTCAGTGAAGGTGATCAGACTTTTCTTTTGAAACATTAGCTTTGTTACTATCTAGGCATACCTAGTTTAGACGATCTATAAGATGAGAGGATGGCAAAAAAAACTAACCCAAATTTAATATGACTTGAGCTTTGATACTGTGTTGATAAATACTCAAGAAAATGCAGTAAATAATCAGAGATTTATTTACCCTGTAAGGGAAGATAAGTAAAAACTTAAAGCTGGCATTTATTTTTGAGAACTGAGTAATCCCCCAGTAGGTGATCCTTGACTTCTGATTCAGGTAAGATTCTGCCACTTTAACCAAGTCCCTAACTGTATTTTTTTTCTCCCTTTCCATGGTAGGTTATGTGTTCTGTATGTTACATCGCCTCCCTGAACAACATGACTGCACATTTGACCACATGGGACGTGGGCGTGAGGAAGCCATTATGAAAATGGTGAAACTGGATCGGAAAGTAGGGAGATCTTGCCAACGCATTGGCGAAGGATGTTCCTGAGTGCAAGACTGCAACCAAATGCTGTTCTCTTAGTTCACTAATGTTAGCCTTATTTAGGACAAAGTCAGCCAGACACCTTGTACTAGGCAAGTTTCAGACTACAGCCAATCAGTTTCCTTTCTTTAGCCAACCGTCCTGGTACTGTAGTTTAGGGGTTGATGGTGGTTGAAGTTGATTTCTGGCTGGTTACTAAGGTGCCTGCTAGCCACAGTATAAAAATAAAACATGAAGAAATATTATTTTTGAGCATGGCTAGTGGATTTAAACAAGAAAAATCCAAAGGCTTCTGTTATTGCTGGAGTCACTCTAAAAGCCTTATGCTGGAAACATTCCAGCTGCAGAGTTAAAACAATTAGTTGTACAGAAGCTGGTGTAAAAGTTTGCTATGCACGTGGCTTTCAGACAAACTGTTTAATGTGCAGCCTTTCACCTCTTCACTGCTAGTGAATCCTGAGGAGGTGAAATACTACTAAGAGCAGCAACTGCAGCTGCTTAAGCCCAGAAGACCTGACTGGTCACTCGTGCCTTCATCGCGTGTGGCTTTTGAATTAGGCAGTGTCACCAGCATCAGGGATTCTGTTGGGGTAGGAACATCTTTCTGGTTCTTCCCAGGAAGCCAAAAAGAAAGGGGGACAGAGATTCTTATGAAAAATTTTTATATCTATCTTACTATAAAGAACCTATCAGGGTTTGGTTTTGTTTTGTTTTTTTCTTTCTTCTCAGTTAAATTATGATCTCACTTTAAAGACAACTCCATCCCAGAGCAGTAAGTGGTGCATACTTTTTACATGGCATCCACAGAGATTCTGTGAGTTGTGTGAACAGATTCCACCTACCTTGAGCAGTGCAGCCATTCCCACCGGCCAAAACCTGATTGGCTCTTGTTTGCCTTTTGCTAAGTGCAGGTATCTGATAATTGATCAAATAAGGCTAATTCACAGCACAGTAGCCATGGCTGGATTCTACAGACTGACTTTCTGTAGCTAGACTTATATATTGGGGGGAAAAAAAAGGACATTTTGTAGCAAACGGAATTTGGTAACAGTATTGGGGAACCAACTGGTAAAACACCCTTTATCAGATTGAGTTTGTGTTCCTCACTTCCAGAGTGTCAATGAGATAATCAAATGGGCTATGTCAGCCCTCTTTCTATGCAGCTGAACGCTCTCATGAAAATCTCTGCCCGCATCTATTGCAAAGCAAGTATAGCAAGTGAATGTGAAAAGCATTACATGGAGTAGAATGTTTCAGATGTGTTTAGACCTATGGTTCTGTATTATGGTATGTCATGTTGAGCTGAGCGGAATTGCACCAGTCTTGTCAGTTTGGAAACAAAAAAGCAAACTTAATAATCGGCATGTCTCCTGCTGCACACAGGGTTTACGCAGGTAAACAGGATTCGTACCAATGTGGCCCAGCTTAATCCTGAGTGAATTTAGCTTCTCAGTCTATTAGTAAGGTATTAACAATCAGGTAAATTTGTAAGAAAACCTGAGGGAGGGAAAGATTTTTGTCTTGTCTTCAAATACTGGGCAGATATAAAACATCAGAGGGGGGAAGTAACGTGTCACTTGAAAAACCTCAACGTTTTGGGAGTAAGTTTGTATGAGTCATCCTCCATTCTACTTGTTACAGGTAACTAATTCCTTATAGGCCAAATTATATTGCTACTTTGGTGGCCAGTTAGGAGCATTTAACAAGGAGACAACTAATTTAAAAAAAAGAGAAGAATATATATGTCTCTTCACACACACACTCAGCATCTGACTGTATTAGCATTAATTAACCATGAAGCAAATCAGAAGTGTCCCATCATTATAAAATGTAAGCTATACAAAAGGCAAGCTGTTTTTTTTATTATTGTTATTGTTCAAGAACATGAAACCAGCAGCAAAATCTTCTGTAATGTGCTGCATTTTCAGGAACTGGTCCTGGTGAGAGGGACTGTCCAAGGGTATTATTTACATTTGCCATGAGGAGTTTAAAAAAACATGGATTTTGGCGGCTGCTGTGATACACACTTTCTTTTCCTACAAAATCCTACCATAGCATTTGATGGGCATTCTGATTGATACACAAGACTTTTCTGCATTAATACTGAAGATGCTATTTTGTTCCTCAATATTCTCTTTAATCTTGTTACAAGTGCACAGATGGTTTCAAGGTGGCTCTTGAGAGAACACTACTTAAAGTTCATGTGAATTATGGACAATGTTCACTTTAAACAAGAAGTTGGGGAGGGGATTGTTCCTTTGCAGTATCTGTTCTGTGAAGTTTGTTAAACGTAAAGAAAGCTTAAGTTCTTGTATCTTAAAAGAAGATCTTATTTAACCCTTTTGTGTTCTAGATTTACTTACACATGTAGCCTAGAGCTCAGTTTTAGTTTAACATTGTGAAAATATTAAAAGAATCTTGTAACTTTATTCTTTTTCCTCCTGCTAAAAAAAATTAAACCAATCAGATTAAAGTTCGAATTCCTTTCTGCCTATTCCAACAGGTCTTGCTATTTTGCACCATTTCTGTTGTAAGTTCATGTAAGAAATATCAGTGGGGAATATAACAACATTAGGCCAGTAACTTCAAGCTGAATTTACAATTGGTGGAAGGTGGACAATATTTTCTGCCAGTTTGGAAGGGGAGGATAATATTTCTGCTGGGTTCAAGTTTAGTGATTTATTTTGTAAGCAAATCTGGCTAAATCTACTGTTGCCTGAGTATTGGTCAATTTAATTTTGAGGGTAGATACAGTAATCAAATGAACAAGTTGTTCATACTCTTAAGAAGTCAAATGCATACTGTGCACTATATCATTGGCATCAAAGTTTTAAAATGTCTTAAATGTTGTTTCATGCATTTTGACAACTCTGCACCTAGAGTAGCTATATTCCAAATCATAGTGGGCTGTATTCATAATGAACAAGTAGAGGAATAACTATTGTTTCTTAATCATTTAGATACTAGAAATACAAGGCTAATTAAAAAACAATAGAATGCATTAGAGGGAGAGAGAATATCAAGGTGATTATTTAAAAACAATTTTGAAAATTGTTTGGAATTCAAAGTGTGCCTGATTCATGGGACACCTACACCCATTTTGTCCTCAAATTAATATGGTACTTTCAATTATAAAACTGTGTGCAATTCGTGAACAAGATGGCTATGTTATATAGTAAAAGGTAAGTTATGTAAAGCAGCTCTGCCTTTTTATCAAGTTGCAAACCTATAGCTGGGTACAAGCCAAGGCTTTGAGGAAAACTAAGAATTGCATATGAATGTTGCTATGCCAGAGCCTGTACTTAATTGCACTGGTTTCTGTTTTGAAGCAGTTTAGTGTCTTGAATGAGAAGCAATGTTAACTGTAAAATGAGGTACCTGGGAATGTGAACTCTTCAGTAGTGCACAGACAACACCCTGGGAAGAGACCTGGTGCAATTTTAGCAGTCCAAAAGTAATATTAACCACTTTCATTTACTCCATGGAAGGTGATATATACATTCAAAACTTGAATTTTGCATTACTTTCTTCTTTTGGACAAGTTATAATCCCCTGGCCCCTTGAACACAATGTTCTGTTTATATTTAACCTCATTGTGGTGTTCAGTTCATTCTACAATCATAGCAGTTCCTTCTGTGACTATGCTCCAACTTAGGTATAAGTTTCTAAGGGATGAAAGCACTTTTTTTTTTTTTTTTTTTTTTTTTTTAAAAATCTTACCATGACTATTTCAATACAAAGACTTGCTAGGGAAGAAAACTGTTAATAATGGTGTCATAAAAATATAAGTTTTATAATAGATTCCAAGAAATGCATCAGTGGGATAACTGACAGCACCTGTACTCACAGTTGATGTGTACACAGTTAAGTGCCCAGACAAATGAATTAACATTCTCTTTGTTGTAGTGTAGTTACTGAAATTGTCAGTCATCAGTCAGTGGAACAGCAAAGAGATGGTCTAATCAAAGTAATCCCTTAATGTCACAATGAGATTGTAGCCAATTCATGCTGGAAATAATTTTGTATGCTTCTGGGAACATTTATACCTAGAAAACAAATAGAAATAAACATTTAAGACAACACTACTTAAAATAACTGTATTTCTTGGCACCAGCTGTTTATTTCATCACTCAAATACCTGATTAGAATTCTGCACACAGAACAAAAATAACAGAAGCAGTAGTAAGCTGTAGTTCAATGCAGAAGCTGATGTGGCAGGAGCTGCTGTATAAGGATACAGTTCTTGTGTAACCAGTTCATAATCTTATTCTTAGCTGAGACTGTGTCTGTACATACTTTGCTGTACAAAGGACCACACTGGAAAAACAGTGCATAAGATTAGACTGTTCAAAAGTATTCACAATGCATATTTTACATGGTGAACTTGTGCAATAGGGGGCTTTATATCTCACTGTCAGCAGCTTTTCCAGGAGAACAAACCTTAACAGTGCTGGAAAGAGCCACTCTTAAATAACAGTTCTCAAAGACATCAGTAGGAAGGACATTTTTCCTTGTCTTCCTAGTCTTCATTCATTTTTCCTTTTTGTTGAGGTGGTCAGTGTGTACAGCTGGGCATTTGAAAGTAGTTCTGCTTGAATGTTGCTGCTCTTGGCTTTTCAGTACTCACCACAGGAAAAAAAGCATCAACTTTGTTCTTGCAAGCCCCTGCACGTTAGTTCAAACAGGTTAAAATATGGACATTGGTCTATAGAAGTGATAACCTCCTTGTGTATTTTATTACAGTGATAGGCTATTTCTTCAATTAACTGAAACTTAATGCAGACATGATTTACTTGTTCTGGATGTTAGGCTATGGGTTTCTTGAACTTCAGTTCTGTGATATTGTTCACATACACCTTCCCATGAACTCTGCACGCCTCATCTTCCAATCTGAAGTTGAGTCAGGAGGAAAGAAGGCATGAAGGCAGGAGGCAGGATGCAAATTGACATGCACTTACTGATCACATCCACCTTCCTCTTCAAGTAAAGAGGCGAATTATTACTTGCCAAACAGCACCAACTTCTTTGACTTGGTAATACAGAAAACTGTTTTGCTTTATCTTTGTGAATATACTTGCGTAGAGTTTGTCTGAGTCAATTCTGCAACATATGTTATATGCAAAGAAATGAAACAGGACTGTCATAATTAGAAAAAAATTTGATTGATTATTTAGTAATAACTACATATTTTGCTACAGGACCTTCCTATTTTGCAATATGCTGCTATTTTCTTTGGAAGAAAAACAAGCAGAACTTTATAAGACTAACTGTAAACCAATTCAAATTCAATACATGCATCTGAAGCATTAGGAAAAGATTACTGAAATTATATATAGCTTTTAAAGATGATGACTGCATCCTCTAACAAAAGGGTTTTGTTCTTCAGATAGTAGCAAGTCTTGATAGCAATCATTTAACCATAAGCAGAATCTTCCTTTCTGCTAGGTTTGTGCAAAGCTAATAACATGCAGTAGGATGCTGTGAGTTAATAACTTGTAGCACAGTGCAGTGACTGTGTAAGTAATGAGAATAAAATTATAGAGACCTACTTCTGTCTGTCACCTCTCCCTTCACACAAAAGGACAGAATATGGTACCTACTATTTCCTCATTGCTTAGTCCCTTTTCTTTTTTTCTGAGTTGCAAAAGACACTTTCCTTCCCCTACCAAGCATGCTCAGGAAGGACAGAAAACCATGCTCTAACCAGAGTTCTAAACACTTCAGGGTTTGGGGTTTTTTTAAATAAATAAATAAAATAGTTGAAGTCAGTCATCTGCTGTATCAGAGATGCAACAGCAGGAACTCTCTTTAGGCACACTTGAAAATGTTGGTGATTTTTAGTCCTCTTAAATTGTTCAGGGTCTCCTTGAAGCAAAGTAGCAATCCTTAATGCCATGCCTTTTTTGTATCTTTTGAAAGGAAGGCCTGCATGATCAGCGCTTCTGCATTACGAAAGCTAAATGAAAGGTTCATGGTTAACTCCTGAAATGCTTAGTCTCACCTCTCTACTTTTCAAAGGAGCAAATAAATGCAAGACTCTTAGAGGAGGGAAAAGAGAATCTGAGCCCTCTACTAGATAAGCTAAATTCAGAGTTCATTCTAGCAAGAGTTTGTCTCTGTTTTGTTGGTTTGTTTTTTTTTTTCCTCCTTTCTTCTTCTGCAGTGTTTAAAGTAGACTACATTTGCTTTAGATTCCTGAAAGCTTTAGCTAGACCAGTTTCTGGAGATGTCTTTTAACATACTACATTTCGCAGCAGCATAAGGAAGATGATGAGCTCCAAGAATAACTTTAAATTTAAGGTAACCACTGTTGGCTAGCACAACTGTTCTTGTCTATGCTGGAGTTTTAAAGTGATGTCTAGCTAAAAATGTTTTAACTGATCCACCTGTATCAACTTTGCATGAATACTGCTGCTTTGGATAGTCTGTCACATGCCCAGCAGCCAGACGTGTTGTTACATTTACTCTGTCTGCATGCAGACTTTCCCTGTCATTACCCCCATGTTTGTATAGATTAAAATCCTAATCAGGTCAGCAGCAGTTACTTACAAATTCTGTAGCTCTCTTCAAGTCACACTGCACACACCCATTGTTTTTTCTTTCTTTTTTTGACTATTTTGTCTCAGGTCTTGTCAAAAATAATAGCTCCAAACAGATCTTTCCATACATGGACACATACAGACACACACAAATCTCCTGGGACATCAAATAGCTGAAGCAGAATTACACTGCTGGGCTAAAAACAGCTTTCACTTTCTGCACACCCACATACATATAATCAGTCCTTGTCTGGCTTGGCTTCTTGGCAAGCATATTGTAGCATGTCCCAATAACTCAATTTGCCTGTTTAATAGTAGCTGTAGTTTAATCATTATCAACAACTATAGACTTAGTCCTGGAAGCACCATTATGCTCATTTGCAATTCCATTAAAAATACTCCCCCTGCCAACAGCTGAGAAGTTTAAGTGAATGCTAACAATCAGGTTACTGGTACTTTTCAATAGTGCGTCTCATGCTATTCCTAGGGGCATGGAACTCTGTGAAGGAGTAGGTGAAGGGTGCATATGTGTGTAGGTGTAGGATCAGCTAGGTGCTGCTGACCATATTCCATCTGCTACCTTAATAGCAATACTTTGCCTCTGAGGCAGCAACTCCTGCTGAATTAGTGGGAGCAGGGAAATATGTGCTATTTGAAACTTCTTGTCAGATACCTCTGTCAGCCTCTGTTATAGCACCCATGCAGGCCTTCATTTCTCTACTCCCTAGCTTCTCTGCTGTAATTTCTGTAGGCTTTCTTCATTATCCCTTTTGCAAATTCTCCCTCATCAACTATGACCCCCCAGTTGTCGAGTTCAAAGACAGAGGCTATGTGAAGGCAACATAACAGTAGAGATGATCACATCTAAAGGTATTGAGGCTTGTATTGCCAGTAGCTGTTTCCATCTGTAATGAAAATGTTAAGTGTGAAATGACTGCTGCTGTTTAGTATATGAAATTCTTAGAACTGTCTTAATATACTGTAGCAAATAACATTAAGGCCAAGTCGTACTTCCAGTTTAAAGCCCTTCTTCATTGCTCTTAACTTTCCTCTGTGGACTGTCTCAATACAAGGAACCTTAAGGCTAGTTTGATACTGCAGCCACTAGAGATACACAAGTAGTATTTAATAGTTCCTCTACAGGTACCAAACACCCATCCAGACCAGGAATAAAAAATGTTGTCTTTGTTCTGCCTTTAATTATTTGTTTCTATTGTTAACCCAATGTTGTTATTCTGTGAATAAAATAGAAAGCTATCACTCATTTGCCAAGTAATGCTAAATGTTTATCAATCACACTGATTGATTGATTTAAAATTAGCAGCATGTGGTTGATACTATGGGCTTGTTTGGTTTCTTTACATCAAGCTTCATGAAGACAATTCTCAACTGTCACAACTACTGAAACAGGCAGATTTCATTGACATAGAAACCATGGGTCAACTAGACCCAAGTCAAACTTCTTACGTAATAAGTCAGAACCAGTTCCTTGCCTTTGCTGTTCTCAGTCTGGATAATAAAGGTAAAGCCAGTTATGCTGCCTCAGCTGCATGCATGTGCAAGTTGTTCACTGGCTCAGCAGCTGCAGTGATGCTCTGCACCATTATCCCCAAGCCCTGAAAGATCTCAGGATTCACAGAACCTGTCATCCACAAGTCCCTGAAGTCAATCAAGTTGTATATTGTACCTGCTCTTTCTAACCACTTTTGTTGTGTGAAACAATAAAATTGTTTATAAAGAGATATACTGTATTAAACAAGACTGCTGATCTGTGATTGATTGAATTGTGCTTTCTGGAGTAGCTTTCTTTTATCAGCCTTTGGCTGATGATAGCAGAAAGGTAGGGGAGGAAATTCAACAACCTATGGAACTTAAATTGCTTCACAGGAACTGAAACAAGTGTTAAGCCCTATGCAGTTTGCATACATCCAGCAAGGCAGAAAGAATAATGCAGGCTTTAACCATGTGTTTCACACTGGCCCTGATACAGTCACTTAACATCAACACAGATCAGTTTCCTTAGCCAACATTCAGCACCTTTCTAGAGTAAAGGCAAGGAGGATCAATTATTGTGAGAGCAGTCTGAAGATAAAACATCAGAGCTAAATATCTACTGTAAGGATTACACAGTTTTGTGTAAAATGTACCAAAATAGAATTATAATACCAAAATGTGTTTCAAATGCAACACTACATTTCTTCTGATTTTTCAGAAAGCACCATGGTAGCTAGGATTGGGGCATTAACAGCAGAAAGAACAAAAGGCAATAGGCTTCCCATACCATATAATTCTTCATGGTAAGACAGTCTGACCCTTGCTGTTCTTACTCTTTATGGATTTCTTGGTGTAATTTTCTGTTTGAGAGAGCTTAACTGTGAACTACAGTTTGTGGATACTGTGTAATTCTATTACTAGATAGCTGCTACTCCAAAGATATGAGAAGAATGAAAGCATTAAGTCTTAGAATGGCTAATTTTTATCCTTTATTTTAGAGCATATGGCTAAGGGGCTGATCCCCTAAATATAGAAAAACAGAGAAAACTAAAGTAGTAAATTCTTCCAAGGAACCTGTGTAAGCTTCCTGCACAGAATTCATCAGCATGTTAATTCAGAGCTGCCAGGTAAATAGTCTTGCATTAAAAAACCCCAATGATAAAGTGACTTGCTCACTTCAGCCAGAAGCACATTCTTCATGCCATGCTTCTATTGCATACAAATTATTCAATCTGCTATCCATGACTACTGGGGCCCTATCTGTGCCAGCATAACCAAGACAAATAAAAGTGTTGCACGCCAATTATTAACAACAGTCAATGAAGGTGGCTGAACTTCAAAGGTTTGCAACAGATTAAGGGTTTACATTATGCCGTTCTAACCAGTCTTTTATATTACCTCTCTGCTGGTATGTAGGCCTTATGGAGAAAGCATAACAATGTCTATATTGGTGAGGCACCAAGCAAACTAAAACTTAGTCAAACACGACCACCCCACCCCATCCTCCCCCCCCCCCCCCCAAATAAAAAAAAAAAAAAAAAAAAAATCTTTCCTTCTCAAGGATACGGAACCTGGTCACATTCCTCAAGTTGCAACAGGCATAGGGTGCTCACAGGATAGTCTCACACACAGAGCATTATTTTATCAGAGACGACGGACTGTGCAACCTTCGCCTGCAGGCAGTTCAGCAATTTGTTGATGTAATTTGGCAAGAATAGAGAAGTAATACTGGGCTCTAAAGTATCCACTTATCCTGAATTTATTTGAATGTGGTAGCCAGCTCTGATACAGAGTTACAGTCCAAACCCACCCAAGTGCAAGAATCAAGCTCGATTTGTGTATTTGTCCATACTGACTATGCCAAACCAGTAAAAGAAATGTCATCCCCAGTGTGATTGGCATACAAGTTCCTCATCACTCCAAAGTCACAGGCAGTATCAAGAAGTTCAGAGTCACCGGGCCAGGCTGAGACCCGTGCGCCAACCTCTCTGCAGAGAAAAGAATACAAACCCCTGCTACTGTGGGGAGAAGTCACTGTGAGATTTCCTGGACCATCTTTGGTAGACAGGCAGGAGAAAAGAGTAGTGACGTGTAAGAGAATGGCAATACAGT
Source organism: Aquila chrysaetos chrysaetos (assembly GCF_900496995.4). Classification (NCBI taxonomy): domain Eukaryota; kingdom Metazoa; phylum Chordata; class Aves; order Accipitriformes; family Accipitridae; genus Aquila; species Aquila chrysaetos. Next base: position 20,684,064 of record NC_044016.1, on the reverse strand, counting down.
CTTTGTGCAGTGCTGGAGCTAGTGAGGCATCTCCTGTGTTAGCTTCATGCTCTGCCCCTCCATCACTTGGCCATCATCTGCCTGTACTCCACAGACCCTCTCCTCCAGCAGCAGGAAAGGACTTATGACCTCCTCTGCAATAGCATCCACCCACTTTCTCTCATCAAACAAGTGGCAGATCAACACCATGGCAAATGCTAGATCAAAAGCTCTAGAAAAGAAAGGAAAAGAGTAGAACTCCCCATGCCACCTTGGACTGCTGAAGTCTTTCCTCTCCCCATCCCCCAAGTCTTGTTCCAGGTCCTGAACAGTTGACAAGCAAAGACCAGTGAAGGGATACACATGCTCCACACAAGCCTCCTTCCTACATCCCACCAACTCTAGTCCAAAGTTGCAGTGGTGGCTTGGTATTTGATGGTACTGAGAGGCTTGGTGGGGGTGGAGGGGGATGCAAGACTTGGGTGGAATGTCCTCCTGGCATGCAACAAGAGAAATTGCTTTGCTGGTTTTTAGGATTAGCACTAACCAGCCTCTCTTAGAAGCCAGGCTGACAGCAGAATCTAGCAGTTCATTTAGGGAACTGAGTGCCCATTTTATCATCTTGGACACAGAGCTTCCTGCAGAAGTTAGTTTTAGTTACTGACCCAACCTGTGGGTGCAACAGGAACAGAAACACTAGGTATCTGCCACAGTTTCATTCTCTGTTTGCTCAAGATGAGCCCTCCATCAGTGACTGCACAATGCCAAGATACAACATATCTGACTCTGTGCTGAACTAATGCTTTGGCTCAGTATTTGATTTTCACAAGAAATTAAAAACAAATAGACATGGAAGATTACTGAAAGGACAGGTCACTATACTAGACTGACTTCTTCTTACAAGCCATTTAAGTTTCCTAAGGTTAGCTGGAGTACTATTCTTCTCTTTCTCACACTAAGAGGGTCTTTGATTTTGCTTGCGATGTTGCAAATGTAGCTGTTCCCTTCAGGAGGTATTTGCCCTTTGGGACAAGCATCAAAGCATGCAATCATATTTGTAAAGCACTGAAATACTTGTAAAAAACTGTTACATACAGACTATGAAGAGGCTGTCTGTCAGTATTAATTTCAGAATAACATAAAGAACCTTTTATACCAGGAAAAAAGCTGCTGGTGTGTAGGAGAAAATGTCACACTTATTTATTTTACTAAGTATAAATAAAGCCAGTATGTGGCTCCTGAAGGAGAATGTGAACAAAGTAAACCCAGAAGCTGAAGGTCAGGGTTTAAAGGACTTCCCTTTCATTTAAGTTTTAGCAGCCTTGAAAGTAGAAGTTCTCCCCCATCTCACATGGCTACCTCTTCCAGAGATCAGGTCTTTGGTAGCACTCCAATTTCACATCTATATTTATCTAATGATCAATGGACAAAATTCATTGAACTGCAGCACTTAGCAGCTGAGAAGTAAAGCTTAAAAGTAAGAGATGCATCATAACTATGAAGACTTCTGGTATCTGGCTGAAATGAAACTTGTTCCTAGATAAACTAGCAACTCCTTCAGTTTGACCATCAAGATCCCTTCCCCTGCCACTGGTATTTAAAGAAAACCTCTCTGGGAATGATGCAGCATCAGAAAAATTGCACAAGACTTCTGTAAATTTCTGGGCTAATAGTGAAAACCAGAAAAACCCAACAAATACTAAGTGCCATGAAAATGAGTTTGCTAGCATCTTGTTGGGCAGTGAAGACTACGCACAATGTCACTCTTCAAAAAAAGTTTTAATGTGATATTGCTAATAACAATTCTGTAGACAGAAATCAAATGCACAGCATTATGCAACTGTGTTACAACGCTTCAGTATAAGGAATTTTACTTAAGTGCTGTGGGAAATAAAGGGAGCAAAAGAGAAACACTTATTTATAGCAACAAGAGGATCTGATGCCAGCAGAGAGGTAGCCATCCTAAGGGCACAACAAACAACTGTGTAGGTGCAGTTGCACTGACCATCCTTCCACTCCACGCAGATGCAAAAGTAGTTCTGTACTTCACTGGAGCATCGCTTGGTGTGTATTTCCTGGCTTGCAAAGGCATTGATCAAGCTAGCTTGCAAACCTGGCCAACAGTGTTAGGGCTGTACTTGTCTACAGTAAGTCTGGATGAATCCTTGCCACCAATCTAAATCTGTGGGTCTTGGACAAGTCCAGTGCTGAGATCTGACTACAAATTTGCTAATCATACAGTGCTCAACACCTCAGTATCAACACAGTACCACCATGCAACAAGGACAGCAGCAGCAACACTGATCAGACTTCAGTAAAAACTTGTATTATTTCTTATATTTGGCAGAATTGCTATGTTGGCAGCTATACTGTGCCCAACCTTGCCCTATTGAGCCTCATGGCCCACTCTCTGATCTCAGTATAGCTGATGCTTTGGCACAAAGACCGTTCCTGTTGGAAACTGGGCAAGGTCTCTTCTGCTCTAAGATCACGAGGCCACACTAGCCTGCAGCTCCTGAGCTCTGTCATCACCTTTCCTTTTAACCCTGGACAACCACGATGCTGCACAAAACAAACCCGTTTATTTAGCCAAATGACATTAGCTCTGCCTATTACATTGATGCAGCCAAACTGACATTTTTATTGATCCAGGTAGCCTGTTCTATGTACCCTATTAATTATTTTCCATTTGTCCAATTAACATAAAAGGAGAGAAGAAAAATAGGCTGTGACAGGACCCTAAATCAGTGAGAGTATTCATGTGGAACTACTCCCTACCTTTCCTTTCAAATGAGCGCAAAGTACACCAAGAAGCTTCCAATCTCCAAACTAGAATATGTTCTAGTTTATTAGGCTCTAGAATAAGCCCTCCCTTCAAATAGACAAAAAACCTGAGATGTGCTTGGTAAGGAGTCAACAGAAGAGTTTCAAAGCAAATGCTCCCTTCCTCATCACTCTGTCTTTGTGGAAACAGTGAGGGACTCTGTCTCTTCTGCTGGAGTTTCCTTACCCTTGTTGCTGCTCTTCTTTCCCTCCAAAAGGTTTTCCAAACTGAGAAGGATGGCTATTTTTTTCTGAGAGAAGGTGCAAGTACTTCCACAGTATTTCACCTGAGTGCAGCAGCTACAAGATAATCAGGCAGCTCTTCCTCACTGCTACTCTGCTACAACACACACCACTTGAAACAAACTGAACAAACCAAGCAGCTATACTCTTTGCTGCATAAGCCCTCCATCTGGTACCATTTGCATCTACTAAAAAACAAAAAACAAGAACTGTCCTAGCACAGCTCAACTTATGTCCCCAAAGTCTGCATTACTATGGTACACGCAAGATAATGAATTCCCTGCAGCCAAGGGTAACTAAAAAGTAATTTAGCATGAACAGAAGACCTGGGAACAATGAGCTAGCTAAATGTAATTCAGAGTGTTAAACCTTGATTTTTGTTGTCAGATTTGATGCACAACTTAAAAATAAGCCATGAAGAGCTGCAAAGACAATATTCTTCTTCCCTTTACAAAGAAGAAACTAAACAGAAGGCAGCTGCCAATAAGGTAGCATTTGTTTTAGTCACATAAATAACATCTTCCATAACCTCCATTTCTTGATGTCAACAAATGACAGTAATAGAGAAACAGAGATAACTGCAGGTCTCCATAAGCCCAGAGATAACATTGGGTCTCAAGTGATGGACAGTTGAGCACTGTGTGCCAGATGGCCTTAAAACCCATGCAGTGGCTTGGCTTATTCTGAATGGCTTCTCTTTACCGTAGAGTGTAAATGGTATGCATTTACTATGCTGTATGGGATTCAGAGGGAGATGGTTTGTGTAACAGCTCTATTTTTTTGTTTTGTTTTTAAATGAGATGTGTGAACCTGTAATCCAAATGTTTTTTAAAAGCTCTCTCTTTTTACAGCTTCTTTTCTTAGCTGCCAACATGTTTTATATCTACAAGCTTTAAGAATTTATGACTGTTTGATGCAATAGCTTCAACAGCAGTTGTGGGGTTGTTCGATGTTTATACATATATTCAATTAGTTAGCATGGGGATGGCTTTGGTTCCTAATTTGTTCCATTTCTGTCTTCTCCAATTCATTTCCACTGAGATGAGAATACCAAAACCAGAGTCAAACTGCACAAGCCAATCAGTGTCAGATGCTGAATCCAGCAGAAGAAACTGTGAGAAGTGCCTTTTGAATAGCAAAAATAGACTTTTTTGTTAATAACAGTTATGCAGCACCCCTCTATCTCTCTTGTCTCCCCACCATTCAAATAGGACATCTGAGATGGCATATTTTGGCTAGGTTCTTTTCTCTCATTTGAAATCATTTCACTGACTTTGTAAAACAGGCACCCAGCAGGTAAAACAATTACCCAGAAGGTTTCCCATTCAAAGGCGAGATAGGTTACAATGCTTAATCTTCGGACCCCACCCTCTGTCTCTCAAGCAATTCTATCCTTCTGGATGCAGGTGAGAAATCAGTGTAATTAGTACATATTTCTCAGTGGTAGCTGAACTGTCCTACCTTGTATATGACATTTTTCCTCCTTGTTCCAAGTGCATAGCAGCATCTAATCTTCAGCAGTATAAAGGGAAGATCGAGTCAATTAGTGGCAAGAAGAAAAAAAGCAGTTCCTCTTGTATATAAGAAGGGGACAGCAAGCACTGCACAGATTAGGTGGCTCATTACTTTCTTTTTCATCTTAGATTTTAAAAGGCAGCAAAAATGCTAAAATGTCATCAGAAGTATTTGCTATGAGTGTCTACAGTCATACCAAAGTCTAAATGCAGCAAAGTATTAGAAATCCCACGCGAAGCCTAGGTGTCCAAAAATTCCTGATCAGAGAACTGAAATGCTTCACACAGCATTTAGAATGCCGCAAGCATCAGAGATATGCCCTTTGGAGATGATACGAGGCATCAGTACATCTCATTATCCTTTACACTAGTAAAATCCAAATGTTCACTCCACTATTGAAATTTTACTGCTAGACCTAGCCTCATTTGCAAAGGGCCCAACCACAAAGAATGTGTTCTTACAGGAAGAAAACCCGGACTATGAAGAGCACTTTCCTTCTGCTGAGTTTCCTACACTGAAGTAAACAAAGCCCAACCTTTTTTCACACAGAAAAATCATAAAATGCATGGATTAAACATAGATTAATTACTATCCCTCTGTGCACACTGGCAACACTACACATTTTTTTGGTGTGAAAATACCCAATCATGTTCAAATGAGATTGCTGTCTCCATCCAGAATAGGACTGCAAGTGATTGAGGTACCATGGTGTACAGTGAATTACAGCTTGTCCATTGAGCAACAGTAGCCAAGGCCACATATGCCCTTAACCCATTGCAAATGCAAAGTAAAACCACTTCCACCTGGTTTAAGCTGAACCCTTGTACTAAGTTACCATTTATCACCACTGCTTCAGTAACATTTCACAAGCATTCTCCTCTTCTTGCAAACATAGTCCTTCACACACAGTACCTCAAACATTTGTTATCATATGAATGTAGAGTTAGGGAGGCAGCACTTAAGTTGTTTACATGGAAATTTGGACAGGCCATGCAGAATAACACTTTCAGTGCGTAGGGAAGTTTTCAACTGCAGCATAAACCAGATGCAATTTTCACGTCATGCATGAATGATGGCACTTCCAGAAGGACAACATCCCCTGTTATCACACCAAAGTGTTCTCTGCCCTTGAAGACAGAGGAATGCCAGCTCCTCCATCAAAACACAACACTCCTTGCAGCACAAGATTTTCCCTTAGCCTTTTCCCACCTAAGAGCTAACGAAGCTTGAACCTCCATTACCTCACAGAAGTTAGCAGAATCACAGCCTGTGGCAGTCTGCCAGCATGCCAAATAAAATACTATTCTGATCTGTGCAGTCAGAGTGTCTTTTTTCCAGCTTTGGTTGATTGCCTTTGAGCTGAATCTTCAGCTCCAGTGCATCTTCAAAGAGACCAACAGCTGCAAGGTATTGCACTGATTGCTACAACTAACTAGCACTAAAATAGCTGTGAAATCTCAATGCATCAGAATGAGACACAGATATTATAACCAAACAGGGAGATGTGAACTGGAATAGACAAACAAGACACACAAAAGGAATACAGCATTCGCTAATGTTAAAGGACAGTGACCCACAGTGTCACCCCTCTTTTCTTTCACCTGTGCAAGTCCCAGCCAGATCCAATAGCTTTCTGTAAGGTCCCTAGTCAGTATAACTAACCAACAGCCAGTGTTTCTAAATCAGCCTGACTTGTTACATTCAAGGCACGCCCCATGTTTATATTGTATCCATTATCCTTGGGTTGGAAGACATCTCCCTAGACTGCAAAGTCTCTGGGATTCTAGATTAAAGCCAGGGATAACATGGCAGAGCATGAGGAACACAGATTTCACGAGGAATTTCTCAAGCACAGACATTTTATACAATACATGCAGAGAATCACAGACCAGGATTCACAAACCCCAGCTCTCTGACACAGCAGCCATCTAAGCCCACTGACGATGCTGAGGAAGAGCACTAAAAGCTATACCTGCACAAAGATTTCAGCAGGTATGTGTTTTGCCCAACTCCTAGGCTGCAGCCACTGAGGCAGGGCTCAGCAGCAAGGTTCACCAGCAGTATGTGGAATAGCAAAGGGGCCCACACCAACAAACTTGAGCTGACAAGCTGTAACTGGCACTGTGGGAGTGCCATGGCAGCAGCCACAACTACGGTCATGGCACAAAGGAAGCCTAACATACTGTGGGAGTCCTGGGTGGTGTGGAGGATGGGACAAGCAGCGTGACACGTACCTAAGAGACACCTAGAATCCAAGAGTCTGGTTGGCAGAAGCAGTGCGAGGGCTCTGAGGCTTTTCTTGTGTTTTGTTTTTAACACAGGTGCTTATAGTCTACAGACAGTTGTACTTTCATGGTGCAGGTTTCTGCACATCTGTACTCTTCCATCAGGGATGACCTGGGTCTGTCTACACTGCTGAAAGGAGCTAGACAGTAGAGGCAATCTACTCAAAAAGCATATTGCTATCTAGACTCGGATGACGAACCAAATTCCGCTTCAGCTTTACCAAGAACAGCCAGGTGACCAGAAAGCAAATGAGAAAAATGGAGGTTGGGTCACAGGGTGAAACTAGAGAAGGAGGGATGTAGTCCAACAGAAGTTGCACACAGGAATCACAAACACTCTCCTCTTCCAGGTGTTTTCTGTGTTGAAGAGCTGGGAGCAGAGGTGCAATCTCTGCCCTTTATAAGAGCTAGGCATAAGCATGTGCACCTCACAAGTGGGAGAGGAGATCTCAGAGTAAACTGAGTAACTGCTGTAGATGCTCGTCAGACTCTGCACCTTGAGAGAGCCAATCTGGAAAGTATAACCCCAGTTAGCTCTGCAGTAGAGGAGCTGTAAAATGAGAAAAGTTCCACTTACCAGCTTAGCAAGTAAAGAACTAATGCAGAGCATAGATGGCTCAGATGCACCTTGCCCCCACCCTAACTGTCAGTGTAGGGGTGCTCTGAGCTAAGCACTCTCCCAACTATCCCAGGTGTTAACTGCCACTGAGCTAGGAGGAAATACCAGAAGCAAGTTCTTCCTTTCCCCAAAAGCAGTGCCCCACTTACTAGACTACACAAAGAATGCAAGGGTAAGCCCAAGTGACATGCCAGAAGACTTCCAAGAATCACTACACAGCCTAAACATGCCAGACATTGCTTCCTAAAATTGCTTTTGCAGTTGTTGAATCATCAGAACAGCTCTCTTCATACCTGCTGAGTTTAACTGGTTTGACTACAGGTGACCAGTCTGTATACAGTATTCTACATATGGTAGCACAGTCCTAGTAATTCCCTTTTTCTGCTGAAAATTCCTCACTAAGCATGTCTGGAAACAGGAATACAAAATTGAGATCATCACAGGGTGCAGGTATAGCAAGATCTGGCATAACACCCACTATCAATATTCAGTTCGTTGACAGCTCTGTTAGGGCAAGGGGATGGCCACTCTGTTTCCCTCTTCCTCAGCCCACTGGTTCCATTTGCATTACTACCACACATAAGGCAACAGTCTTTACTCCTTCACAGTTCAGTTACCTCAACTCTACAAATTTTTCTCATAATATTGAGGCAAACTTAATTGCTCATCAAGCCAAGTGTGCCTCAGGCATACCCTTCCTGTGCTGCCCTTTAGACATGGAGGTAGTCACACAGTAAAATCCAAAAAGCCATTGAAAAAAATTCTTCAGGTCTCATCTTCACTGCACTGCCCACAAGATACATGATGATGGTTGGTTGGACAGACCATGCTGTTCCAACACTGGTCACTTCCCAAGCTGCAATTTTTTTCCCCCCTTCTACTCTTATCCTGTGTTCCTCTGGCCTCTTGTATCTCTTTCCTATTTTTCTATAATTGTTCAAAGGTCTTTGGGACAGGGCTTAACTTTTCATTATATACACAGTAGAGTCTTGGGTCTGATTTGAGCTTTTAGATGCAATGATACAAATTAATAATAATAGCTGCAGAACAGCGGTAATATTCTCCAGTTGTGATGGGCAGGCTAGAAAGATTACTTGACGTTTAAAAAGCTCTTTGAGACTCTTGGATGAAAGTCAAGCTAGTGATGCACAGGATTTATTATTCTATTCAGCACTTCAGTATCCAAGGCTAGCAGCTATTCTAGTTGAAAAAGATTTTTACTGTATTGTAAAATGGAAACAAAATGAAATCTATACAGTGCATGGTGCTTTATATATAAGGCACAGGCAGCACAGAAACAGAATTCCATTATTGAAATGGATGTTGCTGAAGCTGTTACACACAGTAGGTAGAAGACCAGATTCAGTGACCTCTTACTCCATTTAATCAAAACTGTTAGTATGTAGTTTTCCAAAGGCCAAAGAAAATTTCTGGGGTTTGGGTTTTTGTTTTTTTTTTATCAGATATTTCATCAATTTGTAATAAACCTTTGTAATTGCTTATGATGTGAATCTCAAGCAGACTTGATCAGCAATGAAATGAAAATAAAATGGATGTATGTTCAACAAACAAAACCACAGTTCTTCTGTAGTACTCTCTGCATTTAACCTCCAGACCATAACCATTCAAAGAGGCTGCACTCCCTCTTCCCCATCACAAGTTTCTGCTCATTTCACAGCATCCCCCACTGCTCTATTTAGATACAGGTCCCTAGTAAGTTCTCCCCTCCTCCAGTTTTGCGCTTGCTGAGAGCAGAGGGTAGATGATGCTGTTTTAATGGTGCTGGTTATGTTATATGTCGTCTTGCTGTTTCTAGGAATAGACATGCTCAGACGTCAATTAACATCTAATTGTGGGAATTAATCTTGTTCCTCTGCCTCAGACACCACAGAGATCAAACCAAGCCCATTTGCAGCTCTATTTTTAATTTAGTGGAATTACAGTTTTTCCATCCAGTGAAAAATAATTAAGTGACATGCTGTCCAGAGAATATACAGTTCAGGGATCAGGATGTTTATGAAGAAATGAGACAAGCAGGAAGAGAGCATAACTGTTTGTGCAAAAGCAAAAACATCTTTGTTACTGCAACTCTTTCCTCTCTTCATGCCCTCTCACCAGTATTTCTCTTCACACCTTCCTGTCTGAGTGATCCTCACAGAGACAGTGAGGATTATGAGTGGCTTGGGAAGGAGCTGAATTTACCACCCTAGTGCACAACCCCTAATTCTCAGGGTCAGCCTGTGCACAGGGGCAAAACAAGCATGGAAAAAAGATAAAACAAGGAAGAGAAGGGAAAGGATTTAAAACCAACAACAACAATAACAACAAAAAACCAAGCAAAACATTTTTGCATCACACCCTTAAAGCAGTCACCCATCTTCTTTATTACCTGCTGAAGAAAGAAATTGCAGGCCACAGACAAGGCTTTGTACTGTATTTTGCAAGTCTTTGTACTGAATGAAGCCAAGCAGTTTTCAGCAGACAGCTCCCAATCTTAAGATAGCACCCCAATTTCCTATGTACATGAGCAAGGAAGACTTGAGCTTGGCAAGTGAAGTTAAGGTGGAAACGGGATGGATTATTCAGCAAGAAAAAAAAAAATCCTATATGGTAAAAGCAAACCTGAGACAGACACCAATCAGAAAATTATCTGAGCCTGACCCTCTAAAAGGGCTGTGGGAGATAACTCAGTCATGAGACTACACTCTGGGATTGGGTCACACCACCTTATATTAAACCTAAAGCAGCTGAAGCAAGCATTATATCCACGTACAATACAAAGGAGTGACCTATATTTCTTACTGTATGGAAAAGGACTTTGATGGCTCCTCCAGTTTTAGGAAGAACTGAACCACTCCTTCCTCATTCCTAGGTTAAATTGGCAAAGTCCTAGGTTAAATTCCAAGATCAATTGGCATGACCTTTAGCTTCACCCATTTTTACCACTTGGGTCAGTCCAATTATTCTCTTGGGTCCTCAGCACCAGTGGCTAGATCAGAGTTAACCTCACCTAAGGCCATCACCCCTCCTTCTTCTGTCATTTGCCAAATACAGCATGCCTGGTAATGAATACCACTGAACCCCTCCTTTTACTTCCTCCTGCTAAAGGAGTATGCGGAACATTCCCACTTCAATGCCTTTATAACAGCTCAAACTCCCTCCAGAAATGCAGCTTAGGAAGGAAAAGGAAAAGGTGCATGTGTGAAGCTTTCTGGCACCTTTACTGTAGGTCACTGCCTGTGCGAAGAGCCCATTTGAAATGGATGAACATCAGCCAGCCCTGCACCCATTGAAATTTCAGAATTTACCAAGAAAAAAAAAAAAAGTGGTGGAGGAGCACCACCATTCCATCTGCTCTCATAGGCTTTCAAATCCCACTTTTTTACTTCTAAAAAAAGGAATGTTTCCCAGACCTTTGGCAACCAGACCCATCTTTCCCACATTGCATTGTAGTCCTAAACGTGACAAGTGTTATTGGAGATTTGCCACATCACACCTGATTCAAGAAACTTCTGGTTCCTGTAGAAGGGGAAGATGCTCAAAAGCAAGACTCAGTTTGGTGACTTTCCTAGGAACAGGTCAAATTTACACATGCTTATATGCGAGTGAAAGGCAGAGACAGGCTGTTTGTAGCAATTTGCAGTAAGAAGGCAAGAAAGCCAAACCCATTTATTCAATGCACATCATTAGTTACTTAATTTACATTCCTACCGAGCAGCAATAAATATCCTTCTGCTGCTTCCCATTCCCCTCCCCCTCAGCCTTTCCATTAGGAGCTCAGCTGGAGGCAAGGAAGGAGTGGGAGAGGAGGGAAACAGAGAACCTAATTCCATAAACCAATTCCCAGCTTTCAAAAATACTGATACATAATTCTGCCAATACGTGTCAACCTTGACTTACAACCTCTGTGCCCCCTGCAGTCCTTACTCATTGCTGACAGTAGAACTCCACACTACTAACACCACATCTCAAGAACAATTTGACTTTCTTGCCACTTCTACTACCTTATTCCTGGAGTTTTCCCCTGTCGCTCCTAATTGCATCCCCCCAAACCACTCCTCACCAACAATCCATACCATTACAAGCCAGTACTTTTCTGAAGCAAAAGAAAGTAATGTGATAAGTGAGAGAGCTGAAAGAATCCATTCCATACTGTTTCATCCTATCCTACAGTAAACATACTTTCTTTAGGAGACTGACATTACAATAAAACAGGAACATAAGGAAAAGTGAACCCTTCCCAGCACAAAGGTCTTAATTCTGTGTCCAGGTGAAACCCCCACAAAACACATAAAGCAAAGACCATTCTAACTGGATGGCAATTACCTCATTTGCAAATTACGCAGAATTTTCTGGTGAGAAAAAGCACTTGCTATCACCTTGGAAATCTATCCTATAGCACAGAAAAAAAGAAAATACAAAATTGAAAGTCTCAGATAAAGTCAGTAACCTTAATGTAAACTGTAAGCACAGAAACAGTACTTTAAGAAGTAAGCCATGCACAAACAAAAACATTCTCACATTCAGAGATCTCCTTTCTTTCTTCACAGACCTCAAAGGCACAGGCAGTGACACCCTAATCCAGAAGCAATCAGCTTCCTTCTTCAGAGTAACAGATACACACCTGAACTCAATCGTAACAAAGTTACAGTTAAAGCGGTGCAAACATGAGAAAAGAATTCAAATTGCTAAACAGAACAGTGGTCTGGAGAAAGTGCCACAGACATTGAAGCAATGCTGAAACATGCCAGCACTTTACACAGTATTTGTAAATAACAGCCAAGATTTTACTGAGTAGGAGAAAAGGGTGTTTAGATGAAAGACTGCAGTATCCCATTTCTGACTTAAGTTGCAAAGCAAACCAAAATGTGACTTACATTCCTACCTCAGTTTTCCATTTATATAATGATGATACTAATATTCAGACACCTTTTAAAAATATTTTACTCTTTGTTTGACAAATGCAACATTAAGTTTATTCATGCTAGTCACTTCTATCATATTCATTAGCTCTACTTGAAGACATCACAGCTTTATTAGACACCAAAACCGCTTCATGAATTTCAATTACCTAGTACAAATCATTATTACTATTATTTTATTAACTCTAGTGTAATTGCCTGTTGTGCATACAATTACAAAATTAATATATGTAAATCCCACTTTAGAAGTTCTTTGTGTACCTTTTATCTGCATACCTAGCACATGTGTGTGCTTACATATTTTTTTCATTATTTTTAAAATCTCCATCCTGAAATTTTCACTGTTTTTTCACTGTGTTTCAGCTTACACATACTGGCGTGATTTAGACATTAAAATACTTTTTTTTTTTTTGTAATATTGCTTACTCCTAAAGCAGCTATTTGTGTCACTGAAGAAAAAAAAAAACCAACTTCTTACCCTTTAGATGCATGCAGAAATATTTGTATTTACAGGAAGTCCTGAAAATGAGGATTACATCATTATTTCTTTAATTTTTTTTTTAATGAAGAAAACAAAGACAGCCAGCTAGTTGGGTCTTAGGCATAATTAACATATCAAGATCCCAAATTACTAATCAACAGCTTTCACTCAGCTGTTGCCTATTGATAGCAATGGTCTGCTTTTCTAGAACACCTGAGGACTTAAAACATGCACCTGAGAGAAGGTAGTTTCTGTTTTGAGCATTACTCCAAGGATCATTATTAATTAGTAAAATAACTATGTGTTCCCTGAGGCAGGGATCAGAACCCTGGACTCCCAGGTGATTGAAGTACCTCACGTGGGAACCGAATTTCCTTTTCCCATGTATTATTTTCTGCATGATGACACAGCTTCAATAACACAGGTAACAAGTACTCTGCCTCTCTCCCAGTAAGTTACAGGCTTAGAGTAATTCTGGGAGTACAGAGATGCAACTTTGAAAGTTGTGAGGTTGCAAAGAAAACAATCTCTTACTTTCTGCACAGTTTCTCTGTCAAGGTGTTATATACCAAGGTGACACCTCCATCTCTTCTCCTACAATGACAATACTTTAAGGAAAAAATAAGAGCTCTCTTCTCTTTGTAGGCATCTCTGCTCTGTAAAGAACTCCAGGCAACATCCCAAGTGTTTCCAAAAGAAACTTGAGGGACAGAGAGGATGGATGATAAACACTTCCACTCAGAATTTCCTACTGGTTAGCTCTGTCCTGTGTTCAAAACACCGTTCTGGAATTCATTTTGATATACCTAGCTTTTCCTATACCTCATCTGAGGTGTGCAAGTGGGATTTGTTACAGGTTTCAGATTCAAATCCAGGGACAGGTGATTAAAAAAATAAAGCCTTCTAGCATTTCAAGTGCCATACTTCATTGTGCTGAATTGGGTTTGGTATCTAGCTCTTAGAAACTGATGTAATGGAGCTGTACTTACTTGCCTTCCTCAAAATTAACAAGCAACTGAAGGTAAGCACAGCAAGTGGTTTAAAAAAAATAAAAATTGGGGTGTGTGTGCAAAACTAAATTGATGCAAAGCAGAAAACACCTGTAATACTAGAATAAAAGAAGAGATTTCAGGTAAGACTATAGTAGTTTTACCTACATGAGGGTGAGCAGGTCCTGTACAGACCCACATTCTTCCCTGGATCATGGCACAAAGACATGAATATCACCTCAGGAGCCATGACACATGGCAGCCCCCAAGAATTAGATGGGAAATTATGAAACCATGATTGGAAAAGCAAGGAAAACAACAGATAAAAACTGAAAGAATCACAGGGCATCTCTTGTAAATAAACACAACGACGATGGAATTACTGTCAAATCAAATTACACAAATTACAGATTGTAAACTGTAGCTCCAAAGCAGCCTGATTGATTACTCGAAATGAGAAGCAGGAGGAGGACACCTCCAGCATACTAAGCAGCTCCTCACCCGACAGCTGCAGCTCCAGCCGCGCGGCCAGGCCCAGAGGCGAGCTGGGGATGAACCACATCGGAGGCAACTTCATTTACAGCGTGACTCTAACAGTCTGTTACGCGCTACTTTTAGGTCTTGTTTCTCCCCAGCGTGCTGCAGTCCTTGGCTATGGGTGCGATTACCCGGCGGGGAAAGCATTGACAGGGATGGCGCGTTAAGCAACGGGCATAGGCTACGGCAGCGACAGCGACCGATTGCGTTACGCCTGCCTACTACTGCCGTGGTGGAGCTGCTTAGGCTAAAAAAAAAAAAAAAAAAAAAAAAAAGAAAAAGAGAGAGAGAAAGCCGCTCGTTTAACCAAGAGCTTAAAACAAGGCAGAAAGCAGCCCCGGCACCACCTCCTCAGCCCGGCGGCCCCGCCTTACCTCAGCCGCGGGGCCGGCGGTCTCCGGCTCCCTCTGCCGGGGCCGCACCAGCGGCGGAGCCGCTGAAATCGCCGCCGCCGTCCCCGGCTCCGCAGCTGCAGCCCTCTCGGTGGGCGGCCCCTCCACCCCCCGCAGCCCCGTCACGGGCGCGGCTCCGAGCCCTTGGGGCGACCGTTACACGGCCGTTGGGGCTGCCCCGAGCAGCGGCCGCGGGCCTGTGGTTGGCCGAGGGGGAAAGAGGGGCGGTGCCGCGGGCCTTTGGGGGCCGGGGAGCTCCTCTGAGGGGACAGCGGCCTTAGGGCGTCTGCCGGGGGAGGTGGAAACCATCGGGTTGCGGCCGCTGGAGGAGGTGCGGGCCCTGGAGCCGTGGGCGGGCGGGGGGAGGTCGGTGGACGGTTTTGGAAATGCTGCGGGAGAGGGGACGGACCCCTCCTTCGGAGCCCGGAAGAGGGAGCGCTGCTCCGGGCGGGGCCGGGGCACGGCCTGAGGGAGGGTCAGCGCTGCCCGGGAGCGGGGTTCCTCCGGGTAGCACCCCTGCGGTGACAGCGGGAGACCGGGCGTTTCTGGGCAGGGACCCAGCTCTGCTGTGAAACTGCGGGAGGTCGGGACATGATCGCCTCTCCGGGGAATTCCCTTCGGTCTGCCCGGCCGTCGCCTTGTGAAGGTCTTCTCAGAGGTGCTGCTGCGTTCTCTTTCACGGTGATATCTGATCAGTCAGATACCTCTCCCTGGGACAGATAAACCGCCTTTCTTGCAAAAAGTAATCTCATTTTAAATTTGAATGGCCTCCATTTATTCTGTCTGTACAAAACACACCAGATTTGTTGCTAGAGATAAAGCTATAGCAAAGGATAATGTTTAACAATGATATCAAGGGGTTTCTCACAAAGCAATGCTCGCTATACGCTTCATGTTATTAATACCAAGGAAAGAAATAGATGGCCATTGTAGATCATCCGTCTCCAGAGGGAAAAGGACTTTTCACAGCAGTTTGTTATGTAAAATTTCATCCGGTGCCCAAGAAGTCCCAATCAGTTCTTTCAGCTATATTTCACTAAGGATCCTACAACAAAATAGTAAACCCTTAAATACATGATTGCATTAAGCTCACAATGTCAACCTTAATATGTCACTGTTGTCCATCTGGCTGGATGTGTGGAGATCGGAAAGCATTAAATAGTTTGTAGGTTGCTTTCCCTTCACTCTTTGCTTGCCCAGCAATTTGGCAGTGTTTGCTTGGGATACCCTGCAACAAATTATGTGAAAGAAGCAAAACCAAATATTGCCTCAGCTTCCATAACAGTGTGAAGCTCATACTGTAGCTCAGCTAAATCTTCCTTTGAGGTCTTGGCTCAACAAGCCGGTATTTAACTCACCTGCTTTTATTTTTTAATGAAATTGTCTTTAAAATGTATGAGGTACATCGGAGGGGTCAAGGCATACAAGGACAGAAAGTGCACTGTCAGCCAAATAAGCACCTAAATGCAATAAATAAGTAACGAGAGGAAGCAGAAGGCCCTGAAAGATGGGCCCATAAAGATGTGGGAATGCCCAAGAGAGCAGTCTTGTAGAAGAGCAAACACTACAGCTTTGCTCCCAGACAGCCACCCAGCACAGAGGACATGGAAGAGAAATCTACCACTGCACAGGCACTTCCAGGGCTAGAAATATTAATGCTTTACATGGAAGTAGTCAGACAGACGCTAATTGCAGGTCACAAGGGAAAGGAGAATCAGTTCCTACTTGCAACGATGAGCTCTGTGTGACTGTCCTAGAGGGATCAGACAGCCTGCTGTTTCAGTTCACTAAAAATCTGTGGCATTGCTTAGTAATGACTGAAGCCAATTCAGGGAAATCTGGAATTGTCCCCACTTCTTCCCCAAAATGAGAAGGGCAACGCTCACCTTTCCCTAATGCTGTGTGTCCAGTAAGTTGGAGATGCTATGCAGGATTTCTAAACCTTTACAGAATAGGCAGTAAGTAACATGCCCAGGCTGCTTGCTTGTTCGTAAGAAGAATTAAAGTGAAGATGGGGGTGGAAGGAGGGACACAGCTGTGACCTGCTACAACTGATACATACAGAAGCACATGCAGAAAAATCCCAACATCCATTTGTTTGAAAGTGACACTGTCATGAAACTGTTAAATCCCAGTTGATGCCATTATTCCCAAGTGTTTCATTGATTTGTTACATTGCCAAAAACATTATTAACTGCCCAGATCACTGTGTGCCCTTGGCTTCGCATTTCTCCATTTAAATGGGGGAGGTATTTTCAAACAGAGGAGCTGTAAATTTAAGCACTATTTGATTTTCAGAGGTGCTGAGATTTCTTAACTGCTGGTGAAATGAATTGGAGGGGTATCTGCTCAGCACTGCTGAAAATTAGGGTGGTTTTGTTCAGGTAGTGCATCAATTTGAAAATAAAAGCCTAGCTTACACACCCAGGTTGAAGATTTTGACCATGATTTTTATCAAGCATCAGTCTAAGGCCAAGTGCTAGATCCCTGTGGCACATGGAAAAAAAAAATCCTCATTTTGTTCTTCACAAATATTAAGAGCAGCAATTTTGACTCAGCTTTTCTTTCGCAGTAGCACATGGTGCTCTGGAGATTAATGGGCCTGCTCTATTATGTTAATACTTAGATGCTCATTAACAGAGTTGTCCCCTTTAGGGCGGGGCCGGGGCAGTACTGAGGATTGATAGCTAAAATTTCTAACACTGGTTGTGGAAAGCCCTTTTCTCTGTTCCTGAAGAGAGGAAAACATATAAAAGGATTTGTTTTACCATGAAAATGCAAAAGGGCCTGTGGTACTTTAATTTTTCATATGGAAAAGACAGAAACAGGTTGCAATTTAAATAATTTACTTAGAAGAAGTAACATCATCTCTTTTATCTAAAACTCATTCATTTTTCAAATACAGATGTTTCTGAGGAACAGACAGCTGCTGGCTCCTGCATAGTTTGTATTGGGTGTGGTTTTACCAGCTCTGTGGAAACCCCAGGTGATAAGCCAGCCCCTAATGTCAACTCATCCCACCACAGCAGGCTCAGGTGAACAGGAGGGTGAGGGAGAAGAAAGGCCCCATGAGTCAAGACTTCTATAGTAAAATGCACAGGTGAAACCCAATAAACTATCCCCTAAAGCAGCCTAAATCCTTACTGTGATACCCTTATGAATTTATTCTTGAACCATCTGGAATTGATACTATTATTCCTGGACTCCCATCTATCAGGATTTCTGGGATTACAGTTTCGCACTGCAGTTATTGGGTGAATAGCAAGCTTTGCTGTGCTTTAGTCATCCTGCTTTCTGGGGTTAAGTTCCATATAAGAGGAACACCTCCCAACCCTTTTCTGGCTACATAGTGCAGTATTGTTAAATCTGATAATAATGATTAGTACTATGCAGAGGGTTATGAATGCGACAATGCTAAATAGAGAACAAGAAAATAAAATGTTTGAAATGCACCAAAACCGTTCAAAATACTTCACAACAGCAGAAAAATGGGAGACTGTCTCTTGACAAGCAGTCCCATCTTTCAGAAATCTCCATCCAAACATCAATGTTGGAAGCCTTTCTTTGTCAAGAATTTGCTCTAGTTAGAGTCTGAATCAGAAAACAAAATCTCCTGCTGCTTTCAACACCTTTCCCAACAAGAAAGAGCATTACAAGCATAACAGTGAAGTGTATTTTTTAAGCCATTGCTGTCATGCTAGGAAAAGCAGCTTTGGAAACACCACCACCTCGAGCCTCCCACCATGTCGGTAACAGCATTAGCAAAGAAGCTGGCAGAAGAGGAGCGTCTTAATCTCCGCTGAGTGGTATTAGGGTGTAACCACTCACAAAGGTCTTTCTACCATGCAAGGTCTACTAATAAGGAATTAGATCAGTGTCTTTCATCACTCACTACAGAGTGGCCTTTTTAAAATAAAAGTGTAGAAAAATGATTGCTTTCAAAATTCCACATTACAAAACCATCTGACAGATGGCAGCTGACAGGGAATGTGACTGGTTTGACCTAACTTACACATCTGAGGAGCAAAGAGCATTCTGCACTTGGGATGAAAAGTTAAATCATGCTTATACTATTTGCTAATGATTAGTTTGTGAAAGCTGATCATATTACAAACTAGCTATTTTCCAACAGCTATATGACCCCATGGAACAAGCCCATATCAATCTGTTTTTAAATTGCAAACATTACAGCACCAAACAGTGATGGCTATGAGTACAGTCCCTCTGCTAAAATTTCTTCACACAAAATACTCAGTGAGTGGCTCTGGGTGTGAGATCCACTTATAGAAACTGTTATCTGTTCAGAAACAATGTTCAAACTCAGTGGGTAAATAATGTGTTGCAGATAGCTTGGGTAGATCGACAGTGGCAGGCTGGGCACACACTCGCTGTACTCCTCAGTACCCACAAAAAACACTTCTAAGGGTACATGCTGCAGATCAACGTAAAGGACAAGCAGAACATCAAGCATTTTCTTTATGGAAAAAGTGAATATGATACTTTTGTCAGCTGCTTCCAGTAGATGACATGAAGCTGTGGGCAGGAAATAGGAAGCTCTAACAGAACAAAGCTTTTCTAAAGGGCAAGTCAAGCAAGCACTCTCTAAAATTTCTAAAAGAACAAGCACGTGTTTTGCAGGCAAATCTGCTGTCCAGCTGGATCTGTTTACCACCTGCCTTATCTCAGAGGCACAGCTGAAATAATAACAGGCATTTTGATGCTGGCGAGTTGCTTAAATATGGCTCATTAAAACCCGGTGTGACTTGGGAATGTGAAGTATTTGCTGTAAGACACAGTAATGTCAGTATCGGGGACTGACCTGTAAGAATGCCCTCACTGCTGGCCATAAGCTGGCCAACAATGAGGGCTGTGTGCTTGAGGAGAGTGGAATATGACTTGGTTTCACTCTGAGGAAGGGACTTGAGAAGGATACAGGAAAAAGGAGAATATCTATAAATCCGAGAAGCTGCAGATGGACAGCCTAGTGTACATCTATATCAGTGTCACTGTCACTGATGGTGGCCAAGACAAGATTTACTCTTCCAGAGCTTTTACAAGGAGCTGAAGCTTTCAGGCAGGCTGGAGAGAGAACTGCTATGGGACTTCATAGGACATGGTGCTTTTCTAATTAAAGAAACATTATTAGTCTATTGCTTACTGTACTTTGTAACCTTGGTGATTTGAAACCTGTTTCATGCTGACCATACCTGGCTATGATCCCAGTGCACAGGACCTTGCTGTGAAGGCAGCTGGCTACCCAGGAGGGATGATTAGTGACTCCCCCGCAACACGCTCACCCAGAAAAAGAAAATAATTTCTTCATCTGACCTCTGCAGAAAACCTGAAGCCTCCAGCAGTCTTGGCAGCAAGATGAAGTAGGTACTGATCAGTAGGAATCTTGCCACTGGTATCTCTGGTCCAATCCAGTCAGTCCTCAGAGCACACTTGGCTTTTGCACCCTCCAAGGAAGACTCATACTTTTCTTCCAGCTCCTGAATCATCTTTTTGTCATCACAAACATAACAGAGTAAATGGGTATTCACTGAAGTTGGGGACTTTTAACCAGGACTTTTGTATTAAAATTCATTCTAAATCCTTATCCACAAAGGTGAAATGCTGGACTCATATTGTTTATTGCTTCACATTAAGTAAAACAATTGATTCTTCATGGAAGGGAAATACTGGCAGAGAGGTATCTATCAAAATCCTAGTCTCTAACCCACAACTGTGTTAGTATGTGGGAACCAGAAGAATATGTCAATAGAATCAATGTGCCTTTACCCTTCATTATATAGTAATAAAGAAGAATTTCTGAATCTGTATCTGACTTGCTCTTCTCCCTTTTGTCTCTCTGAAGCAGGGCAACAGAACATACACACACACTGAGTTACCCAAATCCAGTATTTAAGACAGCAAAAAACTGATTAGAATACTATGCTCTGCCAGCTCTCCAGAGATCTTATAACAGTTTGTAATTGCTAATTCAGCCTCAGAAACCCCAGTGAGATAGGCTGGAGCTATTACTATCATTTTTAAATATGAGGAAAATGAGACAGAGTGAAAGGCTATGACTAGTGGAGTATTGCTTCAGGAAGACATCTTAGAAACATGGAATTGCTGCATTAGAGCAGACTGGTTCATGAAGGCTTGGCCCCCACTCTCACCGAACTCCAGAACAGTATGCCTGCTTAGCTTAATGGTGTTGGTCGCACATTGGCAGTTGCCACCACCAGATAAATCAGAGGAAGGTATAAAATCCTAGGGCATAAACCCCCATCATTCCCAGGGCATACACTAATCACTTTTATTAAAAACACTGCGTCCCTCTTGCTTAATTGCTGCATACACCTTACGTTATTAGCTGTTGTAAAGCAGTTATTAGCTGTAAGGCAGCCAAGCTTTAACAGGCCAGAGAAGGATGCCTTCTTCCTACAGCTTGCTTTATGTCATCTTATGGCACCCTCCTGGAAGATAACTGTGAGGGTCCTTTAGATGGAGAAGCTAGAGCTCAGCTATCCAGGTTTCTAGACAAGTGCTGTAACTTTATTTTTTTAAAAAATTAGAGGCACCATCACAACCACAACATTTTAGTGAATGCAGTTCTCAGTGCTGAACCCAAAGCTATTTCTGTGAGTTAGGCATCTATCCTTGGTGCCTTCTAGATGAGGCCTTACACCTGTTGTGTCCAGTTCCTGTTGCATCACTCTGGGCATTATAATTCTGAATATTCTTTGAAAGGTAAAATGAAATCTTCCAGTGGCTTTTTGTGTTCCCAGGATTGGACAGACATTGGAAAAGGAGGCTGGCTTTGCTTTTGTTTCCTGCAACTGTAATGTTGGACTGAAGTGCCTGAAGTTGGACACCTAAAAATCTTTTGCACTAACTCATCCTGAGTCCAAAGGAGGAAAGAAACTTGTACTCTACATTCAGGCTCTGTGAAACTGGAGATTATTCATTCCTAGTCCTTTATTTGGGAAAAAACCCCCACACTTCTAACTTCAGCTTCTGTGTTTTTCCAAGAACATGTAGGACTTGTAATCCATAATATTTCAGATTGTTTGCTCTGTCTGAGAGCTACTTGTTTTAACTCATCACCCACTAAAATCTTCTTTGGGTCCTTTCTCTAGGATGTATCAAAAGGATTAAAAAATTAATTCTGGGGGGAGGGATGTTGGTGTTCAGTTTTCCTTTACCAATTAGAGAATCAGGATAGTCTATTAGTGCTGTTGTAGTGAAAATACAGCTCTCTTTCAAAGCCTTTAGTGGTTGGTTAAATATTCATTTTAATGGAATTTTCCTTTCTCCTTCATCAGCCAAGAAGGGGAATGTTTCAGATTACCACTGTCCCCCACAGTTTTCTGTGTTCTCCCAGGGAGGTGAACGTGTCTGGGAGGCAATTGAAACCTGCTTTGGTTCTCTCTAAATATTTGAGTACCCGGGATTCCCTTCAAGGGTTTTTCATTTAGCTGCCTCTCCTTCTGCTTATACATTTCAGTTGATCTAAGAAGTTCATCCTATTTTTCCACTGAAAATACTCATAGTCATGTATCTGATTTACCATGACAGTGTAGAAGACAAGCACTTTCCCATGCTCAGCTCAAGATACTTTTGCAATCCACCTTCTTCTCCAGCACCTCCGTTTTATAGTTATCCTAGTCTTGCACAGCTGTAATTTGCAGAAATTAATGCCATGGACATTATTATACAATCACCTCTCTATTTTCCGGGATTGGATTATTCAAATTTTGGTTTATCTCTAGTATGGCTGCAGAGATAGTTGGCTCTGATACACTTTATATTATAGCTTAGATGCAGTGGTGGAGAACGTGGACATACCACTTAGAGGCTTGGAAATCACGGAGCTGTTCTGTGCTGCATAGAGCCCCAACTATAAACCTTGTCAGATTTGAAGTGTCTCACTGCCAGCACCACACTGGCAGGACCAGGTGGGCTGTCAGGAATAGTGTGCAGGCACAATTTCCAGAGCCACAAGAAGTAAGACAGAGTACAGCTGTGCACAGCAGCTCTGCAGAAGCTAGATCTGAGCTAATGCCATGCAGAACCACTGCCTCCGCACCTGCAGCTCCATGCTCCTGGTTCCAGGGCTTGTTCATTCAAGCCATGATGTAGCTGCAGACCTAGATCTGGGCTAGCACTGCGCTGGATTAATGAATCCTCTCTCTGGAAGACTGGGGAATGCTAGTGTGACTGCAAGAGCCAACCTAGCTCTGATACGGCCAGATAATAAGCTTGACTGAACTCAGACCTGCACCGGACACAGATAGTGGGTATATTATATTGTGCTTTCAGGTGCACCCAGTAGTACTTGTATAGGCTTCTCATCTCACAAGTTTCCCCATTACCTTTGATAATGGAGATTTTACTATAGGATCTCTCTTCTGTCTCTTATCCGATAGTATTTATGTATATGGGAAGAAGAACAAATATGGCAGCTGAGATCTGCAAATTTGCCAAACAGTGCAACTGCAGCAGCTCAGTACACGTTTTCATTCTTAGCTGAATGCATTTTGCAAGAGATTCTAAAGATGAAATACTGCCCAGATATGACTTTATCAAACACAGCTTCATTCTTCGCTTGTTTGTTGCCTCTGATGCTTTACTTATTCACACACAGATAAGATAGACAGATTCAACCCGGAGTAGCACGTTTTACATTTCCAAGAGGCTAGGGAATGACCAGGCAGAGTGCCAAGACTGAGGATGCTACTGTAGAGGCCACCTGACACAGATCAAAATGGACTGGTTTCTCTAGCAGGGGTGCTAAATTAATTAACTGCAGTTTGTAATACATTTGATATGCTTTGGGCCTTTCATATTCAGGAAAAACAATGCTTTGGAGGGAAATAGTGAATAATTTTTTGAACTATATGATTATGACTACTATTTCTCTACTTCTAACTCTACTCCCAAGTCCTTGGCTGTCCTTTTTGCCCCATTTGTGTGCGTGATTTCCTTCAAACTAATTTAATAGAAAGCATATTTGCATGCACATTTTGTTTCACTTCAGTTTCTCCAAAACTAAGCTGCTTTGGGATTTTTGGCTTCCTGTATTTGCTAAAAAGCGAAAGCTACAGCTTCTCAGTTTTCTCTTTGTTTTGGCTGAGATACAAAATCTGGGATTCTGAGCAAATTTGCTTTTTGAGGTTCCACTTTTTGAAAGAACCAGAAAATAACTTTTTTTTTTTCCAGGGAAATTTTATTGGCTGTTTTCCTTTTTAATGCCTCTTTCATCTCTTTCTTAAGGATGGGTGCTGCCCTTTTTATTTATTCTATTTCTCCACATCTCTTTTTTTCCTCCTATTCTTCCTCACTTTCCCCCCTCTAACTTCTCATATGTTCTTTCTTTCCAGCTTCTCTCCACTGTGGAGTAGAAACTCCTGTTCTCCTCAGTCCTGCAGGGTTTTTCACTTGCCATGCTTTGCATGAAAAGCCTTCCACCTTTAGAGTAGAAAAGTATACCTTGGTGTCAGCCATAGTATTTGAATATAGCTTTGGATTTTGAGTGTTATGCTTCATTTTGACTATCTTCTGCACAGCCTCTTATTTCTGTATGTCATTCTCTGGTATTGTCCTAACTTCCTGGGCAAGCCATGAGGAGGACACAGTCATGTTTATTCAGAAGTCCCACTTGAGAAGTGAAGTCAACTTCATGGTTTGCTGAGGCTTATAGGAAGTTTTGAGGTGGTTATTAGCTGATTAATAATCACAGGAGAACGAATAATCTCCCTAGCCAAATCACTGTCCTGCCAGTAGCATGTGACAGGCTGAGAAACCCATTTGAATGCAGAGGTATGTACCCAGATTCATCAAACAGGGCATTTCAGGGGTAGGGGTTTAAAATTAAAACTATGTTTTGGAAAATAAAATTTACATCAATAAAATGTGAGCTTGTAACTTTCCATCTGCAGCCAAAGTACAGTCATACAAGATCCCCTACCTGACCACAGGGACCAGTCTGCTAGTCAGAAACACAGATTTATTTTTGAGTTTCACTCTTGAATCTATCAGATGAGGCATAGCTTTGCCACTTTTGAGCTTGTATCCTACAGAGAATTTAAACTGTCCTACAGCTATGGATCATAAATCTCTGACCTGATATTGTAGTGAGGGATACTTGTTTGCTGTTTCCCTGCTACAACCACGAGAGAGTGCTTTCTCTTGATCAGAGTACACAAAATTAATTCCTATAGATCTCAGGCTAGCTGGTGGATTAGTTAGCCTCTTTCTGTCATCAAAAGAAGAGTATAGCATGAATAGAAAGAGGCCAAGGACATGGAGAACAGTGCAATTATTTCAGGTTAATATTTTTACCAGCTGTTAATCATGCCAGCAGTTTCCTCCCACTCTGCTGGGCCTCCTCATTTCCTTTAATCATGAATTAGTGCACTTGTCAAGCAAAAAGATTCTCACAGAGTCCAAGGCTCTTCTGAATCTAGTGACTGTCAGCCCTGACAGCCTTTCAGCTAAGTTTATTGGGTATGTTTTAGCAACTCCATCCACTGTAAAACAGTTTGTCACCAAGCTGAAATACCATATTGATCCTTGCTGGTTATATTGTGGGATAGCCGCTTTCCTGACACATATCAGTGCCAAAGGGAGACTTGCACCAAATACACTCCATGAAATGATTGCCCAAAAGAGCAGTAGCAAGGCCCAGGAAGGAGGATACAAAAATGTGCAGAGCTTAGAATTTATTCATCTAAGATACCCTGTTTCATTTGTTGATTTCTCCTCCCTCTCAGCAGTTTTTTCCCTTAACATAGACATTCCTTCCCACCTGCATAAATTGTAAATCTGACGTCCCAGACTGAATTTAGTTGTGCTGTTTAGTGGAAGCACACCAGGCTAAGAGTATATACAGACTTCTGTAAATGTCTTGATTTTTTTCCTTAGTGAAGCCATAAGTCTTGTTTGGTAATCTAAATCCTGCTAAAGGGAAACTTCGACAAAACAGTAATTGAAGCACAGATGTACAATAGTGAAATATGAAAGACAGCTGTTACAAACTCTTTTGCCTCTAGGTATGAATGAAAAAAAACCCAGCACCCCAAGTTAAGTTTCTTATGTTGTCGGATAGTTGCAGCAAATCTTGAGTAAAGGCCACCCCAGGATGGAACATACTAGCTGCTTTCTCTAGATTTAAAACGGCAATGAAAACAGGATACTATGTTTTCTACTGAGAGAGACCACTGTTCTATGGTTTCCTTTTTCATGTAATAGGCATTTGGAAAAGTTCCTTTAAATCCATAATCCAGTCTCTGTTCTATAAAAATCAACTTCTTTTTCATTTGCTGGCACAGACTTAAGTGCTTTGCCACAGACCTGTCTATTGTTTTGCTACCTTACCTATTATTTTGTGTTTGAAACTAAATTTCAAGTTCCTTGAGACAGAAATTCAGAATACACTGAGGTGACTTAAAATACATATAAAAAAAGAAGAAAACATAACACGGCAGTGATTCTGAATTTCACAGGCCTTCATTAATGCACATCTCTACCAGTTTTTACTTCTCATACAAAGGATTCTGGTTTAGACTTGGAATTAAAGATTGCAGGTGGGCAAACTGTGAGCAAAGACTATAAGCATAAGGTTTTTACAATATTTTAGTTATAGGGATGTGTTAGTAGGCTGTCAGCCATATAAGTAAAGACAAATCTCTCCACCCAGCTAGCTGATCAGAAGAGTGTTTTCACCACAGACATGACTTAAGAACTGAAGTCAGTAGCTCAGGAGGCTTTTCATAGTGTTTCTGGAGTATTTAAAGGTCCCTTTGTCTTGTAAAAATACTAGCTCTTTGGGAAAGAGGTTGCCATCAAGCCATGCATGTTCCACTGTTTCTGTCTTTCTCAGACACCTAATTTTGCCATTGCTGGGACACTGATACTTCCTTCTGATTTTACACAGGGTTTTATTCCAAGCATTTTCTGTAATTCTACATTTTAGAAACTAACGTTGATTCAGCCATAGAGTTTAATGTTACACTCTTAACTCACTATGCCTATCTAACCTAGCTAGGCACAGGCAGTGCTCATTTCTATGGTACCTGAGTGCCCAGGCAGAAAATCCTACAACAGTTTTCGTCAAGAATAAATACAGTAAACCAGACGATTGTGCAGTTATGAGATCAAAAGTCTCTCTCAAATGTGCCTAGAATCCACCCTGGCTGTGCCACTCTGTTGATTGCTTTTGCCAGAGTTCATTTTTCGGGTGACACGGGACAGCAAGAAGCAGAGAGAATTTCTAAGAAAGCAATGCCTTCTTCGTCTCTGGGCAGTGACAACAGCAGCACAAACTGACCTTATCTATCACAGATGAACACTCCCCATAAATACAAACAATGCAGGAAAGCAGCTGATATTGCAACTTCTTTGGTAAAACTCTGTGATTTAGCGTGTAATACACTGGCACTTACTGTGTGACTTTAATACAGAACTGCAGGATTTACAGTGGTTCACACTGTGCAAGAACATTGCCAAACACTGTGATTTGTGCGAGGCAGAACTGGAAGAGTAGAAACTGCTGGTAAATATAATACATTGTCTTTGCTTGATTTAGCTACTTTGTTAGAACATTGATATGTATTTGCCAGTTAGCTGAGAGACTTGGGGAGCTGGATCAAAGAAAGCTGTCGTGTGTATGCATATGCATTTTTTCATACCTACCTGTGCATATATTCATCTGTACATCTGTAGCCTTATTTATCTAGAAAAGTGGATGAAGAGTTAGGCTCATACAGTAGTAGTTGTATGATCAATATCTATAATCAGTTGATTATTCTCAGAAAAAACTCTGAAGGGTTTTTTTTTTTAATTGTTTTTATTACTCTACTATTCCTATTTTTGTTATCTTAATGCTACTGTATATCTGATGCTTTAGAGGTATGAAGTACTAATAGAGTATAGGCAATAACTATAAATACTGCATATGCCACAGAGCTTAGACTATAGCTTTTCCTGATTTACAGCCTTTGGGTACCCACCATCTGCCTGATTTTGACTAACAGGAGGAGGCAGAAAGGAAGAAGAGTGGGCTTCGGGGTTGAGGGGCAGAACATGACAGTCATTTATGTATTTTCTGTTTTGAAACCACATGGAAGATAATCCGAAGGCAGTTAAGGTAATAAATTTTTCACACTAATATTGTTTGTTACCATTAATTCATCTTTGTTGATGACACACATACACTGTACCTCTCAAAGTCACAGTGACATCTTTCACAGTGTTGCTTTCCAACATCTGATGCCATTGTAATAAGATATTATATGAAACTCCTTTATTGCTATGGCTAAGAATAGAAAAATCTAGTAGATGTCTGAATGATAAACATTTAATCCAATTAACCATACTATGCTGTGCTGTGACATGTCTACTAGGAACTGGAAAAAGCAGCATCTACTTTGGTTTGTTGTTTTTTTTTTTCAGCTGTGGTCTGTATTGGTTCTTCTTCAGCACTGGAAACCATTGCACAGGAGCAGTGCACTTCTCCTGTCCTGAGAAGTCCCACCTAGTTTACATTTCTTTGGACTCTGTTTTAGGATTTGTTATTAGCGTGACTTGCTGGCTTCACTCACGCCTGTTGCTCTCTGCAAGACGAACCTTAAGCAGGCCAATGCACTTGTTCTATCCCACTAGAATCACTACATCACTACCATGGACATTCCCCCAGTATGATGCTGTAAAAAGGCCTGGTCTTTAGGGAAAGATAAGTGAGACAGCAGGACAAGTACTTTATTATGAACAATATGTT
Source organism: Aquila chrysaetos chrysaetos (assembly GCF_900496995.4). Lineage (NCBI taxonomy): Eukaryota > Metazoa > Chordata > Aves > Accipitriformes > Accipitridae > Aquila > Aquila chrysaetos. The sequence goes on along the minus strand of NC_044016.1, from coordinate 20,655,511 downwards.
TTAAATTGCCTTTTTTTTTTTCTTTTATTAAAAATCTTCCGAGCACCCAGATTTGACTTGGCAGTATCATTAACTCCTACTTTCATGTTGCATGGGTGGAACTACATTACTGCAATAGCTCAGCAAAGATCCTTGAGCATGTAGCATGTTGTAAATTTGCTGTAATGGATCACTTTAGGGGAAGGGAAGGTCTCTTTACTGTGATTCCTCAAGTTTTGCTGTGCAAATAAGGCATAGTCAGCTGCAGGTGGTAGGAAGTCAAAGCTGCCTGCTTGCGATAGCTCCCCTCTCTGAACGGTCCTGTTCAATATATGGTGCCTTCTGTTCACTCTTTGGTGTTTCTACAGCTTTTAGTATTCAGATATTCAACTTTAAAAACCTTCCCCAATTTAACACAGAGCCCCTGATGCATCTCTAACTAGGGAGGATAACTAGATGAACCAGGCACACAACGATGTCCCACTGAGGGTAGTCTCTGTGGCAAACCTTTGAAAAGCAAAATATCAGCTCCCACTGGAATACACAAAGAAGAAGTAACCATATAGGCATAATGATGTTGTATATATCAGAGAAATCAAGAAAAATGTATCTCAAGATTAAGTCAACATATGGCAGGCATCAGCAAGACTTAGACATTCTCAGCTTGTGCTCTGTGTTTCTTACACAGGTCACAGAAAAAATGCTAATGCCAGGAAAAAAAACAATGAAAGATCAAAGTCTGCACATGAGTTAAAAGCAGCTCAACACGTGGGCACAGCAAGTAATCCATGGAGCAAAATGAGCAGCATAATACATTGCAAGCTGGCGCTTCTAACACCTGATTGCAGCCACAGGGGTACAGCCACCTCACTTCCCCCAGCCTGCAGTCTGGTCTTCTGACCACCAGTATTTGCATCATGAAGAAAAGAGTAATCAGACCTCATATTGCAGGACAATCAGTCATCCCATGAAGGGACAATTAGAATTTCTCTTTGCCCAAATCTTATATCATGCTGATCACCACGGTTTCTGAAAATGCATTTTAAACAAAAATTAAACTGTTGTTTTTTTCTCCCCCTACCCTGCATCTCTTAGGAATTGCTTCCTGACTCTCTTATCTTCTGTCCAGCACCACTCAACAGGTCATGTATGTTTTAGAGAATGCTTCCTTTCAATTGAAGCATCAGACACCAGTCCCTGACAACAGCAATATAACTGATTTGACAGAGCAACAGATGAGTGACAACACCTATGCTAGCAATAGTTTCCTCTCTTTCTGGAGGCAGTTCATACATTCACAGACTGGTCAAATTTGTTTTGTGATGCACCAGTCTGTCATTCAGTGAAAGTGAGTTAGCAATTTCCAAGGTAATTCCCCTATTTCCCTGCCAACAGCTCTGACAGGAGCCCCTGGGGAAATAACCATTAAGCAAACATCTGTGTAATTCCTATCTGTCAGCATCTCAACAGCTTCAGAAGTGGGGGCTGACATGAAGGACCTGTCAGCTTTACCAGAGCCCAAATTCTGAGGCAGCTGAGATTAGCAGAAACTCTGACTCAACAGTGATAAAGACCCAGAGATACACTGAATTGTACAAAGTAAAAAATTGCTGTTTTCCTAAATGTATTATATTCACCTTGACACAATATATGTCAATTTTTACAATAAAAATCTCCCCTGAGAACTTGCTGCAGGATTAGTATTGTCATCTGTCTTGTGTTATCTGTCTGGTGATGATACATTGTATTGTCATCTTGTCAAAATGATTAAGTGAGCTAAAAAGCTAAAATTTTAGCACTTTCATGATAAATAAAATGCATAAAGGGTTCTTTTTGTTTGTTGGCATCTGCTATGTTTTAGTAGTTTGGCTCTGAAGGAGGAGGGAAAAGGAAAAACATGGTGGGGAGAAAGACAGGTAAGGAAAACCATTAATCTTGAGAAAAACAAGGCTGTGGTCTGCCCATCAACCTTAAGATTAAAATCACTCAAAAAACAACGGGCAATTTTGTTTTCACTTAAGAGGAAAATGATAGAGCAACTTGCTACTTCACATTCTCAGAAGTAAAATCTACACAACAGCTATTATCTAATTGTTTCTACAATATTTTCAGGGGAACAGAATATGTTAGTATCTTCCCTGCCATAAAACGGACCAGCCGACACTTCCAAACTACACCTGAAATACACCTTTGCATAACACCTAGCAGAGAATATTGTCTTCAGTTAGACTGCTAGTGAAACTGATCTTATGTCACCCTTAATATTTATTAAAAACAGGGAGATATTGCAAGTGACATTTGTGATGGAGGCTGTACTGTAGTTATCTTGATACAAACTTTCAATCAGCTGAAAACATTTGATATTTTGAATTTAGATATCACACAAGCATCTCAACTGAATAAAAGTCAACCACTAAATTTGATGTAGGACTGCTACAGACAACTGTGGGGGATTCTCTATGGCATCTTATATTTATGTGCCTACTGCTATGTCTTGCCCGTGACAGCATGGTTGATTTAGCCTGCCTGCTACTGCAATCAGCAGAGAGAATTAGAGATCATATTCAATAAACATAATATAAATATCTACCAACTTCAGTGCTCAGCCTACTTCCCACTGACTACATAGTGAGCCACGATTTGGCAGCCTTGGAAAGCAGATGATCTAAACTATTTTGTCATCTCCTGATCTTAGAGACTGTTATAGACACCAACCTTACTTGTAGGTCAGTTGGTTGATGTGGCCCTGAATATTCATGTTTCAACAGCTCCTTTCTGTCTTACCTCCTTCACACAGATAAAAAAACCTTGCAACCATTACAAGAGCATCTCCTTGACTATGGATCACGATAGCCTAAAGTAAAGTGCCAGGCCTTTTCATGAGCTCCTTCATATACATAAGCCTGGCCAAAGGATCATTTTCTGAAGATGACTAATAAGCCTTCTTCCTCTTTCCTTATCCCACTGAGAGAATATCTGAAATGTGTAATAGTTAAGCTTAGAAATCATTGTGTTTAAGTTATTGGGACAGTCATTTCCCTAAAGAGCTACCACTGGGAGCTGTTCAGAGTTAATGCTTGGAAACCAAGAAAGGAAATGCCCCGGAGTATTAGTAAACTTCCAGCTTGTGTTTCTGAGGTTGCCAGTATTAACAAGCACATGAAGGGAATAACAGCATCCTCTTTGAGCAGATATTTTAATCACCCTAGTCATGTATTGGAACCCCCAAATGTTGGCCCATCGCCCAAACAGATTATGTGCAAGTGCGAGAGACAGCCGAAGTTCTTAAACACACCATCAGTCAAACCTGAATCTGGCAAATGCCAGAACATTACAGCATTTCTTGCTGTAAGTCATGGGTCCTTGTCTAGTTTGAAACAAAAAGAAAGGTCAGTTTAATGGGCAATTCAGCTCTCATAAAATATGCAGGATAATGTATGTATGCTTATACTATTGCTCCCAATTCCATAAAAATGGAAAGAATACTGGAGCTTGCTGGCTGTTCTAATCAGGGGCTAATACGAAACCATAATTGTGCCAAAACTTATCTCGGTTAGTTTTTTTAAGACTTTGAAATTACCAACCCTGTATTCAGTGTTCTCTGCCCAAATACTTCTACGGCTCTGCAGTTGGGAATGATGCTTTTGACAAGGGAGCTACCTATATTTCCTTCCATTTAAATAAACCTTTTCACCAGTCCTATATGAGAATATGGACAAAGAAAATGTTCGCGTAGTAATGACATGCTTTATTTCCCTTTCAGTAGATTGAACTTGAGACTTGGAGAACAGAACTGTCACTGGTAGAAAGTCCTCCGCGCTGGACTTACAACAGCAGAAAGAAGACGAAAGCTGCTGGGAGCAGGACAAGAAAGCAGTACTATTAAACATACAGGAAAGAGTTAACTGTATATATCAATGGGAAAGCTGTTGACTAGGAATATTTGTATACCCCTACTGTTATCTCCTGTATTTTTGCTGAAAAACACATTTCTTCTAACAGCCTCAATAGCAAAGGCAGTGCTTTTTTATCCTCCTAGTAGGTTTTAACCTAGACAATACTATGACAGCATCAAAAGCATCGGTAATTCCTTTCCTCATTCCATTCACTTCCAAGGGTAGCTGTTTCCATCTGATATTATCATTAATAACCAGAGAAATCAAAATATAACTATAATGTAAGCTTATATACTGGCAGCAAACTTCTACTGATGCTATATAGCTTAGAACATGGCTAAAAGAGCATCATGACATATATTCCATTTATATTAATAAAACCCCATTTATCTGTTTATTAATAGTAAAACTATTAACTTAGAAATATGTCTATAAAAGAAAGTGTCACCTCCATTATGTGATGCTGAAGTCTGAACAGTGCAAGTAGCAATAAAACTACACTATGTCAGCACCTTAGCCAAAATATTTTTTCACCCAGCAGTTGATAACAGAATGTGGTATGTTATATCTGAATTAAAACAACAAGGATATATATGTAGCGGCCTAGCACAGAGCACACAGCATAAAGAACACCTGTCAGAAATACATCTTTGTACCACATTCTCATTTCTTTGTCATGGTTTAACCCCAGCCAGCAACTAAGCACCACGCAGCCGCTTACTCACTCCCTGCCACCCAGTGGGATGGGGGAGAAAATCGGGAAAAAGAAGCAAACCCCACGGGTTGAGGTAAGAACAGTTTAATAGAACAGAAAAGAAGAAACTAATAATGATAATGATAACACTAATAAAATGACAACAGCAATAATGAAAGGATTGGAATGTACAAATGATGCGCAGTGCAATTGCTCACCACCCACCGACCAGCACCCAGCTAGTCCCCGAGCGGCGATTCCCCGCCCCCACTTCCCAGTTCCTATACTAGATGGGACGTCCCATGGTATGGAATACCCTGTTGGCCAGTGTGGGTCAGGTGCCCTGGCTGTGTCCTGTGCCAACTTCTTGTGCCCCTCCAGCTTTCTCGCTGGCTGGGCATGAGAAGCTGAAAAATCCTTGACATTAGTCTAAACACTACTAGCAGCAACTGAAAACATCAGTGTTATCAACATTCTTCACATACTGAACTCAAAACATAGCACCCTACCAGCTACTAGGAAGAGAGTTACCTCTATCCCAGCTGAAACTAGGACATTCTTAAAATACACATCACACATGTTCACTTCATTAGACTGTTAGAAAGCAAGACCTTTTGAGATCCTCATAGTGGTATCAGTTTAATACATTGCAATGATGGATTGATAGTAAATTGCTGTGTTAAACAGAATGGACTTGCAGAACTCACCGGGGAGCCTCAGGTGTGCCATAAGCAAATTTCTAATATTCTTACCATACCCCTCATTGATATATTCAAGTACATTTTTTTGTGCGTGATCTCTTCATACATGTTGTGCCTAATGAAACCATGAAATCAGGCTGCAAAATGGCTATTTATCAAAAATAAATACCTCTAAATAGAGCTCAGATTTGGTCTTATGCAGTCTCCAAGGCAAGGACAATTAGGAATAATTATTGCTATAATCACTTTTACTTTTATATGAATTTGAAGCAGCAATCCTGGAATCTGCAACAGCGCTTACTACCTCAGCATATAACAGTCCACATTTTCAAAGCTCACAAACTCTCTGAATCAAATTAGGGATCTCTCTTTAGCGAAGTGTGTGCATGAACACAGCTGATTTGCTTGTAGCCATTTTTGTACCTCAGGTATGCAGAAATATGTGCAAGTATGCATGACCTACAGGCAAAGAAGTCTTTATGTTAAATAAGCACAGCTGTATCTCAACCTACATTGCTGTCCTGTGCATGAGCTCCAGGCAGCAAGTCACACAATTTGAGAATAACCGAGGAACGAGGCAGCAGCTAAGGCTAGACAGGGGAGCAGACACACTGGAGAGCAGTTAGCTGTCCACGAGGATGATGAAACGCCTTGGCTATTCCATAGGTGTGCTCCCCTGGCTGGGGGGCAGGTTAATGACCTGCATGCAGCACATGCAGGCCCTGAGCAGCAGCTCCTGTCTTCCAAAGACCACACCACAAGCAGTAGTAAAGGACTATGAATGAAACTGGGGACACACAAGCAAGTCTCAGGTAAAAGCATGTGTATGACCTGACATATCTGAAAATGTAAAAGCTGTTCCACAGTGCACAGAAGAAGCATGGGTTTCCTCCTCAATAAACACACAATGGGAAAACTCAGGATGGCTTTTGTAGAGGAAATAATTACCTCACAAATACATTTGGTGCCTTGAAGAAGTCAATGAGCACAAGGATACCAGTGATCTAGTTGGTATATTATATTTAGGTTTCCAAAAAGCTTTTGATAACATTTTTCACAGAATCTCACTCTGCTATGGGCTACCATCAGACAGGACACCAGAGCAGGGAGACTCTGTATCGCTCACCAAAGGCTCCATAAAACTAAGCTGTCATAGGATACAGAATGTCCTCTCATAAAAAAATAACTGTTCAAATGATAGGAAACCAAATATACCTTTTATATTCTAATAATACCTCCTCTTTTCAATTTGGTTTTATCCCAGAGATGGTGATATTTCAGTGCTAAGCAATACCACTATTTCCCTTATACACATGCTGTGTATCTTCACATTCAAAAAACCCAGGGAGATGTTTGATCAAACAGAGCTACAGAAGCAAGCACTTCCACAAACACATCGATAACAACCAGCCCGCGTCTTTGCTGCAAGCCAGAAGGGAACCTGTGCAGCAGTCAGACAGTTTGTTGCTGAGGGGAGTTAAGATTTGTGAATATTTCAGTTTCTCCAAGTCACGCAGTCTTAAAGAAAAAAGCTTAAAAATTTAAACTTCAACCTTCAAATGTAACATCTTAAAAAGCAGACAACAAAGAACAGTCATTCATAAATGGGACTAAAGTTGGCACTGCACAGACTAGACACATGTAACTTCCCAATGACTCAGCTGCATTAAGGGATATTTTTGTGATGCATCCACTCTTATTAAAGGGGATATGCTTTTTTTCTATACACCTTGGTTCTTATGCTTTTGAGACAAAACCCACATACTTTTCCACCTATAGAAGGTCAGCATATTATTGGGGGAGCAAAAAGGAAAGAGAATGGCAAAGCACAGAAATACAGAGACTCAAATAAGATCTTAGCAGATTATTTCTTTTTTGCCTTAAGCTATAAGGCAACCATTGCCTACTTTCTAGGAGATTTAAATTGCTTAGCACAGCCTATGAGGATATTTAAGCAGCAGTTAATAGAGGGTAAATTACAAAATAAGTAAGTAAGAAAAATGTCCTGTTTATATGCATTTTGCTCCATATAGTGAAGATAAAATGATTGATTTGATACGTATCTGGTCTTTCCAACTCATACTCAAATGATGTGTCACAGTGTTTTAAGCTTCCTTTGCCACTGCTCATTAACAAGTGAGTCCATCACTTAGAATTAGAAACAACTTTGAAATGAATCTTCAGGCAGTAGCATCCAAACTGACTCTGCAGTCTGCAACTGTTTTTGGAAAGGTAGCTGTATTTCAAAGTTCAGTCTGCACTCTCTTCATGATCCCCACCTGTTGATGATGATTTTACAAGCCTAAGCACGAAGATAAACTGGACCCTTACCAAAGCAAGGAGAAAGAATATTCCTTCTTAGCCTTGCTCTCATCCAACTTTTTTTCCTCCTCTCTATGCTTTGTAAGTGTATTTTTTCTTTCAGTATAATATATCCAACACTTGCTACGAATTGCATTATCTTGAACACAATCAAAATTTTCCCTGAGGGCTGCAACGGAAACTTCCCAAAGCCCTCAAGAGGCCTCTGATTTGCCAAGATAGAGCAAAAAGCATTTACCTTCTTTTTAACTTGGACAACACATGGCCTGGGAATGCAGTTGGCTTCAGCACATGCTACTTCTCATTGACTGGATTATATAACTTTCTGGCTTCCATTCAGCCTGTACTCCATTAGGCAAACACCGTTTCAAAAGTAAGGCTTCCTCACATCAGTATTCCCTCATGTTAGAAGTGTCACAATTTAGTAGCTGAGGGGAGTGGCAGCTTATGCTCCAAAATCCACACATCCATTTTTTAAAACGAACAGCACGATCTGACACTTGAAAATCCCATTTTTACTCTCAAAATCTAGTAACAACTGTCAAACTTATTAACTATTGTATGGCTAATCAACACACAAAAGAAATTAGATCTAATGATATTATGGCATTGTATGGTTTGCTGTGGTACTTCAGCTTGATCTCACAACTTGGTATTGTACTTCCATCTTTTGAGTTTGACCTTTCTGCTTTTTAGGTAACAAAGGTTATATAAATTTATGAAAGGAATAGCATGACACACCTACAACTGCTTAAAAGATTACACGATAGAGGAATGTATTGTTGTTACTGGAGAACAGTCACTACTTTAGGGCATGGAGTTCTGAAATCCAGGCAAGGCTTACAAAAATTCTGTTCAATATGTGAGGCTGATAAGCCAGATACAGGCCTAATATTAATGAATCAAACACTCGGTGCTCCCACCTTTCATGGTAGTCCAAAGGAAATAAAGAGGTAAATACCTCTGAAAATTCAAGTCATTTTTTGTTTGTTTGAAAACAGATTCCCAAGTCTCAAAATATTTGCTCCCTTTTTCGTGAAATAAAGTGAAATACTCATTCATACACTTCTTTCAGAGAGTACTAGCACATCCTGGTAGCAATATCCGGCAGCTGTTTTTCTCAACATTCGCAGTATCTTCATGGATGCCCACTGGCCTGAAAGTCATTGTGAAAATCACCAGCATTTTCTATGTTGATACTAAACCTGCGTCATTATGAGTTAATACATCAAGGATGATGAAATTAATTTCCTTGCCATGCTGGGAAATCAATCCAGTTCTGCCAAAACTCTTCTATTTATACATGCAGTATAGGAACAGCGCCAGACAGGCTCTGCCATTATTTTAACAAAACTACAGACAAGCAGTTAAACACAAAAGATCACTTTATTTCTCAAATCACACCCCTCTCATTCTTGAAAAGGTGCATTTCTAATTTTAATATATTCTGTATTTTCCTGTGAAGTTAAATACTTTAAAGAAAAATCCCCAAAGAAATAAATACAAAGCACAACAGTTTCACTTTATCATTTGCTTTGAGCATTGTCTGGTCCTCCATCCACTCTGGTGAGTTTTGCTGCTCTTTGAAACTCTTAAAAAAGAAATCCAGAGCCAGCCTTCCTTGCTCTCCAGAACTCTTTGCTTATCAGCTGTTAATACAAACTGTTAATACAGTGCTAGAGCATGCACAGAATAGCTTATAGCCGTTTAATAATTCTATAACTTTCATTACAAATACACACATTGTTACTAAGGATATAATTGTGATGCTGCTGCTTTTAGATGCTCATAGAAAATTCCACATTACAAAATGCTTGTTTGATGATATGCACATCTGCTGGTGAAAAGGAAATCAGTACTAACAAGGTTTGCCAGCTTGTTCAATGGATAACTTACAAAACCAGACAATTCCCCAAATTATTGATTGGATCACTGCATCACAATCTGCAACCATCATGTTACCTGAAACCTAATTAGCCGAAATGGTTGGCAACGTGTATCCATTGTGGTATAAAATGTTACCAACATCATCAGAACATGCCATGTGGGGTTTATTCTCATATGATGAGCACACTTCAATGCAATAGCATAGCTCCTGCTAACAGCCAGGAATGGAGGTCTGACGATACAACTGTTATGATGGTTGTCACAGTAGAAGAGAGGTGAAAATAGTCCAGCGCAGGCAATACCACATTCCTTCAAAGAGCTGAGATCAGAAAGTTGAAGTACTTGCCATATCAGAAGTTGTGCTCCTGAAAAGCTTTTCTTGAAAGAGGTATCAGTATAAGCCTGAATGGGTGTGGCTGTGAATTCACCCCAGTTATGCATCTCACTCGAGACAGTATTCCTGAAAATGCAATCAGGGTCTGGGCAGGCTGATTTTGCTACATATACATGCACTTAAAGAACATTTGAAGACTATGATAAACTCTGAAAACTTTAGCTGAAACGCATACCTGTTCACAACAAGGTCTGAGGTAGTTTAGAACCACTCTACGTCTAGGAGATATGAGAAAGAAGGAAAGGGATCTAATGCACAAAACTTTCAAGATACAATGATAATTGCTACAGAGAAGGGGACTGTAACCATATAGTTTTAAATTACTGTCTGTCAGGAAAGAGAAGCAATGACAGAAATGAGTGAAAAAGTTCATTAAAAACTGAGCTTCTGCTTGGCCTGGCTCCTTACATTTAATTTATGATCTTTGAAGGAACAACATTAACATTCACTTCAGAAAGAAAACCAATAATAATAATGAAATTGAGCAAAGCAGAAAAGAAAGAAAATTTTACAAGATATTCAACAAGGTTAATACACATGGGCACTGAATTATGAAGTAATGCTGCACTTCTCAAAATGAGTCCATGTGCTCAGTGTGATGTTTGAGTCTCCAGACAGCTGAAATACCTTCATACAGCAACACTGAAAAGTTACAAATTCTTTTGAGGTTCACTTCCAATGATGCAGTTTATTTAGAAAACAACACTTATGTACAACTAACACACTGAGCAATGCACAAATAACAAATTGAGCGCATATCTGGTGCATCATGGTGAGAGAGAAATATTTAAATTTATATTTAAACTTAACTTAGATAAGCCTGCACAAAGCCTGACCTACTAACAAAGTCAACAGAAAACCTCTTACTGATTTTTCTCTTCAGGGTAACAAACAGATTGCAAACAGATTATGGAAGTACAAGCTCCAAAACGGCTAGTTTTTCCCACATCCATAGACAGCTAAATTTAAATTTTGCTCACTAGCACTTAGACAGCCCAGTGGTAGTTGCCTTTAAAGTCTGATGTGAATGAACGGGGATGAGGATATTTTATTCAGCGTATGACAAAGAGGTAAAAATAAATAAATTTTTAAAAATCCTTAATATATCACAATTTGGAGGAAAGTTCCAGGGAATGCCACAGCAACAGTGACATGATGCTAGGTAGGGAGGAAAAGAAAAGAAGTAACAAGCAGATTGGGGGAAGCATGTATGAAAAAGTAAGAGCTGTGAGGACTGCAGACAAACAGAACTAGCTCGGACCACAAGAATCGTATCTTCATGTTGCTCTTCCTATAAAAAACTACTAAAGCCTTGCTCCCTACATTCTCCTCTTTTTTTTTTTTTTTTCAGTGCTCACATTCAGATGAGTGATAGATTCCTTAACAAAATTCCCTACATTAAAAAAAACCCAAGGCCATGTAAAAACACATCTTTGCAAATAGTCACTTCAACTTGGGTAACACGTACATTTTTTCTTAGCTATATATGCACAGATGCACACCTCTAAGTCCATACCAGTCTTTCCCCCAAACTACTCCTTGCAACTTCAGCTCTTGTTGCAAGTCGTATGTTTCTCCTGTAATCATCTAAGTCCCATGAACTTTGTATTACTGCATAAAAACATTTACCCAAAGTATTTACCTCTCAAAATGAATAAGTGACAAAATTCCTGAAATAGATCCAAATCATGCAACACTGTCGTGGTTTAACCCTAGCTAGCAACTAAGCACCACGCAGCCCTTGTTATTAAAAAAGGCATAAACAAACTTACAGAATGACCCAAATGGGATCCTGGCCTGTAGAAAGCAGAAGAAACCTGCCCCTGTTCTCCAGCAATGAACCCGCTGTGATTGTTTCAAAAGCTGTTTTTCAGCATCACAAATCTCTATGAGAAAATCCCGCGAAGAATTCTACTATCTTTTAGCAGCTGAAAATACCTAAAAAACCCAAAAGACAGCTATAGCAGATGCCAAAAAACCAGTTCTGTGGCCTGACCATGCTTCAAAAGCACAATCTATAATTTTCATGTAAAGACAAAAACTTCTTAAAATCTATTGTTAAACACGTTTATTGGATTCTAGGTATTAACCATAAATCACCTAGCGACTAGAACCCAGGAGTAGAGAGACAACAGATAGGTGATGCAGACCAAAAATGATACGAAGGAAATGAGTGATTTCTGGTAGGTGTGCAAGTTCCCTGCTTCCTCTACAGAAAGAAACTGTGATAACTACTATTCACTGGAATTACATGGCACATTAAGTTTTAGACGCACAAACCCTCATCTGAACAGTAATACTGACCAACTTACTTGATATTTCAGGAGTCACCTGGTACTTTTTGGACACAGCGTTTGCTGTAAAAGACCATACAGGTCAGTTTTGTAGATTCCTCAAGACTACTTAATATAGACTAAGGTTGTTGATGCATATCTGCCAGTTTTCAGGAGTCACTGGATAATTCTGAAAATCATGAGAAACTACGTTACCTTCGTTTAACTGAGGGATGAGTATCTGCACAAAGATAATAGATGTGCCAAGATGATAAATACGAAAGAGGTGAGTTGAAGTTCTAATGAGGAAAAGTACTTACATTGCACCAACAGTGCAGCTCTCCTCTACGACAGGCCAGGCCCTAGCAGGAGACACTGGAGAGGCATGTTTACACCCGTGCTGGGTAAAGTCACCACTCAATCAGATTTTTAGCCAAAGTAATCTGAACTTCAATTCCCATGACATTTATGTAATGAATCAATTATAATCTTTTCAGAACACTGAGTTGTATTATTCTATTAGGCTGGCAGGAATGGGAAAAGAAATAATTCTCTGATGCCCGGTTGGATGATGTCATCTAATGCAAAGAGTGTGCGGAGCCGATTCTTCACTTCCTTCCACCATTTGTATATACCATAGTAATTAAACACATACAGTGTTATAAAACTGGTATGTAGCTGTACCAGCAGTTAGTCTCTTGGTAAATGACAGATACCTGCAGTTTCCTCATATTATACTACAGTTTTTAATTTGGGCTTTCTTTACCTAAGAAAAGTTGCAGGGTGACTTTAAAGCTATTTTTCTAGTAAGCATTTTCAAAATCAAACACAGACCCAGATTCTGTTGTGGAATATGGGTGGGACTTTGACATTACCTCGGCCAAAGCTTTGCAATGAAGGCTTGTGATGGGCCAAAGAAAAGTCTGCAGTTTTTTTGAGCAGTTAACGGAAGTCATATGAAGACTCACTCTGTAAACACTGCAAGCCATAGCATACAAGATAGCTAGGAGGAATACAGGTTTGTTCTTTGGACTGCACCCTCGTCTTTGAGATGAGCATTTAACTTGCTCTATTTTATACACCTCACTGCAGTCAAATTGCCAATACTTAACAACTGGGAAAAAAACAGTTTTGGACCTGCTCCCCCATACCTTGTTTAGACATTTGCACTTTTTAAGCAACCATAAAATAGAGTCAGCATCCTGCCATACCACAATGGTAGCACTTCACACCTGCTTGCACAGATGATTTTTTTTTTTTTTTAGTTTTGGAGCTTTAGAACCTGTTCTAAATTTAAGCTAAAAAATTAGCTACTAGCTCAATTTAACATTATATATATATATGAATATTTAGGTACTCCTAAAACTGGAGGAGGACTTTTATTTTTATATCCTGAACAAAGCTTTGTGGAGCTTCTATATATATATATATCTATCTATCTATCTATCTATCTGAGTTAACTAGTAAAAGTGATAACAACAACAATCAGTTCAGAGAGAACTAAGGATTCTAACCTAAATACACCACTAACTGAAAGATGGGGATGGGAATCAGGCCTCAAACATCCTCTGGGATCTACAAATTATTATTTCTGAAGCATGGTTTAGTCCTCTGGCGACTGATATCATGACATACAAGCCTAAACGTTTACTCTTAAATACATTAACCCTTAACTGGCTCCGATTATTTGCTGACTACTCCAGCCACAACAACAAAATTACCAATGCATTCACTTGTCCATTTGACAGTATATTAACACCTGTCAAAATATAAACCAATTAATACTTCCATAGAGAAATGCAATGTATAGCATGCCTACTTTCTGTGAAATCACATCCAAGTTCTAATTCCTTATTGAGTGTCTCTGAGCGGGCATCACTGTATAACCAGAATGACTAACACACAACAATCAGCCAAGAATGCCATTAACTTTGTTTTCTAATTTTCGGACTGACTCTAGATGTAAAAAACATTGCTGAATAATGAGTAAATGCTTGCATGCATTTGGTTGGAAAACTTGATTTACTCAGAGTGGAACAATTATAGACATCTTTTGCTTTCTTTCATGGAAAACAACTCTCATCAAGTCAGAAACTAAACTGAAAATTCTATTATCATTAGTAAAGATGAAGATGCATTAAGTTCATTTGAATTTTTCAGCAATGCTGAGAAGTACTGAGCTCTCTCATGAGTTGTCATAATAAACAAGAAAAACCGATTTTCATGGGGAAAAAAAAATGGAGCTCTAAAGGAAGGAAACGGCAATGAAGAACAGTTCATTCTCCAACAAAATTGGTGATTCCTCCTCTGTATTGTCTTTTACATTAGACTGGGATTAACTTCTCTCATTTTAATTCCATTTAACATGCCATTTGAACTTGTTTTTGAGAGCTGCTTGGCAATGGCTTGAAAACAGCTGCACAATTTTTACTCACTTCAGAAATTAAAACTGATTTAGCTGGGAAAATTAAGGAGTTGATATTTGGCTGTACATTTCTGTGAATAACAATCTTTTAAATGAACTTGTAATAAGTTAATTAAATAAAAGAGACTTTAGAAAGAGCTTTGTTGAGCTTCATATGAGTCGAGCCTAAGTCTGAATTTAGCCTATGGAAGAAAACCTGAGAAAATGAGGCCTGGGGAATTTAAAGATACTAAAGTACTAAATAAAAAGAATGGCTCAATAGTGACAATATAGTTAGTTCCATTATGCAGAAATCTAACAACAGGTCTATTTTATAGTTTCTGACAAGTAAGCAATGAATAACCTGGTCAGTTCTGCTCTACCCCTGTTGCAAATAAAATATGAGTAAGTGATAGCATAGTTCTGAAGAATTATAGTATTTCATCACTCTGATAAGCCCTGATATTAAGCCATAACAGCACAACTTACTTCCACTGAAAGGCAAAAAAAAAAAAGAAAAAAGAAAAAAAGAAAAATAAGATTTCAGAAGAATATACAAGAACTACATCTGAAATTTGGAGTCAATAAATACAGACAATAATTAGAACGAATGAGAACATTCACAACAAACCACAAATCAGTTCTGTGAGGTATCTTCCTTTGTCACCAGTAATACGTTGCTGACACAATGTTTAAGACAGAGACCTATACTAGGCAATACAGATATTAGGGGTGTTTGTTGGCGGCTAGTGTTAGAAGACCAAGCAGATTTCAGGTCCCTTAAACATTTCAACATTATTTCTTTGTATAAAAAAGTAAAGGATTCCCACTAGAAAATGTGAAGTTGTGGCAGGGCTTATCTTAAAAGCCAGGAAGCTCTGTGATCACACTGGACTCACCTCAGTGACAGGTTCTAAGAGCAACTCTAACAGAAGAAAATAAAGACTGTGAGAAAGGCCATGTGTGACTGAGAATCAGTCTAATACTAAAAATTTCTATTCACCTGTATTAAGGGACAATGCAAAGTTGTTTTTTATTTTGATTGATTTTTGGGGGTGGGGTACTGAAGGGTCTATAGGACCTGATAGTTTTCGCTTTGGGAATCTCTCAGATCTGTTCATTCAGATTCCTGGCAGAGAGCATAGGTCATGGGAAATAAATAGACATTTCTGTTCAACAGTGAGTCATAGGACAAAACCAAAAAGATTTGCAGTAGGTTACAGTCTACAAGACTTATTTGTATCATAAAAATTAACTGTGCACATCAAAGATTACAAACTGAAAATCCTATTCTTTCTCTGAGAGTCTAGACTCATAACAGCTGGCAAAAAATTTTTTTTAAACATTCTCTACAATGCTGACTACTAAAGAGTAACAGCTAGGAGGTTATGCCCTTTGCTTATCCAGAGCTTGAGAAAAGCAAACTTGTTTGATCAAACTGCAAAGAAATACCACCACTGACATGGAAGGACTTCTCTACCAAAGACAAGACATGCTCCATGTATCTCAGTAGTTCCAGCATGGATTACAACCAGAATAGAAAAGTCTTCTGGTTTTACTTTTCAAAGGTGGAGGGGGGGGGAGAAATCCAACTTTTTGGACCTATACTTAAACAAGAGAGTTGTGTCCCCAGTAGCTGGTCTCAATTCTTTCATGCTCCAAAGGCTGCTAAGTCAGAAGGTAATCAGCACCCCAGACTAGGTGCTCGCCAGCACGAGCAGTATCCTGCCTCAGAATTCCAGACCATCTGAGGCAGCTGTGGCACATATTATAAGCTATATATAACACAATGGGCATGCATCTTCACTGACAGACATTCATGAGTCAGAAGACAGCAGTGGGAAGGGAGACGGCTGTATGTAAATGTCAGAACTCAAATGCAATCTGGCAATGAAAAATATTATAATATTATTGATAAAGCCTAATCAATTTTATTTGAAACAAAAAAAAGGAAGCTTTTCTCCTTCAAAGTTTCTACTGATTCATTGCTACCACTTGTTATATTTCTTCCTGTTTTTAGCACAACCAGTATGCAACAGGGAAATTCTTTCAAATTAAGTAGTGTGATAAATGAACATACTATTTGCTGTGTTGATATAACTCATTTTATCACTATGGTTATGCAAAGGAAAACCCTATTTATCCTACACTAGTTTGTTTTTCTTCTGACAAGGCTATTTGTCACCACAGGAAATTCCAAGTTCATAAAACTGGATAGCTGACATTTCCATTACAATATACTTTGTGAGGAGTAACAACCCTCCTAATCAATTTTGCCAATTACATCAGCGTTTGTCTTAATACAAAATCACTTTATCCCATACTGAAATACCAACATGGAGCTCTTCCTAAAAGTCACACAGATCAGGAGGGTAAGAGACTGCATCATCATCAGTGTGGAAATACTTAGAATAAGCAAAGTAGCAGGCAACGTAACCCAGACAGACAGAGATGAATAACAAATTCTGTGATTGTAAAGTAATAGCCAGATCTTTTACAGTACAGTGTAAAAGCATCATATTTTATGAAGATTATGAAAAAAGTTTATGCACACAGAGCCTTTGAATTTTTAGGTCCAGACTGTAAAATATTTTTTCTTGGGAAAAAAAAAAAAAGTATCTGCAAATTCTTCTTTTTGTATTCTGAACAACTGCTTGTCAGAGACCAGATGCAGTTCCACTTTTCTAAACCAAACATTTTTTATGATCTGTTGCAAGTTTTCTTACAAATACAAGTACAATTTAAGTAATCATCTTCAAGAGTGAAAAATATGTTTTTCTTCAAGATGGATGCTTGATTTAGGAATTTCCTTTTTGAGTGTAAGAAATGAAAATTTTGTACTTTGAAAAGTCAACTAAGGTCAAGATTAATATAGCATCCACTAATTAGTTTGTTGATATCATGAAGGTTTTTCTTGTCATTCCACTGATGAATGAGGGAATTTGCACCTCAGTAGGTAAACATGTTTGATACTTCCTTAATCTACTGCACAGCACTTGCTACAGTCAAAAATAAGAGACAAAGTGGAATACAGAGTCAAAACAATTTAGAAAACAGATTACTAGTTACAAAGGAAAATGAATGAAGAATAACTTTAAAAAATAACATATATACTGGACTGATGTGTTCCATAAACATTTTCTTTGCTAATGGAAGCCTTCAGGGAACAAATACTTATTTCATATGTGTTCCATTCTGCCCGAGTAATTTTAGATTTCCACTGTAGCTCTGCCTTTTATTTCCTTCTGTTCTCCTTGCCATCGTTAGATTAGAGAGGTAGGGTGTTAATGGGGTACTTGATGAAGATTGAAGACCTATTTTCTCCCTTCTCGGAGACCAGCCTGATTTGAACAAATTGAAGAGAGTGAAGCAGTCTCTTCATGTCCTTGGGAAAAGTCTTTTCCATTTCAGCATTTCCAGCTTTCAGACATGGTCCCCTTTGTTCACAGAGAAAAAGAAAGAAAAGGTGCCAGCACAAGAAGGTTCCAAATAATTTCATATAATGTCAGCAGGGCTACAAAAGCTCCCTTTCAATCTCCTTTACGGTTGGTGAGCATGTGAACGCGAGGTGGATCCAGGAGGAGAATGCAGGGAATTAGTGCTTGCAGCTCGAACAGGGCGAGAAACAAGCTGTTGTCCACCAGTCCCCACCTCTGTTGTTGCCACTTCCTTACTACTCTCATCCTTGTGGGTACTGTTTTGTGCTGGGCACTCAAAATGCACACAGTGAAACACCTGGAGAGAACAGAAAATGAAGATAAAGAAAACACTTAAATGTTGGCAAAAGCATAATCAAAGTAAGATGAAGACTATATGGAAGTATGCAGGCCAGATCAATGCCAAGGTACTTAGTCAAATTAGAATGTTTCACCATGAGGTCAAAAACATCTATCCATGGGCCATATAAACATTATAAAGCAAAACAAGTGGAGCAAGAGAAGGCCTTCAAATTATAGCAACCTTGACATATGGCACTAAGATGAGAAAGATGGTTCCAAAGTGGATAGAGATATTTGTAAATGATTTTTTTCTTTGCCAAGCAGCATAAATACCTACTACATGCTATCAGATGATAACAACAATTATATGAATTGTCTTAAACATATCTTATGATCTAATTACTTCCTCAAAAGACTGAATGTTCATACACGCTGGAAATGTAATTTAAATCGTTATCAATATGATTTGATTTCAAGATTGCCCTCTGCTGTAATAGGAATGGTAGCTCCACAGACATATCCTGGAGTATGTAGAAAGGCAGTCAGAGTGTCCAAGTAGGCCACTGCTTCATCAGATGAAATATTCCATTTCAAACAGTGATCATTTTCTGATGTTTCAAACAATACCAGGGACCACTGTACAGGTGACTGTATTTTAGAGCAAGAGGACCATCTGTTTAAGCGTTTTTTCCAATTTATTTTCTACTTTACTTACCCTTACTTCTACTTGTTCTTGAAGTGCCTGGGAGAAGAAGGGGGAGGAAGTCCTTAAAATTGTTGCAGAACTTCTTTCTACATGATTTCTCATTGCTACAAATTGCACAGATTTGCCACATACTACATAAATCTTTTCTTATACTGATTTAAAATTTGCTATTTTCTCATGCATTGTAGTTTTATATCTAAAGCTTGAGAATATTAAAAACTGAATTTTAAAATTATTGTTTTAACTTAATTTTGTGTGCTTTTATGACATCTTCTATCATTCTTCTTGCACGTAGATCATGTCTTTAAAGCTCTTCTCACAAGCAAAGGTAATGTCTTATAATCTTAACAGCCTTTTCCCAGACCCTTTCAAGTTAATGTGGGCAAAATCAAATAGCATAAACAAGACACGGGTATACTACATATTCATACAAGACTACAGAATATTATATTTTCTAGCCTTTCTTCAATACTACTGAAAATCCTATTACTCTTTTTGACCACCCCTGCTCCAGTGCACATTGAGCAGACGTCTGCAATGACATGTCTGCAATAGCCCCTGAGTCTTTTCTGAGGAAGTTACTAGTTAATTCAAATTCTGACAGCATACATGAAACGAATAAAAAATTATTCTCAGTCACTGTTTTTTTTATCCCCATTATATTTTCTTGTGCCTCTCAGTGTAAGATTTCTTGCAGTTTTTTATACAGATACATAGCGATGCATGTTTATATATACACACATGCTCATATAAAGATGTATCGCTATGCCTTTATATATACACATATGAACAGATTACAAACCTATACCTGTACCCACACACATACACGCATGCACGAAATGTTTTTTCTCTGCATTTCTTCTGGTGAGATCTTTTCTAAAGCTGAATTAATTTCTACAGTGGCATGAATTCTCCCCATCTGTCACAATTCTTGAGAAGCCAATTTTTGCATTCAGCTACGCTTGAGAAGCCCCTTTTATACTCATCCCACTCCCATGTTTTTAAAGTAACAGCTATTTTCATTTTTCCAGCCACACTTATCAGCATCAGGATTTGTGGGAACAAACATTATCTCATCAGTGCACCTCTGTAATATGCTACTTTCCTTGAAAGGCAGCACAGTCTAACGAATGGGGTGGAGGTCTCCAAGTCAGAAGATTCCATATTTCTACTGTACCACACACCAATAGTGTTTCTCATTTAAAACTTCACTTTACATAGCGATGCATGCTTTTTTAAATATAGTATGGATACCACTGAAATTTAGGTAATACTAGTCTATAAAGTCTGAAGTACCCGATTCTTAAATTATAACTTTCATTTTTACCGATTCTTTCATACTAAATTCATAATGCTCAACTCAGCACCTGGCACATTAACCAGCCTGTGAATTTACAACATTACTTTCAGTTACTCTGCCACTTCAACGTACAGAGAATACAGCTTGTGAAAGAAGCAGAGGACAGAGAAATACAATTGAGCTCATCTGCTTCATCCAATATTGGAATTATGTATTCCAGAACAGTATTACTAAAACACATAATCTTGCATGTGTTTCTCTAAAGAGGCAGAGATGACAGTTCAGCATTATTCTCTTATCAACAGCATATTATACTTCTCATGGATATTTTAAGAAAGGTCCAACATACAAAGCAGGAAGGCCAAGTACATATACACTGGTGCAGTAATTTGTAAGATAAAGCTCTCACATTAGCAACTAGGTGTCCTTTCCAGGTCAGTAATACTGAAGAGGAATAACAAGATAAAACTTACACAGTCAAAGTATCAGGTGACCTGTCTGACAAATAAATGATAACAAGGGCTAAGGAAAAATAATCCTTTTTGTTATAAAAGTAAGATATCTGGAAGGTCGAGAAAAAAAATTATACTTTATCACGTTCTAACATACCAAAAGTACTCAAATGCCAGGTCAAAAAATCTGTGAACATCATGCCTTCCAAAACATGGAAAACATGGCAAAGGCAAAGATGAGTTTGGAAGATGAAATCATTCACAAAATGGAGAAATTTTATGGGATTTTTTTGCAATTCCAAAAATCAACTCTTCCCTTTGGAAAGTACAGATCGTGCTTCAAAGTTCAAAGGTATGTGTTGGTAGAACAAGTAGGGAGTATTTTTGTACCTGTTACAGTAAAACTCCTTGATAAGAATATGCTGCCATTAGCATCTTCTGTTTAAAATGAAAATGGTTTGACATAAAATACAACCAGCTGTGGGCAAATAATTCTGGAAACTGCTTGTGTTCTTACTGAAGAGACTACCAAGACTCCAGAACACTGTTATTATTTAAATTGGAAGTATGAAAAATACTTTGCTGCCTTCTTTGGAAAATGAAAATTTATGACAAAATGTTGCAGACCATCTGTTTAATATATATCAAAACAATGTAATCTAGTAGTAAAGGCATGGTGATAATGTTCCTCCTCTACAAGCTTTAGGAGAAATATTTTTTAAAAAAAAGTTAACGTTGGGTACAGATTTTAAAGACAAAAGAGGAAAAGACCTAGAACAGCAGCATGTGTTTATAGTTCCATTGAGCCACTACATGAATAGCTGTAACCTCAATTTGCATATGCTGATCTTCACTATAGTTACGCAGTGCTCCATATAAATAACTACACAGGGTATTAAATTCCTTGGAAATAGTAACCAATTTGAAATTAGAATTATGTTTAAAAGCCCCTTACTCTTCAGGGCTTAAAGCTAACTTTAAGAATTAAAAGTTGGAGGCAATGTTTCAGGTAGGCTGATTTGCCAAGTTTATGCAATGTAACTCATTCTTTATTAATAAAGAGATGAGCACTTAGCCTGGCATGACAACAAATGAGACTGACTGTATGGATCAGTAATGGAAAAGGCCTTCTTAACTCATGTACAACAACTCTGGAGTCAGTTTCTGACTGTATTTCTAAGAACTCACTGATTAAGACTGAACTGTACGCTGCAAGAGAGAGTGCTTAGAAAAAAGAAAAAAAGAAAATTGTATTCCCAGTTCAGTTGATTGGTCAGCTTCTTTCCAACTGTCTGCTGAGACATTGTTGACATCTGGTGGTGCATATGTTTGCAATAATTGCTCTGAAATTGGACATGAACAATGCTATTTGACAATTCTTCCAATGCTTAAGAACCAGCAACCCCACATGCTAAATATGATCAGAAATCCTGACTCCTAATACTGTTAGAGTTGACAAACTAATTACTACAAATGTAACAGTGCTAACCAAAATAAATTGGAAAGTGTGAAAATACAATGTTTTGTGGTGAACTACATGTGTGGGACGTAGACATGCACACACACACACAGAAGGAGCAGCTTTTAGTGCCTCTTATAATCTCATCATATAAAGTCCTAATCTCACAAAGACTTACAGGTTTTCCTAAATTCACATATTGTAAATTGTTTCACTGAGGTCAGCTGTAAAATCAGGACTTCCTCTGAGACAATACACAACAATTATGAAAGACAGAAGCACAAGTAAACAAAAAGAGGATGATATTGCACTTGATGGGTTAGGGCAAAATATGTTTTTTCTGTATAAAATGAATTGAAAAAAATCTCTTGGTTTGGCCACTATTGGTTAACTGATTTACCAGGTATGAAAATTAATTATAAGACAATCTTATGCAAATACATACATTTTAGAAGGCAACTGTACTGTTGTATATTCACGAAGAATATAGATTTTCTTAAAAGTTCCTTACCTCATTAGCTGTGTTGTGAGTTCCAACTATTCTGATAAAAGATGCAGGCTGTTTATCAAAAGTGATTGTTTGCCAGGATCTACAAAAAAGTCCAGAAAGACATACAAATATTAAACACTGTCACAACAGCTTGCAGTAAAATATACAGAGAATCCACTCAAGTGACAGTACATACTATTATCACTTAACAGGGCAAATAGAGAAACACTTTTCATCACCTGAATTTCCAGCACTCCTTGTTCATTTTTATATTTACGTGCCTTGACTCTGCTTATGTTTCCCATACATACCTTATACTACTATAATTTGCATATAAAAAAACTGAATCAAAGTCTAAAATACTTGACTAATATTGACTGTATTAGATAAACAAAAGATCAGGTAAATAAAAGGAAATGCATCTATCTGTTAACTACCCATAAGAAATCATCAGAGCTCGGTTACAGAAAATTACAACTCTAGGGGAAAAACACCACCCAAAACCTCAGACAAACTCTTCTGACTCTAAGTGGAGCAGTGGAGGCAGAGGAGCCAAGCTTCCTTTGTGTGGGCCAAGGTCCTTCCAATAAATTATGAGTGACATAAAACATTCTTCACAGTCCAGGTTGTGAGGATTTCCTTATGCTGACACAGAGATAGTGGCGAGAACAGACCACCCCCAGAGCTGGAGCGTAACTTTTTGGGCTACACTGAGAACACTATAGGCAGATTGGGACCACTAAATCTTCCTTCCTCATTCATACTCTTGATTTGGGCAAGGTACAACACCTCAAGTAGCCTAACCCACAGCAGGAAAAGGATACTTATTCCTACCATACTTCTGTGCTTACAGAACACACTGACAGTAACACAAAAGAAACAAAAAGAATAATAGGAACTAGAGGTTTCAGTTTGATGCCACTCTTCCACTACACTAGATTAGTACTTGAACACATTAGAATTTAAATTTTTATATTCATAAAACATGGAAGCTATATACAGAATTTAACTTCTTAGCAAAACTAGACTCTATCACAGATGACCTCAGAAATAAAATGTAGTTAAGTATAACTTGTTTAACTCACTACAGAAGAAAAATGTTGGATAGTTTTCCTGAATGTGTTCAGAATACCTTCAGAAGTGTTCGTATAAGAAATAAGGGACTGAAGCAAAACTGGAATAAAACACCACTCACCACCAGAAGACTACCCCAAAGCCTGGCAGTATGAACAGCTTGGTTGCTGACTATTTGTCAGGCACTTGAATTTTCCCTTAGTAGGAAAACCTCTTTGTCACAAACATAGCATTTCTGGGTTTAATTTAGTTGACTATTACTTTTATCACTGCTGTCAGGTTATATTTGCTTAAAGAAGATTATGAGCCCAATCAAGACCTAATTTCAAGTAGTTTACTGGTATTACTGCATGAAGCAATGGATGTAATTACAGTTACTCATCATAATAGAAAGTCGTGGTCTGTGTCAGGCCTCAGAGATACAGCAGTTACCTATCTCACAGCATGGTTTATTTATATCCCTTATATGGCTATGTCCTCCTTATCTTAAAGTTCAGGCTGTTTCTTCAAGCTCTAAATAAAATATAAAATGAGAATGGACTATTTCATTGATCTGTCTCAAGATCTGAAAGACTGCTATGATTTAAACATTTTTTTCCCCTACACAGGGGAACAATTCTTCCTGAGTTTCCTTCTCATATTGTTCTAGTACAGCCAGTCAGTCAATCTTCATGGCCAAATGTAACTTGTTACCTTGAAGTATAAAGTCCCAAAGATGAGTGGCTGAGACAATCTGATGATTGCAACACTACTACTTCTCATAACAAAGTATTGCCATAGTTTGCATTATGCACATGCTTTCACAATTACACATGCACACACTTTACGCAGGGAGAGTGATGATGTAAAAATCAGATTTCCCTATATAGTGATTTGGAAAATATTCTAAAGCTATTCTAAATAAAAGAGTTTAAGATCCTAAAGAAGCCATTAAGAACAGCCCATGGCTTCCTAGCCTCTGAGATAGAGTTTGTGTTCTGTGACAAGAAAATAGGTTAATTAGGGATCATACAATAGAACATAAATGGGTCTGTATTTATTTATAGTACTTCTGAGCAGTGGTCAAATAGACACTGCAAGAGTTCAGTGCAAATTTTCCAAAGATGGCACTAAATGCCATTGTCTGTCATATGAAGTGACAACAAGGAAGCTGACGCATCTATTTGGGAATACAAACTGAAAAGCATGACAGATATTAAGACAGGTTGAGAAAAAGACCTCTGAAGATCCTTTTGACAACACACTTCTAGATCAGCTCTTCCAGGAAGCTCTCAGGTTCTTCCACTTCCCACTGCATTACAAGTCCTTACTTTCTGCTACAATGCTGTTATTAGGATATGATTATATTACGCTTTTAATAATATTAAAACATGATAGAAAATAGTAAAAATTCTTGAGGACCTGAGACTTGAAGGGAGATAGGGTCTTCAATAAATTTGGTCCTGAGAATATTTACTGTTTCGGTATGTGTCCATTTTATTCCTTTCCCATTGGAAAAAGAAAGTCAAAATTATAAACAATTTGTAGAACAGTTATTAAAATTCAAGTTATTAAAATTCAAGAATATTGCCACTAGAGAATTAGTACTTGATGGGATAATGAGAAAATTAGGTCTCTTAGTTTATTTCCTTAGCAAAAAGGAAAAAACAAAGTAGAAAACAACCCAAATGGATTTGGAAAAAGTCACTTTTGAAATAAGCAAGGCAAACCTTCTTCACTAGAAAGCTGCACTGATTTTGACTGTAACAGTACATTTGAGAACATCCATATATACCAAAGCAATACCTCTCCAGTACAGATATAATTATGCAGCAAAGAGATAATTTATGCAGTGTAACTATACCCATATGAGAAGAGAGATTAGTGACAGAACATTATCAAGGCATATCTGCCCTCTTTTTGCATTTTTTGCTGATATAACAAATTCAGTAAGACTTCTATTTATGTATCAAGCCATAACAACTGTTCAGTGCTGTTTCTTAACTAAATTAAAGGCATCACAGGTAAGCCTTAAGTTTCTTTTTAATCTTCTTCTTCTACTACTAGTTATCTCTTCTGGTACTATTGTAATAATTTCAGTTCCGCTGTAGAAATTTTATTTTGCAAATTATTTTGTAGTCATGCCATTTGTGTAGTCATGCCATGTGTATGTGCTTATTTTATATTTACCTCACAAAAGCTAGTCTTTCTATGCTCAAAATCACTTTTGGCGATCTTTACAAAAATTTCCTCCAAACTTTATACATAGCTCTGGTATTGATTCATACATAAGTCACTGTATTCCAGGAACAGCAGCATTAAAACATATCAAAAGCACCTCATTTTTGGTCTGGGATTAGATACTTCTGGGTAATAGATGCCATTTTTTCACCTTCACTCCCCATATGCCAAGCAAACAAACCTTTCCAGCTGGTGGTAATACTTTCACCTTCTTTACCTCGGACATGGTCATAAAGAAGCTATCAGAACTTACTTCTCCCATAAACTGACATTTTCGTATTTGGACTTTCTGTATCGCTGTACTCCTTATTAGTGACCCTATAACAAATTGATTTTTCAGGGTTTAGCTTTTAAGTATTCAGGAAGTGTTGATCTTTTTTTCTGCTTTCACACCTGTCTTGCTGGTTGATTCATTTTAGATTTGCTGCTCAATCTGCAGCAGTCCTGGTCATCACTTTCACAACAGAAATAATCACTACCTCAAGCTGAGTTTTACACCTCTAAAAGAAGACTCAGGACTAGCAGCCTACTCAGATTTATACCAGGGTCCTCAAGCTGAAATGCAGCACTACAAGTTGTTCGGCTAGCAAAGGTCCCCTGACACTACAGCTCCATTTTCCAAAAGAAATTAGACTTGTTACAGTCCTACAGTGTTTTATTTAACACTCTACATCTCACCTCAGCCACCCGACTTCTAACTCTCTTGTTCTGCCTGACTCCCCTAAGGAGATGCAGTAATTGATGATTAGCATTCCAAAGCCATGCTTGCATCCTGAAAGCCTGTCATATTTAATTACATTTTAACTATATTCGTCTTCTATAATAGTCTGAACATAATTTAGATAATTATCTTTTGATCTCTTATTCTCTGACTCTGCCTGTCTCACTTAGAGCTCCTTGCAATGAAAATCACTTTCTCTGCTCAAATATATAAACACTCTTGGGCCAAGTGCTTTCATCTCTCCAACAGCAACAGCTGTCACTGAAAACTCAATGGCTTTGTGCATCCCACAATCTCTTCAACCTACTCTATTCAGAGGAAGAAGAAAATCATTAGAAACCCCTCCACTTTCATGTTTCTTCCTGCCTTTTTCTTTATTAGACTATTGCAAGAAGAATGCAAGAAATACTGATGTCCAGGTAAATTATAACAATAAGCTATCTGTAGCTCCAAAATAGCAATTTACCTCTTAAAGAATTTAATAGCTTTTCTCAGCATTTGGAATCCTTCCCTAGTTATTTCTATGAAAAGCTGCTATCTTTCTAAACATTTATTAAATATAATAGGATATAAATAGTGACACTTTCCCATTACTTCCTTCTCTTCCAGAAAGAACAAATTAAGAAAGAAGTGGAAGCTTATCTTTTATTGAGGTTTTCTAATGAGCCACTGGCACTACAGAGTACTACCACACTGTGGGATCACCAGAGCAACATGGATTATAGCTGAAACCAAGTTCTGCCAAAGATGTAAGATGAAAGGGAAAGCTGTTACATGTAACTAACATTTATCAAGCTGTAATAACCGTATCATATTCATATCATGGCTTGCTTTAGGCTAAGCATGTATATTTTGTCTGTGCACATTGTGCCTCCTCACTTTCCAAGGTGACATACAACCTCCATTTTTTGTTCCTCACTCCAAGAAGAAAAGCAAAGCAGAGTTGGAAGCAAATATAGAAATTAACAACACACCCTGAAAAATGTCAATTACCAGCAAGTAACCTCCATTTTTCTTTCTAACGCTTCTCCACATATGCCTTGTTCTATAGTAAGTAACAAAACACTTCTTAGCTTATTTGAATGTGGACTTTTTCAACTGTGACTACATATTGTTTTAATGAAATACAGCATTCAGTATGATGGAATAGTGAGGAGATATTTGTAAAAGGAGATGACAGGAAAAGAAAAGAAGAGTTGTGTTGTCTTTCCAGATATCAGTGTGATGACTGTACTGAAGTAAACAAGACAGCAAGTAACTAGCATGTGATGTTGCCAAATAAAAAAATTGCATGCACACATAAGCAAGCCAACTGAAACTCGAGAAGTACTGTAGTATGTTCTGCATGATGTGTTACACCCCTTGCTTTATTAATGAATACCATACTAACCTCTACTATGGAGCACGAACAAAATAAACACAGAAGCGCACTAAAAATGCTATAACAGTTACTGTTATACAGACATTTTTCTTTATAAAATACTAAAAAGGTCTACAGCTACCTTATAAATTGCCTATAAAAGACACATTTTCCACCACAACAGTACTAAACAATAAAGCGAAGTAATACTCCCTCTCCTGTTAAAGCTGTAATTTAACATACTAATTCAGAGAGTCACACTCATAAAGCACAGAAATCAAACCCTTTCCATCCAGCCTCCCAAGCCACTGAGGGGGAAGACAAAGCATGAGAAAGAAAATATAATGAGGAATTAAAGATGATCTACATTTCGGTTTTTAAATTAAAGTCAAATTAAGTGTGGTTCTAGCCCCGCCTACCTCAACCAAAACCTGAGACCTAAAAATGAGTTTCCGTCTATTCTCCGTCTATATCATGTCACCATGATAGCACTCTCTCAAAAGGTGGCCCATCAAACATGGTACTTCTAAGGAAGCAAGGAAGGTGCAAGCTAGAAGTAACAGCTTGCTCTCAGAGGCAGAGGCAAAACTCACCTAACAATACATCTTGGTTATATTTATGCTTATGCTATAAGTCCATTGATGAGATAGAAAATATACTTTATCTAGTCTAATAAGGAGAAAAAAAACCCCAAAAGGACTTCAAGTACTAATGGCAGAGGTAATAAAAATGGCTAAGAGAAATATAATGACAGTCTAGAATAAATGAGAATAATAAATACTAAAAATCACCTGTCGCAGTATTTGTTACATAATGGCTTTATATATTGACATGTAAAAAAATGTATTCCCACCTTTTGGGAAAACTCCCCTCAGAAGTTTTTATTCTAAATATACATCCCATAAGGAACACCTAATTTTGAAAGCATCTGAACAAAATTGGTAGTTATTTCTGCGCTATGATTGGTCCCTCCCACTAATTCAAACAAATAAGAACACTTTACTGAACTGCTATAAATGTTTTATTGCATATGATTTATTGTAGAAACCAAACATGGGCTTGATAAAGCAGATCTATTAGAATAAAAATTCTGACATAAAATAGATCTAATGAAGTCTATACTGACTTTCTGACATCTTTATAAAGCTTCTAACGTAAAAGATTCCTTATAGCAACCCCTGCTTTCACAGCTTCAGTGCTGACATTTTTGCTGTTTTAGAAAAAAATATTACATAAAGAAAATGTTAAGATATAGTCAAATTGAGCAATAGTAAAACTGAATGTAGTAATTATTTTTCTAACTAAATGTAGTAACCAATTTTCAAATATATTCACATGCCAATGTAGACATCCAGTAGCATTTTTGTACTGCATAAGCCATGTACTCATATAATTTACCTTCCTCACACATTTGTTTCAATTTCAACAGGTTGTCTTCCTGTACTTCCAGACAGAAAGTTTATATTTAAAAATCTTAAACAAAATAAATTATTAGCGATTTTCTGGTAACCGGCTGGCAGAATGCCATGAGCCAAACTTCTATGCCGTGTCAAGAACTGTGCATGTAGTATCTACACATATGTCCTTGGGGGATGGCAGTGGTGGTGGACAGAGGCTGTGAACTTGAGTAACCTGACCTATGAGTTCATCTTATGTACTTTTGTGTACACCAGAGCACACATGCAGAAGACAAGCTTGCACAATCGTAGAGGTTGAATTAGTTTTGTTGTGCTTACTCATTACCAATAGTTATTGCTCCTGATGTTCATGTAGATAGCAAAGATATGAAAAACCATCCAACACATTAACATATCCACTAACAAAACTAGCAGGCTGCTTTTAACTTTGAAGACTTCTTCCCTCCATAATTCTACAACAGACTGTAAGCTATTTTTATTACATAAATTTTCATACAAATGGAATAGCTGATTAACAGCAAATATATAAACAATATTTTTAGAGATATGAGACAGAATCATGCTCCCTATTAATCAGTTTCTTTGTAGCATGTAGACTAACACTGTATTTATTGCACTTCTCTCTTACATTCCCTTGGGTATGATTTCATGGCCACTCGTAAAAACTTCACATTTACAGCAACCGCCCTTCTATTACTGTCGATAACATCTAATTGACATGTCAAACCTCCAAGGAATGCAGTAAATTGAACCACAGCCTCTGAGAAGAATAAAACAGTGAAAAAAGTAAATCAGCATGTGCCTCCTCGTAACAGCAATACAAGCATACTAAGGTTTGCTAATGGAAGGGAGGAAAACTGTAACCCTTTCTACTACTACACTGAATTATCTATTAACCTCAAGGTCAGAAAACAAAGCCTTGTGACCTCAGACTGAAACTCGCCTAGAAAAAACCTGAACCCGTGACTGCAGTAATTTTAGACATGAGGCTGAAGTGAACCAAGACAGACAAAAATAACAAATACAACTTTTGCTTCTGTTACCATGTTATAGAACAGAAAAAATGTAGCTCCCCTCCAATAGTTTCTGATAAACTAAATTTTAGTATTAATTTGTAACTCTGTACCTTAAAAATTTATAGGCAAAGAGCTGCGTAAAATTCAGAGATATCATTTTAAAAACACAGGAAACTTGACTCATGATGAAAGAGCACAAAAAGTCAGGCAAATCTTGTTTAAGGAGCAACCAAGGTAAAAGGAAAAAGGCAGAATGACTTTATAAATATGTAGCTGAAGTACATGAAATCCATTAAGAAAGAAAAATTGGTTTATAGGGATACAAGAAAAATAATGGAATGAAATTAGGTAATACAATGTTCAGTACTGGTATTGAGATAAAATGATTCTTACTGTGGGAACTCAGTGGGATAGAAAAGCAAAGAGCAGAATCCCTTCAAGTATATGAAACAAACCGATGGAGCATTCTTCTAAAAAAATATACCACATACCACATAGTGCAGAAATCCCCAAAGGACAAAC
The DNA here is from genome assembly GCF_900496995.4 of Aquila chrysaetos chrysaetos. Classification (NCBI taxonomy): domain Eukaryota; kingdom Metazoa; phylum Chordata; class Aves; order Accipitriformes; family Accipitridae; genus Aquila; species Aquila chrysaetos. Next base: position 20,624,504 of record NC_044016.1, on the reverse strand, counting down.
CTAAAGATATAATAATTCTTCCATTTTGTGATTCATAGATATAATCTGTCCTGGTAAAAACATTACTTGTGAATAAATCAATTGCTTAATACTGCATATATCTCAAGACAGGATATTTGTAACACTGAAGACCACACCTGTTTTGGCCAGCATAAGCAAATGTGTACTTTTCAGAGTTTTAATGAAATTAGATCCTGAATATCAACAATCTAATTATGACAAATCTCTAGATTTGATGCATTAACATCTGACTGGCCTCCTGACTATAAAAGGAGATGTCAACAGTTGCTGTATTTAATGACTTTGCCTGTAAGAAACAGCTACAGACAAAATAGCAACTTAACCCCTAGTTCATGAACACCTGGCCATCTCCTATTCATTGCGTTATTAGATGATCTTAAGCAACACTGAATTTGAAAGTAAACAACCATAACTGCAAAACAACAGTTCAAGTATTAGGCATTCCTTTCTTACCTCAGGCAGACAAATGGGCCAGTTTCACAGGAGACATCTATAATCTGGACAACCTTTTTGTAGTAATATTTATTTAAAAAGGTGCTGAGAGTGCGCATGCGTGTGGGTGCCTGCATGCAGAGCTATTTTCAAAAGAGAGACTATTATAACTCAGAGAAGGCAATCCAATGTACTGCCATAGGATCCTTCCATAACATAAAAGCAGTAATCCGCATTGCTGAGTCCTTACCAGAAGCTGCAAATTTGTTCCTGTGCTGACTGGAAAAAAAACTTTGCTTAACAGGATGCAAGAGAGGAGTAGTATTCTCCTCCTAATAAGAAAATTAGAATTTCTGTTACATTGAGCAGAGCTGGCAATAGTTGGCAAAGACCTCTTAAGATGACAGGCTTTTCCAGAATTGTGTAATGTTGTAGGACAAACTGGGACCCAAATGTTTAGGGTGGGGAATATTTAAGTATTCTTAGCCTGTATGAACAATTAATCACAGAAGGAGGACAACAGAATTTACAAGTATCTGAGATGGGCAAGATAGACTGAGGTAAAGCTGAACAACAGAATAAAGTTAAGAGGAATAAACCTACTAAGAGCAAGTTTTCTTACACTATCAAAGAGCTTCTTCATGGCAAATAACAGAAGGTCAAACAGGTTGTATATTTAAGTGAGGCTGACCACTGAAAACAATGGTGTTTGTTGCAAGGCAGAGCAACAGCCAAGATTCTGACTACAATTTATTTTGTAAGACAAAATTAACGTTTACTCACAAAGCAAAATTTAATTCTGGCAATGCATTATCTATAAGGTTTAACAGACACAGGGATCATTTCCCATCATATTCACATTTAGCCTGCATCCCCTAAGTAGGGTCAGGTACTGATAAAATATGCAAAGTGTAACTTGCCATTTTACTGATCATCTTTAGTATTAAAAAGTGACCATAGGACAATCAAGCAAAATACAGTAATATAGTCATGCTGTAACTCTCAAGGAATACATGTATTTCTTGTACCTCTACACTATAAGGAACACTTACAAACCCAGTATGTTGCTGCAGAAATGGGCTACTTGCGTATCCATCTAAAAACCTTACATTCTTCAATCTCAGCAAGCATTTCCTTATAATTAATTATCTTCTTTTCAGAATTTTTGTCAGCACCCTTAAGCTTTTCAAAAGGCATAAAGGTTTCACCTTTCACTAAAAACCACAGAGTTTATATCATCTGATTTCCTTTTTAGCCTGGCAGAGATGACTGATTAAGTCAAGAAGAAAGGGTACAAAGAGGAGAGGACAAAGTTTTGTGATTGATCTCAGGAATAATGTGTAGATCAGGACTTGGAGCTTCAGTATCCAGGATTGTCCCCTATGTACAATATACACACCATATATATCAACTTAATATTGGTTCTACAGAACCTAATTCACTAACACTCATCAAGTATTTTTAGCTGTTTTGGTGGCATGTGTTGGAAAACAGGCATGGTACCATGTTCAAGTAAATGCAGAAGGCAATCAAGTGAAATTGAGAATAAGGATGTTTTAAAATGGAACGTAGGGAACGTTCTCAGAACCAACAAGTCTGAATGCTTCTATAACCTGGTCCCTGGGCTCAGGGAAACACAACTCTGATTTGAATTTCAGCATTTGTATAAATCTATCCTAACAACAAGAAGTAAAGACAATATATAGAATAAGTAATATTATCTCAGATTCTGGTGTGTTCTTCCCTCCACCCCCCAACAAATACTCTGCCCACTAAGCAATGCTGTCTCTTTGGCATATTAAAAAAGAAAAAAAAAAGAAAATGGACTGAGAAAGTCAATGGACATTGAAGTCTACGTGAATCTACCCAATGTGTATGTGAAATATGCAACAAAAAGCCTATGAAATGGTTAATGTCTCAGAATGACAGATTTACCATAAAACATCAAAGTGCAGGTAAAGTAATTGGTGAAATAGTTAAAGTAAATTCATACTGTCTTTAAGAAAAAGAAGTAAAACCACAACAAAAACTCCTATTGAAAAGCTCTAGAAACTGGGTGCTCAAACAAAATCTCAAACAAATATGCATGCAAGAAGTCTTCACTCTATTGCTTAGTGGACAGCGAATGAGAAAAGTTGCTGTGTCAAAAGGGAAGGCAATGCTGAGCACTATGCATGGAGATAATGCAAAGGACAAGTCTGATTATCCAACCCAGGACTTTGCATTGGTAACTTCTAAAGTAAATGTGGTCAATGTATGCAAATTTGACAAATCAATTGTAACTATGTTGGATTAATATGTTTTTAAAAGTCACAGGCATCAAAACAGGAAGCAAGAAATCTACAGGAACACCACGTCTCAGACAGATAAATGACAGCAACAGCTTGTGATGAAAGCACCATGGCACATCATCATGGTGATTTACACGACTCACAAGGTAGCACAAAATCAGTGATTCTGGCAACAGGTGGCCTTGCTCAGATTCACTTAGGATAAGTAGTTGCAAAGATGAATACATAGATGAAAGAAGATGGCTAGTGCAGAATACACAAGAATGAGTGCAACAATCAGACAGATGAAATCCCATCCACTTTCACAATACGGAAAAAAAAATCCCTACCTGGTCAAACCAAAGATGCTTTATGAATATCAACCCAGAAAACAAGATAATCAGAAAAAGAATAAATAAATAAATGTCTGGATATCAGAAACATATTTAGGGGTTGATAAAATAATTAATGCAGCCTCTCTCTCCTTCAGTACTGCCTTTTCTCTCTTCAAAGCAGAATGAAACTACATGTATTAAACCCCCCTCCTGTATCTAGTGCTTACAGTAGAAGCAGTGGTTATCTGTACAGAGTGAGAACTAGCTTATACTTAAAATGTAATCTCTTGTAATAGGAATAACTTGAAAGTTTGCTGTTTTATCACAGAAGCTTTAGAAAGTCACCTGGCAAGAATCAAAAAGGCAAAGCCATTGGGAAGTTTAATTTCTACTAAAATGTCAATGTAATAATAAATAATAATAATTATTATCATTATTATTATAAAATAATTATTAAAATGGATAATAATTAAACGAAATTAATGATTTCTTTCATTTTTATTTTAAATAGAAGACTATGCAACAGATATTTTACACATACTTAATTACCACTGTTTATTTTGAAAAAAAATTCAAAAGCAAAAGTGCTCACAGATCCATTCAATCTGAATTTATTACCATGAAAAGTCAATATAAACTTCCTGCTATTGATCCAAGAGAAGGAGAAAACCAGGGCTTACTGTAAAGCATGATCAATAGAATAGCATAAGTATATTATGTACTCCTGGAAGAGTAAGGCATATTCTTTTCTTCAGGATTTATATTACTGTTTGAAATATTTAAAAAATAACCCCAAAACCCAAAAACATCACCACCAAAAAAACAGCTGAAGTGAACACGAATTCAGTAAGACAGTAATCAAGTTACCCATTCCTAGAGAACACTGTGTGTTTGGAGAATTCCCTAGGATTTCACTTTTGTGGGCTAGGGGTTTAAAGTCGTCTCTGCTTATTCCCTCCAACCCAGAAAAGAACAATGTAATTCAGCTTCACCAGCACAGCTTGGCCCTTCGCAGAGTTTTATAAAGATATTTGTGTATATTAATGACACACTTTGGGATAATTATTATTTCAAGTTTCCTCCCTCCCAAATGTATTTTTTCTAGATGATATATTACAAAGTAATAAAACAAACATCTATTTATATTCTTAGCTTGACAATTTTTACAGGCCTCCAAAGAGACACTGAAGTCTTTGATGGCATGGGAGAAAAATTCAATACCCAGAAGAATGTTCTATGTTAGGGAATGTTTTGACTGTACAGAGCTACACAATTCTGATGACAAGGTGGAGTGCTTATGGGTGAGGATGAGAGGGAAGGCCAATAAGGCAGATATTGTGCTGGGAGTCTGTTATAGACCACCAGACCAGGTTGAAGAGACAAATGAATCATTCTACAAGCAGCTGGCAGTAGTCTCAGAATCATGTGTCCTTGCCCTCGTGAAGGACTTTCAAGACATCTGCTAGAAATACAACACAGCAGTGAGTAAACAATCTAGGAGGTTCCTGGAGTGTGTGGAAGATAACTTCCTGACACAGCTGGTAGGTGAGCAAACCAGGGGAGGAGCCTTGCTAGACCTACTGTTTACGAACAGGGAAGGACTGGTGGGAGGTGTGATGGTCGGAGGCCGCCTTGGGCTTAGCGACCATGAAATGATAGGATTTTCAATTCTTAGTGAGGCAAGGAAGGTGGTCAGCAAAACCACCACTATGGACTTCCGGAGGGCTAACTTTGGCCTCTTCAAGGCACTGGTTGAGAGAGTCCCTTAGGAGACAGTCCTGAAGGGCAAAGGGGTCCAGGAGGGATAGACATTCTTTAAGAAGGAAATCTTAATGGCTCAGGACCAGGCTATTCCCATGTGCTGCAAGTCGAACCACCGAGGAAAACGACCAGCCTGGCTGAATGGGGAGCTTTTGCTAGGACTCAAGAAAAAAAGGAGAGTTTATCATCTCTGGAGGAAAGGGTGGGCAACTTGGGACGAGTACAGGGATCTTGTTAGATCATACAGAGAGAAAATTAGAAAGGCAAAAGCTCAGTTAGAACTAAATCTGGCCACTATTGTAAGGGACAACAAAAAATGTTTTTACAAATATGTTAACAGTAAAAAGAATCCCAAGGAGAATATCTATTCTTTAATGGATACAGAAGGAAACGTTGCCACCAGAGATGAGGAAAAGGCTGAGGTACTTAATGCCTTCTTTGCCTCAGTCTTTAATAGAGAGACCAGTTATCCTCAGGGTACTCTACCCCCTGAGCTGGAAGGCAAGGACGGAGAGCAGAATATACACCCCTTAATCCAGGAGGAAATAGTTAGTGACCTCCTACGCCATTTGGACACTCACAAGTCTATGGGACCAGATAGGATCTATCCAACAGTACTGAGGGAGCTGGCAGAGGTCCTTGCCAAGCCACTCTCCATCATCTATCAGCAATCCTGGTCAACAGGGGAGGTCCCAGAGGACTGGAGGCTTGCCAATGTGACGCCCATTTACAAGAAGGGTCGGAGGGAGGATCCGGGGAACTACAGGCCTGTCAGCCTGACCTTGGTACCGGGGAAGATTATGGAATGGTTTGTCTTGAGAGCACTCACATGGCAAGTCCAGGATAAGAAGGGGATCAGGCCCAGTCAGCATGGGTTTACGAAAGGCAGGTCCTGCTTGACCAACCTGATCTCCTTCTATGACCAGGCGACCCGCCTAGTGGATGAGGGAAAGGCTGTGGATGTTATCTTCCTTGACTTCAGCAAGGCCTTTGACACTGTCTCTCATGGCATACTCTTTGAGAAGCTGTGTCTCATGGCTTGGATAAGTGCACTCTTCGCTGGGTGAAAAACTGGCTGGCTGGATGAGCCCAGAGGGTTGTGGTGAATGGGGTGAAATCCAGTTGGCAGCAGGTCACAAGTGGTGTTCCCCAGGGCTCGGTGTTGGGCCCCGTTCTGTTTAATATCTTTATCAATGATTTGGATGAGGGGATTGAGTGCACCCTCAGCAAGTTTGCAGATGACACCAAGTTGGGAGGCAGGGTCAATCTGCTTGAGGGTAGGGAGGCTCTACAGAGAGATCTGGACAGGCTGGATCGATGGGCTGAGGCCAATACTATGAAGTTCAACAAGGCCGAGTGCCGGGTCCTGCACTTCGGTCACAACAACCCCATGCAGCGCTACAGGCTTGGGGAAGAGTGGCTGGAAAGCTGCCCGGCAGAGAAAGACGTGGGGGTGCTGGTTGACAGCCGGCTGAATATGAGCCAGCAGTGTGCCCAGGTGGCCAAGAAGGCCAACAGCATCCTGGCCTGTATCAGAAATAGCGTGGCCAGCAGGAGCAGGGAGGTGATTGTTCCCCTGTACTCGGCACTGGTGAGGCTGCACCTCGAGTACTGTGTTCAGTTCGGGCCCCTCACTACAAGAAAGACGTTGAGTTGCTGGAGCGTATTCAGAGAAGGGCAACCAAGCTGGTGAGGGGCCTGGAGTACAAGTCTTATGAAGAGCAGCTGAGGGAGCTGGGGCTGTTTTGTCTAGAGAAGAGGAGGCTGAGGGGAGACCTTATCACTCTCTACAACTACGTGAAAGGGGGGTGTAGTGAGGTGGGTGCTGGACTCTTCTGTCAGGTGGCTGGAGATAGGATGAGAGGAAATGGCCCCAGGTTGAGGCAAGGGAGATTTAGGTTAGATACTAGGAAAAATTTTTTTACTGAGAGGGTTGTCAGACATTGGAATAGGCTGCCCAGGGAAGTGGTGGAGTCACCATCCCTGGAGGTA